>NC_064627.1:987417351-988017351 GCF_023864275.1 Schistocerca cancellata
TTGCGAGTTTTATTTTGGGGCCTACTTTGTACTGTATGTAAATCTTTCTCCCATTTATACAATTCACATTCAGATTTTAAGAAACGAAATCAGATTTGTAGACAGCTTAACGTAAAAGCGTTTCCTCCCTCCTTGGTTAAACCAAAAAATTTGACAGCTTTTCTCACTGAAAACTGTTACTTTTCATGAATTTTTTGGCTAGGATGGTATTGCATTTTTCCTCTTTAATTAGTACAACAATCATAGTTCGAATCACAATTCACACAATCATTAGAGTTACTTGCTCTATGTTCTAATGTTTCCTCAATTTATAACGAATTGATTATATCATTCTAATAAATGCCAAGAAATTAACTAATCTACAAGATATATGTAGGTCTTCGGAGAAGTAGATGGTATCGGCGGCGTGCCATGTTCTTCTTATTTTACCTAACTTTTTTAAGTAACAGAGGAGCGCCTTATACGCCTGGTGTTCCCAGTCCAAAATCAGCAAATGTTAAAGGTACTTAGTAATAAACCAATAAAAATATCACAATAAATTTTGTATGGAACACTTCCGTATACCTCTAAGCTATTAAGAACAACAAAACAAATTAAAGAAAAACATATATTCCCGTAAAATACTTACTGTATACTAAAAAAACAGCCTGTGGCAAGAGATTCAGTCCAAAGCATTAAAAACGAACTTAGACTCCAAACCACCAATCTGAGACAAATTCGAATTTCAAAATCCCTTACATGAGTTGAAATAAATAATTAATAACTTAAAATGCATTTTTCGCGTTTGGGAACATTGGTAAAAATGGGTTAAACACTGCTACACAAATGACTGAGGCAGCTCAGAACGATCCTAAATGGTTAAATAAATAGACTGTGAAGTATGTAACTGTCAAACCTGCTGTCTCAAGGGACTTTTTAATTTCTCAATATTTCGATTTTGGACTACGTCCACTATGATGTCATAGTTGCATCCAAGTTGACAGACATATACAACTGATGGCGAATACTGTCTTGGGTAGCAGTCTTGAATTATGAAGTCACTGACGCAACCATTTTGACACCGAAGGAATCAACAAGGTATCTGTAGCTGAACAGTATAGAGATGTGGGGGAGGAAGGAGGCTCAGGGTGAAGGCGGGTGCGGATGATGGTGGGGCGAGGATTGACACAAATCATTTGCAAATGTGACAGATGGATAAGATAAAGAAGAGCAAATCGTACATCACTGTCATAGTATGACTAAAACAAGCAGACTGTCGTTCACTTAGAGAGTGGACTGTTTCTCATTGTGTCTTTTTTCTTTGTCCGGAAGAAAAAGGCAGCCCAAAGCTAGAGATGAACAACAGTGGAGAGTTTAATGAATATATAATTGTGCAGAAAGCCAACTGTTGCGATATTTTGGCAGTCATCTATTAGTGGGGAGCGCATAGGTATTGACAGAGAAACGTATCGTGCGGCAGTTGGCGAACGTGCTGAGGTGTGTTGGTGCCTGGCGTGCTATTTACAGTCACTACGAAGTTGTTATAAGCTGTGTGACGCGAAATTCTGCACTGCACGACGAGTCTGTTATTTATTTATTTATTGTTCCGTGGGACCAAATTTAGGAGAAGTCTCCACGGTCATGGAACGAGTCAATACATGAAATTATAACACGATAGTAGAAACAGATAAAATGAATTATAAGAAACATATTCAGGCGACAATTCGTAAGTTTAAATAAAGAAAATCAACAATGTAACACTGGAATTTGCTTAATTTTTCAGCTCTTCCAGGAGCTCCTCGACAGCATAGAAGAAGTGAGCCATGAGGAAACTCTTCAGTTTACACTTAAAAGTGTTTTGGCTACTGCTAAGATTCTTGAGTTCTGGTGGTAGCTTATTGAAAATGGATACAGCAGAATACTGGACTCCTTTCTGCACAACAGTCAAGGAAGTGCATTCCACACGCAGATTTGATTTCTGCCTAGTATTAACTGAGTGAAAGCTGCTAACTCTTGGGAATAAGCTAATATTGCTAACAACAAACGACATTAAAGAAAATATATACTGTGAGGGCAATGTCAGAATTCCCAGACTATTGAATAGGGGTCGACAAGAGGTTCTCGAACTTACACCACACATAGTTCGAACAGCCCGTTTTTGAGCCAAAAATGCCCTTTTTGAATCAGAAGAATTACCCCAAAAAATAATACCATATGACATAAGCGTATGAAAATATGCGATGTAGACTACTTTTCGTGTTGAACTGTCACTTATTTCAGATACTGTTCTAATTGTAAATAAAGCAGCATTTAGTTTCTGAACAAGATCCTGAACATGGGCTTTCCACAACAGCTTACTATCTATCCGAACGCCTAGGAACTTGAACTGTTCCGTCTCGCTTATAATATGCCCATTCTGTCTGATCAAAATATCGGTTCTTGTTGAATTGTGAGTTAGAAACTGTAAAACTGAGTCTTGCTGTGATTTGGCATCAAAGTATTTTCCACAAGCTACGAACTTATTTCATGAACTACATTATTTGATAGTGTTTCAATATTACACACAAGATTCTTCACTACCAAGCTGGTCTCATCAGCAAAAACAGAAATATTTTTGAATCACCTGTAATACTAGAAGGCATATCATTTATATAAATAAGAAACAGCAGTGGTCCCAGCACCGACCCTTGGGGAACGCCCCACTTAACAGTGCCCCATTGGAACTGAACATCACTACCACTCTCAATATTGCGGAGAATTACCTTCTGCATTCTGTTCTTAAAGTAAGAGGCGAACCAATTGTAAGCTACTCCCCTTACTCCATATTGGTCCACTTCTGCAGTAATATTTTGTGGTCAACACAATCAAAAGCCTTCGTCAAATCAAAGAAAACACCTAACGTTCACAACCTTTTATTTAATACGTCCAGAACCTCAGAGAGAAAAGAAAATATAGCATTTTCAGTTGTTAAACCATTTCTAAAAGCAAACTGTACATTTGACAGCAAATTATGTGAATTTAAATGCTACAGTAACCTTGTATATACAACCCTCTTGATAACTTTAGCAAACACCGATGGCATAGAAATAGGTCTATAATTGTCAACATTATCCCTGTCTCCCTTTTTATAAAGTGGCTTCACTACCGAGTACTTGAATCAGTCAGGAAACCGACCACTCCTAAAGGACAAGTTACAGATATGGCTAAGTACTGGGCTAACATACATAGAACAGTACTTCAGTATTCTGCTAGATACCCCGTCATATCCATGATAGTTCTTGGTCTTTCGTGATTTAATTATTAACTCAATCTCCCTCTTGTCAGTATCATGGAGGAGCATTTCAGGTAACAGTCTCGGAACACTTTTTTCTACGAGCGCTATATGATTCCCTGTTGAGACTAGGTTTCTATTTAGTTCATCTGCTATATTCAGAAAGTGATTATTAAATACTATGCAAATAAGCGACTTGTCAGTAACACGGACATCCCCACTACACACTGATTCTATATCCTCGACCTGTCTCTGCAGACTAGCCACTTCCTATACGATTGACCATATGGTTTTAATTTTATCCTGAGACTTAGCTATTCTATCTGCATACCACATACTTTTTGCCTTCCTAATAACTTTTTAAGCACCTTACAATACTGTTTGTAATGGGCTGCTGCATTTAGATTTTGACTGTTTTTAACGTTTTGATATAATTGCCACTTTGTTCTAGTTGATATTTTTATCCCTCTAGTCAGCCACCCAGGCTGCCTGTTTGTGCTAGTATCCTGTTTTGAACGTTCTAACGGAAAGCAACTTTCAAAGAGCACGAGAAAAGTCTTGAGGAAAGCATTATATTTATCGTCTACTGTATCAGCAGTATAAACATCTTGCCTCTCTTGTTCCTTGATAAGGTTTACAAAGGTCTCTACAGCAACTGGATCAGCTTTCCTAAGAAGTTGATAACTATGTTTAACATGTGTTGCAGCACGAAAATCTTTTAGGGTTAAAATTTGTGCATCATGATCTGAAAGGCCATTCACCTTTTTGTTAACAGAATGCCCTTGTAGTAATGAGGAATGAACAAAAATGTTGTCTATGGTTGTTCTACTGTTCCCTTGCACTCTCGTTGGAAAGATTACGGTTTGCATAAAATTATATGAATTAAGGAGGTCTACCAGCATCCTTTTCCTTGCACAATCACTTACACAATTAATATTGAAGTCACCACATATAACTAACTTTTTGTATTTCCTATTAAGTGAACCGAGAACCTCCTCTAGCTTTAGCAAAAATGTTGTGAAATCGAAGTCTGGGGATCTATAAATAACAACAGTTAGAAGTTTAGCTCCACTAAATTTAACCACACCTGCACAACATTCAAACACCTTTTCTGTGCAGTACTTTGAAACATCAACTGACTCAAATGGGATACCGTTTTTCACATACATGGCTACTCCCCTCACCGCAAAGAGCTCCTAGAAAAGCTGCCAGCCAACCTGTATCCTGGTAAAGGAAGCCTCTGAATTATCTCCTTCTTTAAGAAGTGTTCAGATAAACCAATAATTTCAGAGTCAACATCTATAAGCAGTTCACTAACTTTATCTCTAATACCTCGTATATTTTGATGAAATATACAAATTCGCTCATTAATCGGATACCTAAGCTTTGTCGAAAGTGGTTCCTTTGTTAGAGAGACTTCCCATAAGCAGGAATACCTATCATCTGACTTCAATCTAAAAAAGGTACAGCTCTAACACCCACTACTACAGGAATTTTCCCATGAGTGATCCCACCACCTCCACCTATGCTGTCACCTATAAGCTTTGCCAACCTCCCCTTTCCATACCTGTTGAGGTACAGGCCATGTCTAGTGAAACCCGTCCTGCTGA
This sequence comes from Schistocerca cancellata, assembly GCF_023864275.1. NCBI lineage: Eukaryota > Metazoa > Arthropoda > Insecta > Orthoptera > Acrididae > Schistocerca > Schistocerca cancellata. The sequence continues at coordinate 987,422,212 of NC_064627.1, forward strand.
TAGACTCCACCGACACCATTGAAACGTGACTCATGCCTTCTGTCATCAGCGCACCTCCAAGTCTCATGTTATTACGCCTGCCGTCTGTATTAAGATGAGGCCGATAGTGACGCTGAAACAGTTCCACGAAATGCACATTCGTGTTGCCAGTCTGAGTGGCTATCTTTTCCAGGTCTCCATCTACGTCATACTCCCCATCCCTATCAATACTATTACCAGCCACACCCACAATCAATACCTGATCCTCTTTAATAAATTCTCTACACAACCCTCCTATGTTAACAGTCACCTGAGCCAATCCTGCATTAGGCTTCACAATGCTGGTGACCTGGTACTCACTCCCCAACACTTCCTGCAACTGTTGGCCTACACCTCTACCATGAGAACTACCTAACAGCAGAACCTTCTTCTTTCTCTTAGACTTTGCAACTGTCCTAGCCACCGTAACTGCTGAAGTCTGCTGCGTACTTCCTACATCTACAGCTACTATAGATTCCTCTCTACGTTACATATTTTACTGCATTTTGATCATTGTACTCACGCAGAGAGTGGGAGTCATTTATTGGATGTAGCCATAAGTTTTTCTCCCTGTTGTGCGGCTTTTCTCTGCAGAATAGATAGATCTGTAAATTGTGTTGTTCATTACCTATGTTGGGTAGTCGGTGGAGGTTGACTCTGGTACGAAATATCTATTTCTCCTAGCAAACAACCATTTGATCTTAGAGCAGTATTTGAAAATTACATCCATCCTACTACCATGGACGTTATTCTCTGATGTCTTAACAGATCAACAAGTATCGTTTCGTCCTGTCCCTTCCCCTGTCAATTTTGTTCATTAATGCTTTCCTCATCGATTAGGCGGAGGAACTTCTCACTCATTTCCTTATCAATGTAGCTAAATTTTACATTCTTCTATAGCAATACATAGCAAGTGCTTCGATTCTCTTCTGTTCCAGTTTTCCCATAGCCCTTACAATGCAGTGCTCTTCCTTAAATTAAGACCTATGTTTCACAATCGTAAACATCTTTTAGTCAGGACTGCCCTTTTTACCAATGCTAGTCTCCTTTTTATATCGCCCGTACTCCGTCAATCACGGTTTTCTTCATTGTATTCAACGAACTATGTACTATTTCTTCACTTTCACTGAGGACAGCAGTGTCACTAGTGAATCTTATGACTTGAATTTTCCGTCATTGCATCCTCAATGTATAGAATGAACAGCAGGGACGAATGATTGCATCCGTGTCTTACACCCTTTTTAATCAGAGCACTTCTCGGTCTTTCAACCTTATTGATCTTTCTCGGTTCTTGTTGTGTAGTACCGGTCTTTCCCAATAACTTACCCCTATTTTTCTCAGTTTCGAGCATGATGCACCATTTTAAATTGTCAAACACTTATTTCAGATCTGCAAACCCCAAGAACGTGTCTTACTTTTTCTTCAATCTTGCTTTAATCATTAGCTGCAACGTCCGAACTGCCTCTGTGATATCTTTACCCTTCCTGCAGGTATATCGCCAGTCTCATGCGCTCTACACACCAGCGTAAATAGTCGTTTGTTGCCACTATCCCCAATGATTTTAGAAATTCCGGTGGAATGTTGTAGATCCCGTCTGCCTTATTTGACGTTAATACTCCCTAAGCTGTTTTAAATTCTAGTACCGGATCCGCTACCTCCTCTCTGTGGACTTCCGTATCTTCTCCTAACGCGTCATCAGGTTAGTTCAGTGTACTCCTTCCACCTCCCCCCTCCCCCTTTATACTACGTTTAACGATCAAATTCTCATTACACTCTTAATGTCACTGCCCTGAATTTATTTAAATTTCACTGAAGGCTGTTTTGACTTTTCTATGTGTTGAGTCAGTTCTTCCGACAATTATTTCTTTTCCGATTTCTTCATATCTTTCATGCAGCCGTTTTGTCTTATTTGTATTTCTGTGTTCCTTAATTTTCACGAAGGTTTCTATACTTCCTTCTTCCGCAGGTGAACTGAAGGTTTTCTTCTGTTACGTATGGTTTATTTGCAGTTACCTGTCTCTTACATATGTTCCTCGTTCTGAATTCTGTGATTGCCCGTTTTAGAGACGTCCAATCCTCGTCAACTGAACTGCCTACTGAGCTATACATTATCACTGTATCTACACCTCAGAGAAATTCCATCGTGTGTCTTCATTCCTTAATACTTCCGTATACCACGCCTTTGGGCATTGATTTTTACTGACTAGTCTTCAGCTTGATCTTCATCATTACTGAACTGTAATTTGAGTCGATACCTGTTCCTGGGTTCGCCTTACAATCCAGTATCAGGCTTTTGAATTTCTACGTTACTATAATGTAATCTAACTGGAATCTTCCCGTAACTCACGACGTTTTCTAAGTATTCCGTCTGCTCTTGTGAACGTTGAACTGAATATTCGCTATTACTAGCTCAAAGTTATTGCAGAACTCGATTAGTCTTTCCCCTCTCTCATTCCTACTATCCAGTCCACGTTCTTCTGCAACCTTTTCTGCTACTCCTTCCCCTACAACCGTGTTCCAATCCCTCATAGATATTCTATTTACTTAACAAACAAGTAATTTTATGACTGCAACATTTTAGTTTAAAAACTGAAAAACTGATTTTCGCATGGACATAAGTCTCAAACTTTTTACTATACTTCGTCATAGGAATGTCAAACAGAATCGACACTGTTATTGACTGCATATCTTTTAATATTTTAACCTCATGAATACATTAAATTATGGATTGTATAGCAAAATTTCAAAGGGTTATGCAGTAAACTTCAAATAGTGCGTTGTGGGCGTTGAATTCGGGAATTAGTTTTTGTATATTGGTAGCATTCACTCCACAGATTCGCTCTAGTAGTTTTTAGACCTTAAATACTGTCCTCCTGGTTGGGAAATACACAGTTCCGCAGTAATTATTACTTCATGTTTTAATTGAAATTGTTACTTTTCCGAAAGTGCTTCGATGCAACGTACGGATTTTACGTAAAAGCGTCATGTGATGTTTGAGTGCGGAGGTGTCGAAAAGCGCAGATAAAGCGGTTGCCGGCGCTATCGCCTCCTACCACCAGGACGCACACATACGCACACACACACACAGGTGAGCGGGCCCACCCGCGCCCGGCTCGGTGATAGCCACTATCAGCGCGAGATATCTCCCTCTGACACGCCGCCGCACCTGTCCTGCTGCTAGCGAAGCGGCCAGCGCCGAATCACCGCCGTGGCGTTGCTCGGACGATCTCGCCGTTAACAGAGAAAATACAGGTTACGCTGGCTGCAGCTTGGTGCTACCATTAGTAATTCAGATATTCTCTGAAATGAAGGTGAAATACGGACTAAACTGAAAAATAGTGGTACATTAAACACATGTACCAATATCGGCATTTGCTTTCGTGAACCATGACCTTGACGACGTAGCCATCGAGGCACAACCCACAACTCACAGCTTAGTTTCGGAAACCACTTTCCTCCTTTCCAAAATTCACTTATCGGAACTCCACCGAGGAGTGAAAAATTCATTCTGTTATTGATTTACATGCACTTCACTTTACTTGTACAGTCCTAGTTATTGTTCGCTGCCGCGCGGGATTAGCCGAGCGGTCTCAGGCGCTGCAATCTGGACTGTGCGGCTGAACTCAGCGGAGGATCGAGTCCTCCCTCGAGCATGGGTGTGTGTGTTTGTCCTTAGGATAATTTAGGTTAAGTAGTGTGTAAGCTTAGGGACTGATGACCTTAGCAGTTAAGTCCCATAAGATTGCACACACATTTGAACATTTTATTGTTCACACTATCTACATTGTTTAAAATGGTTTCAGCTAGAAAAGTTGAAATGGGGTGAGTCGCTTTTACGCTCATATATATCAAAATTACCTCAAATACGATCTGCCTGGTTTTCATAGAGCTCACGTAGTTTCCATATCGGATCTCCTTTTCGTACAGTCGTTTGACTGTAAGAAATGGTAACTACAGGAGATGCTTAAAGAACAATGCACCGTGCAGCAAACAGTCCAGTTAAAAATTAATAGCACGATACTGCAAACATCAGGACACACATTATTAGATGTCAGACAGTCATCAACACTTGCTAACTCGCATTGTTTACAAAAAATGCCGCCTCAAAACCGTAGAAATCTCATACTCTAATACCTGTAACTCTGTCACATAAGTCACTTAATTAACCTTACTGAAAACTAAGTAGATTCCTTTGTCATTCTCCCGATATGTCCATAAATTTGCAGTCGACAGTTCTTCATCCGGCCGGGGTGGCCGAGAGATTCTAGGCACTACAGTCTGGAACCGCGCGACCGCTCCTGGTACAGGTTCGAATCCTGCCTCGGACATGGATGTGTGTGATGTCCTTAGGTTAGTTAGGTTTAAGTAGTTGTAAGTTCTAGGGGACTGATGAGCTCAGAAGTCAAGTCCCATAGTGCTCAGAGCCATTTGAACCATTTTTACAGTTCTTCATCTCATGCGCTATGGTAGATACCTATTTGGTATTTGATCTACCCCAAATCGATATAGTTCTGCTGTCTTACTGGAATCGATGATTTTTTTGATGATTTCTGTATCTAGTTCTTTCATGTTTTCTGGTGCACATTTCCCGTAGATAAAGGAAATCTCTCCGAAGAGTGGTCAGACTCGTTTTGTCTGGTGTTTCGGCAAGTATTTTAAAATAGGTTCTTGCAAAGTGTAGATGTAATCGGCCCAAATAAACCTGCTCGTCATATGTTTCATGCGACGCCCAGTGTGTACGGAAACAGTCGCTTTATTTCCAACTACAGCTAAATGATTTTGCTTGTCGATCGATATAGTGGCCTAAGTCAGTCTAGTGCGATATTTTATTTATCGATACGTATTAACACTGACCACGCAGAATGACCAGTGCTCCAAGAGTCACTGAGTACGTTGATGCCGTGTTCCTGAGAGGATTGATGTCGCGTTCATTGACTTCACGATGTGAACTGACTCTGTCCCGCACTATGGGTGGGATACGAGTTCACGCAGTATCGTACCAGATATGGGCCTGGATTCAAGTCTTCCTTGCAGACAGAACTAAACACGTAGCTCTTCATGGACCAAAATCGACAGATATGAAGGAAGTTTCGGGAGTATCTCAAGGGACTGTGACAGTATCGATGTTTACAGTGTATGAAAACGTTCTACTGGAAACAATCGGAAGCTCTTGGAAGTCTGTCTTTAGGTAACGATGCTGTCTGCAAGACAGTAACAACGGCAGAAGACCGTGCCGATTTACAAAATGGCCAACAGAGTATTGATGAATGGTGCACTCTCTGGTAGTTAACACTGAACATCAATAAATGCGTCATTGTTGCACATATGTAGCAAAAAGAAGTCCACTAATGTACAACTGCACTGTGATAATAAATTGCTGGAAACAGTAAGTACCTAACGTAAAATATCTAGGAGTAACTATACTGGACGACCTCAGTTGGAATGACCACATAAAACAGTCAGCGGAAAACTAGCGGCCTGACCGATTTATTGGAAGGATCTTGAGGAAATGTAACTCTTCCACGACAGAAGTGGCAAACAAGGTGCCTGTTTCACCCGTTTTTTGAGTACTGTTCAACAATCTGGGAGCCTCAGCAGAGTGGACTGATAGAAGAGATATGGCGGGTAATATCGTCACGGGACCGTTTGCTCGGCGCGAGAGTGTTACAGAGATGCTCAATAAACTCCAGTGTAGACGCTACAAGAGAGACGTTATGAATCATGGGCGCGTTTGCTATTGAAATTTCGCTAGAGCACTTTTCGGGAACTGTCGGACAATATATTACTTCGTACCACACACATATTGCCAAATCTACATCTACATGGATACTCTGAAAATCACATTCAAGTGCCTGGGAGAGAGTTCATCGAACCACCTTCACAGCTCTCTATTATTCCAATCTCGTATAGCGCGCGGAAAGAATGAACACCTATATCTTTCCGTTCGTGCACTGATTTCCCTTACTTTATCATGGTGATCGTTCCTCCCTATGTTGGTTGGTGTCAACACAATAATTTCGCATTCGGAGGAGAAAAGGCGGCCGGTATCGCCGAGCGGTTCTAGGCACTACATTTTGGAACCACGCGACCGCTACGGTCGCAGGTTCGATTCTGCCTAGGGCATGGATGTGTGTGATGTCCTTAGGTTGGTTAGGTTTAAGTAGTTCTAAGTTCCTGGGTACTGATGACCTCAGAAGCTAAGGCCCGTAGTTCTCGGAGCCATTTGAACCATTTGAGGAGGAAGTTGGTGATTGGAATTTTGTGAGAAGATTCCGTCGCAACGAAAAACGCCTCTCTTTTAATGGTTTCCAGCCAAAATCCTGTATTATTTCTGTGATACTCTCTCCTATATTTCTCGATAATACAAAACGTGCTGCCTTTCTTTGAACTTTTTCGATGTTCTCCGTCAATCCTGTCGGGTAAAGATCCCACACCGCGCAGCGGTATTCTAAAACAGGACGGACAAGGGTATTGTAGGCAGTCTCCTTAGTAGGTCTGTTACATTTTCTAAGTGTCCTGCCAATAAAACGCAATCTTTGATTAGCCTTTCCCACAACATTTTCTATGTGTTCCTTCCAATATAAGTTGTTCGTAATAGCAATACCTAGGTATTTAGTTGAAGTTACGGCTTTCCGATTAGACCGATTTATTCTGTACCCGAAGTTTAACGAGTTCATTTTAGCACTCATGTAGATGACCTCACACTTTTCATTATTTAGGGTCAACTACCACTTTTCCCACCCTTCAGACATCTTTTCTAAATCGTTTCGCGGTTTGTTTTGATCTTCTGATGACTTTATTAGTCGATAAACGGCAGCGTCATCTGCAAACAATCAAAGACGGCTGCTCAGATTGTCTCCAAAATCGTTTATATAGATAAGGAACTGCAAGGGGCCTATAACACTACCTGTTGTACTCGATGACTTTCCATCAATTGCTGTAAACTGTGACCTCTCTGACAGGAAATCACAAATCGAGTCATATAACTGAGACGATTTTCCCTAAGCACGCAATTTCGCTACGAGCCGCATGTGTGGTACAGTGTCAAAAGCCTTCCGGAAATCCAGAAATACGGGATCGCTCTGAAATCCCTTGTCAATAGCACTCAACACTTCATGTGAATAAAGAGCTAGTTGTGTTTCACAGGAACGATGTTTGCTAAGCCCATGTTGACTGTGTGTCAACAGACCAAGACGAGAAAATTCGGGGCGTTACAGCTAATAATGAGGTTTATCAGTTTTCCCTCGCTCCATTCGCTAATAGGACAAGAGCAATGAGTGGGGGATCAGCTAGTGCCCCGGAAGTACCCTCCCCCACACTCCGTCGGTTGACTTGTGGAATATCAATGCAGATGTAGTTGTAGCACTGCTGCGTTGCGGTAGCAGGTAGAGTAGCGCTCGAGACAGTGAAGTCGGCCAACAAAAACGTGATGAACAAAGATTTTACTCCGTTTTACTATCCCTGTTAATACATGTTCCTAAACTGAAGACTGCAATAGACTAATTTGGGACTGTACACCTAAAACGGCACTGCAAACACCATTTCCTTAGTAGCTGGAAACAAACCAACAATTTTGATTGATACTGAGTGTTGCACGAAAGATGTGATGACAAATATATGGGCTGACTCCGGGAACTAAACTGCAAGTACCTGCAGAAACAGCAAAGAAAACGCGTTTGACCACTCTTAGAAGGAATACCCCGTGCGTGTGTTTTGATGTTGCATGTCATTTTGAATTCCTGAAAAATAGATTAGATCCCCCATTGTACAACAGTGAACGTCATTGAGTTTTCTCATCATGACAATTCCTGGTAGATGATGTCTGCTACATCTGGCCATGAACCTGGTCGTTTGCATTCGCTGTCCGCACCCTAAAAGAGGACGGCTCAGGATATGTCTTTGCAGCTTCACATCCGCTAGTGCCCCTCACCTACTTTCTAAACGTACGGAAGGTCTCTAGGGTTCTTTGCGAGACAATCAATTCTGGAAGAAACAATACCGCTAACTGTTGGCTCAGCCAAAGTCTATGGGATTATCACCGGATGCTTCTTCCAGTGTACTGCAGAGTATGTGGTGTTGGGAACTTTTAAGCATTCTTATTATTATTGTTATTAGATGTGTCCCATACAAAAACATTGAAATGTGAAGGTAAAAATCTAAACGATAGGACATTAATGAACCGTTTTATACCGCTGTGCATTATTTTATATGATGCCTGAGAGTTCTTTTGTTACTGGTGGGAATGAAATCACTCCACGTTTCTTTCTGAATCTGTCAGTGTCATACGTTCTTTAGCCGACTCGCATATTAAAAGCTCATTACTGAAGTTGTTTTGCGTTTATAATTTTTCTTTGCGTTAATCGCTCACACACTATTCTGGTGGGTATATTTCCGAGTGCAGTATAGGATGGATCTTGTTTAAGTTTCGTCGTCTGATAACCAGAATCTAATAGTACTGACATCTCACTGTAAATACTGTAGGGTATTAGTATACGTATACATTGATGTCATGTTCACCCTGAAGAGCCAAAGAAATTATACACCTCCCTAATATCGTGTAGGGTCCTGGCGAGCGCGCAGAAGTGCCGCAACACGACGTGGAATGGGCTAATCTAATGTCTGAAGTAGTGCTTGAGGAAATTGTCACAATGGATCCTGTAGAGCTGTCCATAAATCAGTAGGAGTACCAGGGGGTGGAGATCTTTTCAGAATAGCACTTTGTAAGGCTTCCCAGATATGCTCAATAATTTTCATGTCTGGGAATTTTGCTGGCCAGCGGAAATGTTTATACTCGGAAGAGTGTTGCTGGAGCCATTCTGTAGCAGTTATGGACTAGTGGGGTGTCGCGTTGTCCTGCTGAAATTGCCCAAGTACCTCACAATGTACAATGGACATCAATGGATGCATGTGGCCAGACAGGATACTTACGTACGTGTCACCTGTCAGAGTCGTATCTACAACTATCAGGGGTACATACCATTCGAACTACACACATCCCACGCCATTACAGAGTCTCCACCGTCTTGAACAGTCCGCTACTGACATGCAGCGTGCATGGACTCATGAGTTTTCTCCATACCTGTACAATTCCTTCCGCTCGATACGATTTGAAACGAGACTCGTCCGATAAGGCAACATGTTTCCAGCCATCAACAGCCCAATGTCGGTGATGATGCGCTTAGGAGATGCGTAAAGCTTTGTGTCCTGTAGTCATCAAGGGTACACGAGTGGGTCTTCGGCACAGAAAGCCGATATCGATGATGTTTCGTTAAATGGTTTGCACGCTGACACTTGCTGATGGCCCAGCATTGAAATCTCCAGAAATTTGGGATGGGTTGCACTTATTTCTCGTTGAACGATTCTCTTCAGTCGTCGTTTGTCCCATTCTTCCAGGATCTTTTCGGCCTCAGCGATGTCTGTGATTTGAAGTTTTGCCGGATTCCTCATATTCACCATACACTTGTAAAATGGTCGCACGGGAGAATCTCCACTTTATCGCTACCTTGGACATGCTGTGTCCCATTGCTCGTGCGCCGACTATAGCACCACGTTCAAATTTACTTAAGCCTTGATTGTACCAAAAGTAACCGATCTAACAACTGTGCCAAACATTTGTTGTCTTATGTAGGCGTTGCCGACCGCGGCGTCGTATTCTGCCTCTTTACATATCTCTGCATTTGAATATGCAAGCCTATACCACTTTCTTTGGCGCTTCAGTGTAGATGAAAGACACGTTATTTAAAATAATTCTCATTGGGAATGCCCTGTTTTTTAAAGGGACAGGAAGGTGTGCCGTCTCCGGATCTAATTCACCCTACGAATTAACGACGAAAATCGGTGTGCCGGCCAGCAGGGGTGTGGTCTTTAGGTAGTTTCCCCCATCGAACAGGCTGTTACTCACTACACACTTGGCAAACGTTTAAATAACTGTCGAAATTTTCACATGGATCGCACTATACACAAATCCGGTAATAACCATACAGACCCTTCGCATATGAAGGACATGACATAAAAAGTAGATACGTTGAATAACGCATAGCGCACGAAGACTGCCGAAACTTTTATGTTTTCATAACATTTGAACGCGAAAAATTCCGTAAATTTCATGACACGGGTGTAAACTAATTTCATGAATACAGTGTCAGCGCGCCACAGTCTCAGCTTTTCCAGTGCTGCGCAACCTCGTCCGTAACGTCAGATGCGAATTTCAAAAGTAATTGTCCAAAATGTGGTTCTTACGGAACGTTTTCAGAGTATCACAATATTCTGCACCTAGTTTAAGATATTGCATCTACTGCAGGTGTAGAGTATGAGTGGTTAGCTATACACTGGATAAGCTGCTTGATATAACGTACATAGTAAGAAAGAGTTGGTCACAAGTCATTATTATTAAGATGAATAAACATTAATGTCGAAAAATTTAACCCTAGTAGTAGTGAACCGCTGAAGCGCTCGGTGTAAGATCCAAGAGTTGCTGTCACTTATTATAGTAGCAATTAATACATAATTCTTAGAACGTAAGGTTTAGTCCATATGTAACTCTGTAATATTAAATGCAAAAAAAAAAAAAAAATGATTCAGCTAGTTAATATTCGTGAATATAAGCAAAATTTTCTGGGTCCTTAGTCCTCTGACTGGTTTGATAGCGTCCTCCACAAATTCCCTTATTGTAGTAACCTATTCATCTCCGAGTAGCACTTGCACCATAGCTTCTTAAAATCTGTTGAATTCATTCAAATCTTCATCTTCATTTAAGGTTTTTACCAGCTTCAGTGGTGTCCAGTGCTGGTGAAGATTCTCTCTGATGTGTTAACGTATGTACTATCATTCTTGTCGGCGTTCGCCATATTCCCCTGTCTTATGCAGAGAATCTCCTCATTCCCTGTCTTTTCATCTAATTTCCAACATACTTCTAAAGCTCGACATTTCATAGACTTAGGTACTCTTTTCCGGTTTTCCCACACACACCATGGAGCATTACCATACAGTTATTTTGGGCTGGTATGACCTCTTTACCTGCTCAAGGCTGCCTCTGATATTCTTGTTATTTCCTCCGTCATCTACTTGCTTCCTGTGTAGCACCACTCCTTTATTTAGTCTGCAACATGGTACCAATTTTTATGCTCATTTCATTGCTAATTTCATAACTGCTCATTCACATTACTTTCGCCTTTCTTCCGTTTGCCTTCAGTCCATATTCTGCAGTCATTATTCATTCCATTCATGAGAATTAGTAATTACTATACAGATATACTTCCGCCTCTCAGGGGCTGTTTCCTGGCCAAGGACAAGAGAGTGCCCTGATCCTCTGGCCAGACCTCCACCCCATTTGACAAGATCGTTGGGAGACAGAACGACTTTCTGTGCCAGATGCCTTCGTCCTCCATTTATGATTATTCATACTCATAATTTAAGCAGTGGCTAGTTTCGGACCCGGGACAGAGGGAATTTTGATTACTAGACAAAGCCACAGCCTCTAGACCATGAGTGAATCATCTTGCAATAGCTCAATAAACAAAATATGATAGTGGTGAGAGGTAGCGTACGAAGTTATCACGCAGTAACTTGTTCATCGATATAATTGCGTAGGCTTCCGCGGCCAGAGTCAGTCGACATAAAAGTTTTCTGGGTTTGGTACCGCGTCATAATGTAAAAAAAAAAAAAACTATTGCTGCTATAGAAAAGCTTTTCTGGGTTTGGTACCGCGTCATAATGTAAAATAAAAACTACTGCTGCTATAGAAAAGCTTTTCTATAGCAGCAGTAGTTTTTTTTTTTACATTATGACGCGGTACCAAACCCAGAAAACTTTTATGTCGATTGTTCATCGAGATCACACGAAGCGTTAAAACAGTTTTTAATTTTTAATGATGTTTTTCAAGAATATCCATTTACAGTTTATTGCAGTAGTGTATTAACCTTTCTACACTCTCATTATTACAAACAAGCTCATATTTCCTTTCTTTTTAATTGTTGGTCATCAGTCTTCTGACGCGTTTCTTGCAGTCCGCCACGAATTACTCTCCTGTTTCAGAATAGTACTTGCGCCTCATATACCCAATTATCGGTTGGAAATATTCTAACCTCCTTTTCCCCTACAGTTTTTACCCTGAAGATTTGTCTCTATTATCATGGAGGTTACTTCTTGGTAGCTTAGTACACATCCTGCCATCATGTCCTCCCTCCACGTCATTGTTTGCCATAAGCTCATTTCTTTGCCGATCCTGCAGAGAACGTCTTCGTTTCCTGTCTCATCAGCCCACTTGACTTAAGCACTCTCAGATACATCTCACGTTTCAAACGGTTCGATTCCCTTTGTTCCGGCTTTCCCACTGAACCTGATTCACTGTGATACAATGATGCGTTCCAAACGTACATCCTCAAAAATTTCCTCCCCAGATATTGGATACCAATAAACTTCTCTTGGTTAGAAATACCGTCACTTCTTGTGCTACTCTGCTTCTTTTGTCGTCTTTGCTTCGACGTTTTTGCTGGAAACGGATAACCAAGCGTTAAGTTAGGTCTTGGTTAGGCCACGCAAGACAGGTCGAATCGCGCGTTGGGCCGTGAGAATTTCAGCCTTTAAATTTAGGGTTAAGCGTATCAGAGGTTCTGAGAAGGTGGTGGCTGATGCTCTCAGCCATATGTTTGACCCACCATCTGAGGGTTCGGAAGAGCAGCATCACGGTCCACTTCAGGGTCAACTTTTGGTTTTGAGGGAGGTACCTCAGTTGTTTAGTAATCTTGAAGAAAACCAGGAACAGGATGAGGATTTGAGTCCCATCAAGCAGCGGATTAGATCAGGTGAGGTTATTGGAAATTACAGCTTGAGGAAAGGTATCCTATTGAAACGTCCCCTTAGAACAATTATACAAGACTGTGCTTAAACTGACACACAATATTTTTTAGCGCAACGCAATCTGACTTTCAAAAATCCCTACAAAAGAATGGCCCTGACTAACATTAACCTGTACCTTTCACAAATCACTTACCTCACCAAAAATCTTCGTTACTCGAACTACTGCAATACAGCGAGCGCCACTACTGCCAGCTAAATAAAAGATTCAAACTACTGAAGGCACTAACTACTGATAGACATAGTTAGCAAATGAAAAATTTTAATAGAGAGCAAACAATGTATTTACCTTAATAATCATAATATATATGCCATCCAGTCTTACAAATTTCAAGTCTCTCTCCCCACATCCACCACTGCTGGCGGCTCACCTCCAACTGCGCAACGCTACGCGCTGTTAACGTCCAGCTGCCCAACACTACAATAGCCGACCACAATGCAAACCAGCCACAGACTGCACACAGCACAGCCAGTGATTTTAATACATAGCGCTACGTAACGTTGCCGATAAGAAAACATAAACAGCCTACTTACACTATGTAAAGCAGTGGGCCGAGAGCGCCACCCTCGAATTTGCCTGCCACGAACATTAATCCAGCCAATATATCAGTATTTTCATTACTCTTCGGTGGGAGTTCACTTAGGGACATATAAAACGATACACAAAATTAAGCAGTATGTGACATGGCCTCATCTGGAGCGCGACATTAAGAAGTTAGTAGCCGGTTGTCATCTGTGTCGGGCCGCGAAACCTAGTAATGCCTTACAGCAAGGTCTGTTGTCTTCGGAACATGAAAATTATGCAATGGATCTTTATACCGATTATGTGGGTCCGTTGCCACGTTCCAGTAGAGGAAATATGTATATTTTGTTGGTAAATGATGCCTTTTCGCGCTTTACTTGGCTTATTCCCAGTAGAAGTAGTACTACCAACGTAACTATTTTTCACCTTACTAACATCTTTTCGATGTTTGGGCCTCCTAAGAGCTTGGTTAGTGATAATGCCTCTGCTTTTGTGTCAGACTAGTTTAAGGCCTTTTGTTTCGGGAACGGCATCAAACACATAAACACAACACCGTATTACCCTCAGGGGTCCTTTGCTGAACGTGTTAATCGCAACCTAAAATTAGCTTTAATAATTTACCATGAAGTTAAACCGAGTAAGTGGGATACTAACTTGCCCTGGATTAATTTTGCATTAGCACTGCGGTTCATGAGACATTGAAAACTACTCCAGCCTCTCTCTTATTGGCCTATCCAATCAATTCGCCTTTGTCTAACTTATGGCGCATCCAAGACTCACTTCCTGAGCGGGTATCCCCGGGGTTAATTAGAAAGACCTGGAATTGGGCTTGTCGCAATATAGCGGCTGCTCATGGTCGTCAAGCTGTGCGTCACAACCGCAATAGGCGTCCTTATCAGGGAAAACTGAGGGATGAAGTCTATGTTAAGAATGTTCAGGGTCGAGGAAGGATGGGGGGCCGAGTACGGAAGTTCACACCCCGCTTTACAGGTCCATGCACGGTGCTCCGTGTGTTGGGGCCGCTTAACCTGTTAGTCAGGCACGATCAGACCGGTAGGAAATATCGGTTCCATTTGAGCCAGGTGAAGTCTCTGAGTTCAGGCACCTGTTCTAGTTTGAGGGAAGGAGGTTGAGCTGTGGTAAAAATTGCTGTTTTGAAGAGCGCGCCGCAGCGCGTAGTGTGAAGCAGTCGCCCTCCGTTTCTGGCGGTGGCGCCGCTGTGGCAATCGCAGCTTTGGTGTCTCCCTCTGGTGGGAAAGGGAAAAGCTTGCCTGTTCACGTGCATTTAAGGGGCGCTATGAGATCGCCAGTCGGTCTCCCCTCCCCCACGCGTATCCTGTACGATCTCATCCCCTTCCCCCACCTCCTCCTTTTCCTTGAAAGGATACGGATCCTGTACACCTCCCGAAAACTCGATCCTCCTCACCCGCTTGTCTCACCCATCCTCTCCCACCCCCGCCTGCTGCCGTGCCTGTATTCCCACATCCCACCCGGTCTCCATCTCTCCACCCTCCTTACCCTCTCCCAAGGCGGCTACCGCCAGCTCCCCCTTCCTGATGATGTCCTCCTCCCCTCCATCTACCCCTCCTATCAACTTTGATCCTCCCCCCACTTCCTGTGTCCTTTCCTTTAGGCACCCTCCCTCCCTTCCCCTCCCTTCTCTTTCCTTTTCCCCCCATCCCCCTTCTTCCACCCCTCTTCCCCCGGGCTTCCCTTCTCCCTTCTTCCCTTCCCCCTCTCTCCCCTGCCCATGGCATCTCTGCTCTCCCCTCTCCCTCTCCCCCCCCCCCCCCCCGCCGCCTCTCTTGGCAGGTCCCCAGACTCGTACACGCTCAGTGGACTTTCGCGCGCCAGAGATCATCATCATCAGTGTCTCGTGTGTATGCCTTCGTTTTGTGTTTCGTGTTCTCTCGCCGTCACGGCTCCACTGTTCACGTGTGCCGTCGCAGTCATCCGTTTTATGTGCACCGTGTCAACATGTGTTAGTGTTTTTTCTCGTCCAGCGTGAACGGCTTCATGTTTATAGTTTTTTGTAACTACATTTTTTGCCCGCCGTTTTTATTGTATTGTCTGTGTCACCTATATGTCATATTATTGTACCACTTAAGGCTGAAGAGCAGTGTAATATGCTGCTGACAGCCCGTCTGTATGAGGTGATTAAAATTACAATAAAGAAAAAAAAATCGCCAGTCGGTCAGTCTGGGTCAGTCTCTCCCGTCCCCAGTTTGCTAGTCTGTCTCTCGCCCGCATTTGTTAGGCAGTTAGTGTCTGACCCAGCGAGGTGGCGAAGTGGTTAGCACACTGTACTCCCATTCGGGAGGACGACGGTTCAATCCCGCGTCTGGCCATCCTGATTTAGGTTTTCCATGATTTCCCTCAATCGCTCCAGCTAAATGCCGGGATGGTTCCTTTCAAAGGGCACGGCCGACTTCCTTCCCCATCCTTCCCCTATCCGATGAGACTGATGACCTCGCTGTCTGGTCTCCTCCCCCAAAAACAACCCAGCAACAACAGTTAGTGTCTGTCTGTCGTTCGGAGTGCTAGCATGTCTGTCGTTCGGATATTATTGCCTATGATCTTGAGAGGCGATATCTGTGTACTGTAGAGCATCTTAACCATTGTTTGGCCAACCTTGTAGAATTTTATATAAGATTGCATTACATGGGCTTTTATTTAATGATCATTTTAGTATATAATGTTGCCATCCTTTCACCATAAGACTTTTGTTAGCGGTTAAAATCAAGTTACACCTTAGGTGGCAAGGTTAATATTTTAATTGTTAGTGTTTTGTACCATTTCCATCCCTCCTACGAGGGGTGCATGGTTTGTGTGCTTGTGTAAGTTGTTAAGTCTGTTAGTTTAAAGTTATCTGGTGTGTTGCAGGTTTGCACCAGCGTAGTCTTTCAGAGACTGTTGTGAGCTGTCGTAGCTACAGCCGTGACAAAAGGGAGTGGTAAGGTTCTCTGCCGAAAGCTCATACAGTCAAAACTTGTTTCTTTCTGTCTCTGAAATAATTGCAACTCTGATATTGAGAGGGTGCTTTCTGACTATAATTTTAAATCTGTTTCTTTAAAAAAAATGCTTTTAGGCACTATTAAAGTGAATAAAATTCCCATTTGTTAAAAGGAATTCGGTTATGATTTTATCAGTTACTCCCTGGCAACTACTTCCATGCTTATATTGTGTGATTAAATGTATTAATGTTCTTGATGAATCGCTAGTAAATAAAATAAATTCTTAACAATATTCCTTGAAAATAAATCACGGTTCACTGCTACTTATCATGACTTTTCTCTATTTTCTGTTTACTCTTAAACCACATTCTGTACACATTAGACTATTCACCTCATTCAACAATTTCCATAGTTGTTCTTTACTTTCTCTCATTTTGCAACATCATCAGTGGATGATCATTGACGTCATTTCACCCTGAATTTTAATCCTACTCTTGAACCTTTCGTTTATTTCCTTGTATTACACCATTAGTAAAACATTTTTACAGTTCCTTGTCTGAAACGGTAAAAACGTAGCCCTTAGACGATCACTTACGAGAAGAAAAACTTCTTAGCCTACATTGCTATAAAGAACTTTCTTCTAGGAATCAGTTTCGGTAAATTCCATGAGGCTATTCTGAAAAGAAATGCGTACATACTCACATAACCTTAAAAATTGACGTTATCATTGAAATTTTGATCTTTTCGAAGTACTCTAAGACTTCAGTCGCGTAAAACACTAATAATAAAAAACAACTTACGTTAACACTCTGGTGGGGTATTCTGAGACCTTTCTCTTTATCTCACAACATATTACCGGAAACACCGCACCCAACACTCCGCGTTAAACGGCATCACTTCACTGAGGACTACCAAGAACACAAGCGCCATCTGTTGTTCCGTTCACATACTATGTATAGTATTCACATCGCCTGGGGTTCTCCAGGACCCCTCAGAGCAGTTAAGGGTTAAACCTTTGTCATATTCAACAAATGGACATTTCATCCAATGAAAGTACACATAGTTTTCCTTGCAGACTGCAGGTTCACTCCTGATCACTGAATAATATCATGCTGAATGCCAGGAGCAGCTTTGCAGGCTTCAGTCCTCCTCCTCAGGGTCCTTGCTGATAGCAGGGGGTAGCTGGTGCTCCTCAGATCTTCATAACCCTTTTTGCCAACAGCACATTTCACTCTCAGAGCAAATCCTATAGCTTAGTTTGACCATTTGTAAGAGTTTGACTCAGAAACACTTTACATGTACTTTATCTGGTCTGTATGTAAAAATGTGCTAAGCTTGCTCTCCAATGTAGCCATCTTCTCTTTCATTTTCTTCATCTGTGAAGAGAGAAGAATATTTTATAAGGGCCTGCCATCAAAACAAATGTGAATGCTAATTATTATAACACATCTCTCACTAATGAATTTTATTAATGATAAAAGTGACATCACTATAAAAAGTCATATCTGCTTTCAGTCTCTTGTTTTGCAACTGCAATATTGCGGCAGTATCTCATTTGTACTGCATGCTTCCTGTTTCTGTTCATGTGTTTCTTCCTCAGACGCTTCACTGGCTGGAAATGTAATTACGAATCTCCATTATTCCACAGCTAAAAATGTTCAAATAAAGACAAAAGTTGAAAGAGCCTTTTCAGCAACCTTCTTACCAGCATTGCACGTCCAAACAAACACTGTCATGCACTCAGCTACGAAACCAAATTCTCTAATCCCAACATTGCATTTGCAGTTACAGTACTGACATAACACAGTTAGTGTGTTAGGTGTGACAATTGCTATCTTCCGATTTACCATTTATTCCTAATATGAAAGATTTCACTGACCATATTACACAGCAACAAACTGTACAAACCCATGTCGTCGACAGAATGCACTCCAGTACACTACTGACAGTCATCAGAAACTGTAGTAGGCCCAAAGTAGAGTTTTAAACAGAAATGCTTCGTATAAGTTTATGTGCGTCTACAATTTAATTCCGGGCACAATTTTCTCGCTACTGATTTGGTCCCCTCATAAACTAGCATAATTTCAAGTTCCACAATTGATGATAAGTGATCATAGATTGGAAGGTTACGTTCATAAACCTAAAATATAGTAAACAACTGCGTTCTGTCGGAAACATGGTTACATATGAAAACTTAAAAACGTTGGCGAGTCTCATCTTCATTGACATCTGATTTAGGTACTGACCCTGCTTTTGGATGTTTCTGGATGGACTTTGGACGTCAAATTTCGCTGCGGTGGCATTCCATTTTAGTAGTCTTTTCCATCAGGTCTCCTTAATTCGAAGTGTGAATCCTCGAAATGAAGCTTTAAAAAAAATCTAAAAATATAAATTATATAGAAAACATACGATATTTCAACTGTAATTCTTTCAACCGGTAATTTACTTACCTCACACCACTTGGAATGTGTTACTGGATTCCATTTGTCACTTCTGCAGTTCTAAAACAATTTAGCTCTCCGGTCTTTGTCTGTAGGGAATCTGAATAATCTGATCCCTTTAGACGAATTGCTGCTACAATCTGGTGCAGCACATCAACTCATTTGCAAATACACACACTTTCCAGCGACAAACACTATACTTAGTACAAAAACAGTCGCTACAGTCGCGTAATAGTCTAGATCCAAAATGGCCGCGATCGCATGGATCATGGTAGCGTGACAATACCTGTCCTATATAGACCTTGGCGTAAGCAATTTTCCCACAATATTTACAGTCAGTGAACTGATATCTGAACATGTATATATCATAGAATGACTAGAATGTAGTTACATAAATGATAGCTGGTGGAGACTCAAAGCAAGAAAACATTCTCAGTTAGGTACTGAAGACTTCGTGCACAGGGTCATGACGTAAATGAAGAATATCCACTACCTTTCGTAGTTAAGTAGTATTACTTTGATGCTATCTGATTTCAGCTTACTGTTCTTGAGTCCTCAAAAAATTGAGACTTTTGTATATTAAAATAGGTCTTGCACAGTGTAGATTATTTATTCTCTCGTTTCAAATTATTAAGTATTTTGCTGTAAGAAATATTTATTTATATATGAAGGTAGTATCTGTTTTGGAAAGAACAGTTACCGTTAATGACCATGCAGTTTTCGCTAGAATGAAATGATAATTAAATGGACACCCTAGCTGCAAAGAGGCGATGATATACTTCATAGGGGACATGTTAAAAATGTGTGCCCCGACCGGGACTCGAATCCGGGATCTCCTGCTTACATAGTAGACGCTCTATCCACCTCAGCCACCGAGGACACAGAGGACACTGCGCTTGCAGGCACTTATCGCTTGCACGCTCCCCGTGAGACACTCGTTCCCAAAATTTCACACCACTACATTCGTAATACGCCTAATAGATGTTTGTCCATCTTACTCATTTCTCGTGGCAGATTAATCTACCAAGTCCCGTTAGACTTTGGGCATAGCGTGTGCATTCGCACGAGAAGGTCAATGGCCATTAACGGTAACTGTTCTTTCGGGAACAGATACTACCTTCATATATAGTTAAAATATGGATTCCTGGCCATTGACCTTCTCGTGCGAATGCACACGCTATGCCCAAACTCTTACGGGACTTGGTAGATTAATCTGCTACGAGTAATGTGTATGATGGGCAAACATCTATTAGGCGCACTTCGAATGTAGCGGTGTGGACATGTTGGGAAAGTGGGTCTCACGGGGAGCGTGCAAGGGATAAGTCCCTGCAGGCGCACCATCCTCTGTGCCCTCGGTGGCTCAGATGGACTGAGTGTTTGACAAGTAAGCAGACGATCCTGGGTTCGAGTCCCGGTCGGGGAACACATTTTCAACATGTCCCCTGTGAAGTATATCAACGCCTCTTCGCAGCTAGGGTATCAATTTTATTATCAAATATTTATTTGTCTATCTTGCCTAGTACCTTTGAACTAAATGAGACAAGAGCTTGTTACATGAAGGAAATGCTGTCATTACTAGTCGTATGTACATGTTGTTGTTGTGGTCTTCA
The DNA here is from genome assembly GCF_023864275.1 of Schistocerca cancellata. NCBI lineage: Eukaryota > Metazoa > Arthropoda > Insecta > Orthoptera > Acrididae > Schistocerca > Schistocerca cancellata. The sequence goes on from NC_064627.1 coordinate 987,442,613, forward strand.
GTCCTGAGACTGGTTTGATGCAGCTCTCCATGCTACTCTATCCTGTGCAAGCTTCTTCACCTCCCAGTACCTACTGCAACCTACATCTTTCTGAATCTGTTTAGTGTATTCATCTCTTGGTCTCCCTCTACGATTTTTACCCTCCACGCTGCCCTCAAATACTAAATTGGTGATCCCTTGATGCCTCAGAACATGTCCTGCCAACCGATCCCTCCTTCTGGTCAAGTTGTGCCACAAACTTCTCTTCTCCCCGATCCCATTCAATACTTCCTCAGTAGTTATGTGGTCGACCCATCTAATCTTCAGCATTCTTCTGTAGCACCACATTTCGAAAGCTTCTATTCTCTTCTTGTCCAAACTGTTTATCGTCCATGTTTCACTTCCATACGTTGCTACACTCCATATAAATACTTTCAGAAATGACTTCCTGACACTTAAATCTATACTCGATGTTAACAAATTTCTCTTCTTCAGAAACGCTTTCCTTGCCATTGCCAGTCTACATTTTATATCCTCTCTACTTCGACCATCATCAGTTATTTTGCTCCCCAAACACCAAAACTCCTTTACTACTTTAAGTGTCTCATTTCCTAATCTAATTCCCTCAGTATCACCCGACTTAATTCGACTACATTCCATTATCCTCGTTTTGCTTTTGTTGATGTTCATCTTATTTCCTCCTTTCAAGACACTGTCCATTCCATTCAACTGCTCTTCCAAGTCCTTGACTGTCTCTGACAGAATTACAATGTCATCGGCAAACCTCAATGTTTTTATTTCTTCTCCATGGATTTTAATACCTACTCCGAATTTTTCTTTTGTTTCCTTTACTGCTTGCTCAATATACAGATTGAATAACATCGGGGAGAGGCTACAACCCTGTCTTACTCCCTTCCCAACCACTGCTTCCCTTTCATGTCCCTCGACTCTTATAACTGCCATCTGGTTTCTGTACAAATTGTAAATTAGCTTTCGCTCCCTGTATTTTACCCCTGCCACCTTCAGAATTCGAAAGAGAGTATACCAGTCAACATTGTCAAAAGCTTTCTCTAAGTCTACAAATGCTAGAAACCTTTCTTCGAAGGTAAGTCGTAAGGTCAGTATTGCCTCACGTGTTCCAGTGTTTCTACGGAATCCAGACTGATCTTCCCCGAGGTCAGCTTCTACTAGTTTTTCCATTCGTCTGTAAAGAATTCGTGTTAGTATCTTGCAGCTGTGGCTTATTAACCTTATTGTTCGGTAATTTTCACATCTGTCAACACCTGCTTTCTTTGGGATTGGAATTATTATATTCTTCTTGAAGTCTGAGGGTATTTCGCCTGTCTCATACATCCTGCTAACCAGTTGGTAGAGTTTTGTCAGGACTGGCTCTCCCAAGGCCGTCAGTAGTTCCACTGGAATGTTGTCTACTCCGGGGGCCTTGTTCCGACTCAGGTCTTTCAGTGCTCTGTCAAACTCTTCACGCAGTATCTTATCTCCCATTTCATCTTCATCTACATCCCCACCCATTTCCATAATATTGTCCTCAAGTACATCGCCCATGATTAGACCCTCTATATACTCCTTCCACCTTTCTGCTTTCCCTTCTTTGCTTAGAACTGGGTTTCCATCTGAGCTCTTGATGTTCATACAAGTGGTTCTCTTATCTCCAAAGGTCTCTTTAATTTTCCTGTAGGCAGTATCTATCTTACCCCTAGTGAGATAAGCCTCTACATCCTTACATTTGTCCTCTAGCCATCCCTACTTAGCCTTTTTGCACTTCCTGTCGATCTCATTTTTGAGACGTTTGTATTCCTTTTTGCCTGCTTCATTTACTGCATTTTTATATTTTCTCCTTTCATCAATTAAATTCAATATTTCTTCTGTTACCCAAGGATTTCTACTAGCCCTCGTCTTTTTACCTACTTGATCCTCTGCTGCCTTCACTACTTCATCCCTCAAAGCTACCCATTCTTCTTCTATTGTATTTCCTTCCCCCTTCCTGTCAATTGTTCCCTTATGCTCTCCCTGAAACTCTCTACAACCTCTGGTTCTTTCAGTTTATCCAGGTCCCATCTCCTTAAATTCCCACCTTTTTGCAGTTTCTTCCGTTTTAATCTACAGATCATAACCAATAGATTGTGGTCAGAGTCCATATCTGCCCCTGGAAACGTCTTACAATTTAAAATCTGGTCCCTAAATCTCTGTCTTACCATTATATAATCTATCTGATACCTTTTAGTATCTGCAGGGTTCTTCCATGTATACAACCTTCTATCATGATTCTTGAACCAAGTGTTAGCTATGATTATGTTGTGCTCTGTGCCAAATTCTACCAGGTGGCTTCCTCTTTCATTTCTTAGCCCCAATCCATATTCAACTACTACATTTCCTGCTCTCCTTTTTCCTACACTCGAATTCCAGTCACCCATGACTATTAAACTTTCGTCTCCCTTTACTATCTGAATAATTTCTTTTATTTCATCATACATTTCTTCAATTTCTTCGTCATCTGCAGAGCTAGTTGGCGTATAAACTTGTACTACTGTAGTAGGTGTGGGCTTCGTACCTATCTTGGCCACAACAATGCGTGCGCTGTGCTGTTTGTAGTAGCTTACCCGCATTCCTATTTTCCTATTCATTATTAAACCTACTCCTGCATTACCCCTATTTGATTTTGTGTTTATAACCCTGTAGTCACCTGACCAGAAGTCTTGTTCCTCCTGCCACCGAACTTCACTAATTCCCACTATATCTAACTTTAACCTATCCATTTCCCTTTTCAAATTTTCTAACCTACCTGCCCGATTAAGGGATCTGACATTCCACGCTCCGATCCGTAGAACGCCAGTTTTCTTTCTCCTGATAACGACGTATGTACATATGTACCATAATTTGAGGCTGTAATTTGGAATTTGTATCAGTGGTGTTCAAAGTCCTATGAATAATAGTATTATTATGTATATGTGGGCTTCGAATGATTACAATTCGACTTGGTTCTTCGGAATTATGAAGCACATATTTTAAATTGTTCTGGGATTGTGTTCCGTCCTCTCTGTCTTCTTGGAATTTCGAGAATAGATCTGATTTTAATGCAAAATGCGCAAGTGCTAATTTTGTTTTCAATAAATAGATAATATCCTGGCTTTCTGTAATGGCAAGACACTAACAAACGTTTTAATAGCTCAGGACAGGGCCATAAAAATTGTGAAATATCATAGAAACCTATTTCTCATTATGAATTGTGACTAAAATTCCCTCAAAAATATGAATAAATTTGCCTTACATGTACATGTACAAGGCAAACCTACATTTCTAGCATTTGTAGACTTAGAGGAAGCTTTTGACAATGTAGACTGGAATACTCTCTTCCAAATTCTGAAGCTGGCAGTAGGTAGTAGGTACTAAAATCCATGAAGAAGAAATAAAAACTTTGAAGTTTGCCGATGACATTGTATTTCTGTCAGAGACAACAGAGGACTTGGAAGAGCAGTTGAACGGAATGGACAGTGTCTCGAAAGGAGGATATAAGATCAACATCAACAAAAGCAAAACAAAGATCATGGAAAGTAGTCGAATGAAGTCGGGTGAAGCTGAGGGACTTAGATTAGGAAATGAGACACTAAAAGTGGTAAAGGAGTTTTGCTATTTGGGGAGCAAAATAACTGATGATGGTCGAAGTAGAGAGGATATAAAATGTAGACTGGCGATGGCAAGATAAGCGTTTGTGATGAAGAGAAATTTGTTAACATCGAGTATAGATTTAAGTGTCAGGAAGTCGTTTCTGAAATTATTTATATGGAGTGTAGCCATGAATGGAAGTGAAACATGGACGATAAACAGTTTGGACACGAAGAGAATCGAGGCTTATGAAATGTGGTGCTATAGAAGAATGCTGAAGATTAGATATGGGTAGATCACATAACTAACGACGAGGTATTGAATAGAATTGGGGAGAAGAGGAATTTGTGGCACAACTTGACTAGAAGAAGGGATCGGTTGGTAGGGCTTGTTCTGAGGCATCAAGGGATCACCAATTTAGTATTGGAGGGCAGCGTGGAAGGTAAAAATCGCAGAGGGAGACCAAGAGATGAATACACTAACCAAATACAGAAGGATGTAGGCTGCAGTACGTACTGGGAGATGAAGCAGCTTGCAGAAGATAGAGTAGCATGGAGAGCTGCATCAAACCAGTCTCAGGACTGAAGACCACAACAACAACATATGTACTTAGCTTGTACTCTATATCACCAGAATATTGCTATATATGGGAACGACATTAATGTATCTGTTAGGAATAATTATTGAAAGAGACTGAAACAGGGCACTCTGTTTTAAAAATATTTTTACATTTATGAGACTGTGGTGACACTGTAAGAGACGCGTAACCAAATATAAGGCTAGCATGTGTTGAAATGGACAATAAGACTAGTATACCAACGAAAACCTCTTAAAAGAATTTTTCACTTACCTGTATCGGGATCAAGAAACTGGTTTCGTGCTTTTCCTGCTGTGTGGAGGATTAGAATCCTCTCCGATTGTGGTGAGAAGGTTTCATCTGCACTAGCGCTCACTAAATAACAGTGGTGAATTCGTAGCGGCAACTGTGTTTCGGCGTGAATTAGCCGCAGTCGTGTGTGCTCCCAGCAAAACATTTTTGTCGACGTCATGCGCTATCATTATTGACTTGAACTAAATAGTAAATACAGAGGAAAATATCCTCACGCATGTTGTGGACATTAACTTTGCAAGATTGGTACTGATCTCATCCACTGTTTCAAAGCGATAAATGATGATTTAAGGCGTAGTACAACGGACGCACAGCAGTGCTCTGAAGATGAATTATAAAAGGTAATCTCCTACCCTCAAGATAAACACGAATCGATTTTTTTATTTAAGTCAGTATCCATTATTCCAATATTAATGTGAAAGTGTGTTAGTGTGTTAACGAAGTTCTTCCTTTCAGCAGAACTTACGTAAGTCGTGTATTACATGTTCCAGACGCCTTCATACAGTTGTTTCGTGTAATCTGATTACAACATGATGTCTCTCTCAGATACAACCAAACTACACTCAGACATCCAACCTGCTCTTCTGGTGATCAACCTCACTGTCCTGTTTCTGACCATCACGATGGGACTTCGTGCAGCCGACAACCGTCGCTTACACCCTGTACTGTGGCCCATCTTACCTCGTCTTCGTCAGCTGAACCATCTGGCCATCACCACAGACCAGCATCTCCTAACTTCTGATATCCATTGCCCTAAGCTGTGAATAGAAAACATTTTCTCGCTGTACTTGTACTGTGTGTTAAATTTCTCGTAGACCAAGCTACCTGTCTCGAAAAACAAAGACAATATCTAACGATTTATGTATCTGTATTGTTGAAATGAGTATAAATTGCATGTGCAGAATTTTAAAAGATATACTAAGTACCACTTTCCTGAGCAATGCGTTTTGTTAATGTAACTTGCCAAGAACAGTTACTAAAGGTATCTTCAATTATACTATATTTCATCCCATGTTTAGAATTAATATGAATTTACTCTGCAGTGAATTGTGACATCCTTAACCATGCAAAGTGTTAATGTCTGACGACTTTATCGTAGGTTTTTCTTAGTTTTCCTATTGACTGTGCCCATAAAGGGGGCGAAATTTCCAGACTTTAACCCTAAATAAATAACAATGTCATCTAAACAATTTTCTCTTCATCTTGGTTGAATAGTACCAAACACTGTGTTACTGTGCTAATAAACTTAATTTTGTTTAATTCTTTGCCTGTAAATTGGTTGGAAATTGTCAGTTCGGTGACGCAACGCTGGGGCGCTGTAAGCACGCTGCTGTCTTCTCCTTTCAATATTTGTAAGTCGAACCTGCAGAGATTGTGATTATTGTTAGCACGCAAAACTCTCTCCTTGCACTAATGATTAACAATAATACGGCTTTGTGTCACCAAGCTCGCCATTTTCCAGCGACAACTGCTGGCTTGAAGCTAAAATAAAATAAAAATGTAAATGAGGTGTGAGTAGGGCCTCCCGTCGGGTAGACCGCTCTCCGGGTGCAAATCTTTCGATTTGGCTCCACTGTGGCGACTTGTGCATCGACGGGGATGAAATGATGATGATTAGGACAACACAACACCCAGTTCCTGAGCGGAGAAAATCTCCGACAAAGCCGGGAATCGAACCCGGGCCCTTAGCAGTGACATTCTGTCGCGCTGACCACTCGGCTACCGGGGGCGGACAGCTAAAGTGATTTCATGTCTAAAGAAAAGATTCAAGAACGACTATACTACTTTATCGGTGTTTAAGGCTACATGTTTTCTTGTCTTTTTAGTTTTATATGTACTGTATATTAAACATTCCCTAGAGCTTAGTCCTATTTTTATCAGAATTTGGAGCATCTTGCACCAGTGTGCATTGCTGACTGCTTTTTCCAGGGCGACAAATCCTACAAAAGTATCTTTGTTTTACTTAGGTCTTTTTTCTATTATTAAACACAAAGTCAGAACTGCCCTGTGGTGCATTTACCTTTTCTAAGGCGAAACTGATCGTCATTTAACAGATCCTCATTTGTTTCCCATTCTTTTGTATGTCGTTCTCGACAACAACTTGGATGCAAGAGATCTTAAACTCACTTTTTAAGAGTTTTTGCATCTATCTGTCCAGCCCTATTACCAAGTTCTGATTCCGCACGACCATTAAATCATCACCTCCCTTAACTGAATTACCTATCTAAAATCCTCATACACATTCGCTGTTTAATGTCGCGCCTTCTTTTTGGAATGTAATCATGCGAATGTGAATTATTGTTAGTGTTTATCTCTCGTTTCTGATGAGAACAAACATATTTCTGAACTGTTCAAAGTAACTCACTCCATTCCGTATGGCCCTACTCATAATGGATGGTACACCGTTTTGTGCACTCACTAAACTGACCCCAAGTACATGGTGTCTGAGCCACTCTAAGCATCTTTCCAGGTTTCATAGCTTCCCTACCACGGTCAAACTTCTCATATTCCACTCCTCGTCTCTTTGAATGTTCACCTTCCGTTGGTTATTTAATCTTTCTTCCCTGGACTTCTTCCCCTTGGCAGTCCGTTTCCGCAGATCCGAATGGTGGCTGTTCTGGAATAAAGTGATTATGATGACACTACTTCAATAATAGGTCAGATATCCTGTTGTGGAGTCACCATATGTGCCCTTAATTCAGTGGTTCCCATGCTTTCACCCTGGTCCAGCTACTGATTATTGTTAATTCTTGCACATTTTAGAAGCTATTTCACACCATGAAGTCAACTATTTTCATTCTTCCATGATGTTCGACAAGGCCATAGGCAAAACAGTGGTGAATACTTATTGTAATGGTACTATGACTACCGCGCATCCGCCAATACAAAGATATAATTTACGAACTCGCACGCAGAAGAGTGCTGCGCCAGCGACCGATTTTTATAAATAATTTTGACCTTTTTTTTTACTTTTGCGTAGATGTTTGTTTTTAACAACTAAGTGAATACACTCTCTTTCTCTCTCTGGTCTTCATACGAAAGACTGCATTTTTCGGCGCTGCGTTGAATGTGCTTTTGGGTGGAAATTAAAATTATATTACAAAGCGAGGTTGTTTCAATAGTGATTCGAGGTGGTTATCGCCAAATTTGTAAATTGATCATGACAGTGACAACTTGAAGAAGTTTTCAACAGACGGAGAAAAGTGAAAGACGGGTCGTCCTACAAGAGAAATTAGGAGGACAGCCATGAAGACTATATTGTAATTAGTACTGTGTTTCTAACAAAATTATAAGGTAAATTTCTGATGCTATTTCCGTACAGTCGCTTTTTGCAGTGTTGCCGACCCGGTCTGCCATGCACGGTCAAATTACAGCACAATCTCAATCAATAATACGAAGTCCGCCTTATCCATAACTTATTCCACCAAAATTAAAACCTAATCAGATTTTGTATTTTCACGGCAGAACCCCGAGGATAGGAAACACTACATTATACCGGATGCCTTCCACCATCATCACTCGAAGAAGTGTCTGGAATCGAAATCGAGGCCAGGACGTTTATATTGTAACTCAGAAACACATCCCTAAAATTGTAATTGGGTGTTCCAACTGTCCGTTCAAATATTGAAGTGGTAGAACGCATGTATTAAGCACTGGAGTTGACTGAAATGTAGAAATAAATCCTTGTTTAGCAAGTGCGATTAGAAACTGCCTGAACATTCAGGAAGAAGTTACGAGCTTACAAGTCTTTAGCATAAACGGAAGGACTGTAGGCCACGTTCTAGATAAGTCGGTACCATTGAAAATTATAATATGTGAGGCGGACACAAATGGCTCTGAGCACTATGGGACTTAACTGCTGAGGTCATCAGTCCCCTAGAACTGAGAACTACTTAAACCTAACTAACCTAAGGACATCACACACATCCATGCCCGAGGCAGGATTCGAACCTGCGACCGTAGCGGTCGCGCGGTTCCAGACTGTAGCGCCTAGAACCGCTCGGCCACTCCGGCCGGCGAGGCGGACACATGAGGGTTGAATAACAGTATTATATTAACAATAAGTTTATTGCAGCAAATAGCCATAAATGTTCTAATTATAACGATAATAAACACGAAATTAGAAATTTTACAAATTGTGGTTTGCATAGTCACTTACTGACCGCGTCCTTTTGGTACGGAGTTCTATACGGTAACGTTTGTATAATTGATGACACAGTTTAACCTCACACATTGCGTTTTGTTCATGATATGACGTGGTGGAAATCATGGACTGCCATTCTGGTGATCACGTGTCTCATTTTGAAGTTTCTGTATGTCCATGTTCGGTCATTAATGGCGCCTGCGCTGAAAAATTGTGGAGGTACGTCTTCCCTTTCCTCCTTCAATGCTTTTAGTAGACTTTTTAAAGCGCTGGTGTTGGGTAGCATAAAGTTTACCAGTAGGTCTTCAGCGAGGAAGGGTTCCCTCGCCAACTGATATATAAGTCTTGGTCGTGTTGTTTTGGACACTCCAATTGCTTTCTTTACATAGGTCGCCTTTAGTCTTCTAGTGTCGTTAGGTTTTTCACTGTGAGATGTGGTCCGATGGTCTCTAGTGGGGAGACTTTGGCTCTGATTAGTGCTATTGCTGTCTCTAGGCTAAGGAGCTTGATGTATCCTATTTCCTGGATTGACATTACTGACTGCATTGTTGCTGAGATTGACTATTATTTCTGAGATTGACCATTGTTACAGGGGGTATGAATAATTACTGGTTCTTTCGGCTGATTATATTTTAATTTTTATTAACCATTGTCGACTGCTGATTAAATAAAATCTTAGACTTCCTTCCAAGAAGAGAAACAAATTATCTAATCTATTAAAAAGCAGATAAAAATTTATGGAATTGTGCTTAGGTATCGAATATAAGGGAAAATATGCAAAATGTAGTAACTATACAAAAAGGTGAAACAAGCTATGAGTATTTTTCCACCAAATAGATATACTGACGTGTCGGTGTGGAAATGACTACTTTTTGGGATGGTGTGCACCTTAAAAATCTCTTATTTACTGATAATATAAAAAATAAACTGGTCGTCCACAGAATGGATGAGGAAAGCAATATGTGAAAAGGAATGACCAGAAGAGGGTAGAACAGAGAATGTGCTACAACATCAGGGAAAGTACCATGTTTCGAAAAGCAGCCTAAGGGGAGGGGCGACGGAGGGGGGGGGGGAATGTATAGCAGGGCGAGATAGGAATTCATTCAATAAATAATTGAGGATAATAGGTGTAAATACTACTTTCAGAATAAGATGTTGGCTTGAGAAAGGAAGTCGTGGTGGGCCGCGCAATCTAGTGTGAAGGCCGATGACCGAAAAAACAATAAAAAAAGAAATTCGAACACTTATAATATCCTGCCCATTCTCATTATCACTATTCATCAACATTAAAAAAAAATCAGAAAATGTAGTTCCCTCTGTTGGTCACTTTTTTTATTATTTCAAGCTGACTAGTTTCGGCTGTATCACCATCTTCAGTTCATTTCTTGCAGTTACAGAGTAACCAGTGTGAGCGGTACACTTGATGTCTTGATATAAACAGCAAACGAGAAGAAAAAGCCTCGTATTTTGCTACAAATGAGGACCGTGGATATCTTACTGCGGACAAGAGTGTCCAGTTTCAAAAGAAAAAATTATTTCGTTAAAATTGTTATCCGTTTTCCTGAGGAAGACAGTATACCAAATAGTATAGGGCCTATAGGCCATATAGTCGCAGGGACTCGTCCAATAGTCTGCATTTCTGAACGACTGCAGTTGCCCGCCGGCCACACGGAGTTGTTTGTAGTGACTGAATGGCTGTGTGGCGGCCTGGCGTAGGGCCGTACCAGTCACGCACGCCACCCCACCACCGCCCCCCCCCCCTACTACAGTAATGCCACCTCTGCAGGCAAATGGCCCGCTCGCTATCGATTCGACCTGCCGGTGCTCTATCGTCAACACTATGACAAGACAATCTGCAGCTCACACGCCGCTCGCTCAACGGCCTCAGGCAACCCTACAACCGCGTCTAGATGTTTAGAGGGTATCGTTAAATTTTACTCGTTTTTACAACTGAAGACTTTAATACCTTTAAAACTATATGAGATATTAACAAATGACAATCAACGTGTGATAGAGCCACTCATAAAGTTTTTTTTCCTCGTTAATATGCATGAATCTGTGCACCCTTAATAGCACAGATAATGTCTAGTCGGTATTGCACGTATATTCACGTATGATTCAAGATCTCCACGGTGACATGTTCAGATTCATGACGGATGCGTGTCTTGAAGCCATGAAGGTTTCTAACCTTGGCTTGGTACACCAGATCGTTTACACAATTACACAGGAAGAATAGTGGTGTGAGGTCGGGAGATCTCTTCTAACGTGTCCAGGTAAAGAATGCATAATGCATTTGACAGCAGACTCGATGAAAAATAATGGACCAATGATACAACCGTGCTTCAGTCTGTATCAGACATCAGACATAAAAACAATTCACTTTGTTGAATACATCATACGTTGCTTCTTCGGAGAAGCAAATCCTTTCCAAAAGGTCATTGTTTGTGTCAGTATTGTCTAGCATATACACTGAAAGCTGTTCGCCCTGAGATCTGTCCGTAGGCTTTGATGCTGGAATCAGCTGCACCTTGTAGTGATATAGCGGTAACCGCTTAAGCAAGACATTGTGCACTGTTGATCGTTTCCTATCCAATTTTGTAAGACACCTTCCAAACGCCTGCCGAACCTTGTCGACGTTGGCGTCTCAAACGGATGGGCGACCAGCCCCCTTTCTATGAAGGACACCACCTGCTTCCATGAATGACATATGCCAAGCCCGAATAGCTGGTCGGAATGGTGGTTGCCTTACATATAGTGTTGAAAGTGTCGTTCCAATTTGATCGGACGTCGTATGACACTGACAAGGGTACCTCCCCAACGCACCCCCCTCAGATTTAGTTATAAGTTGGCACAGTGGATAGGCCCTGAGAAACTGAACACAGATCAATCGAGAAAACAGGAAGAAGTTGTGTGGAAGTATGAAAAAATAAGTAAAATATACAAACTGAGTAGTCCATGCGCAAGATAGGCAACATCAAGGACAATGTAAGCATAGGTGCGTCGTGGTCTCGTGGTTAGCGTAAGCAGCTGCAGAACGAGAGGTCTTTGGTTCAAGTCTTCCCTCGAGTGATAAGTTTATTTTCGTAAAGTTTTGATCTGTCCGTTAGTTCATTGACGTCTCTGTTCACTGTAATAAGTTTAATGTCTGTGTTTTGCGACCCCACCGCAAAACCGTGTGATTAGTCGACGAAAGGACGTGCTTCTTCAATGGGAACCGAAAACATTTGATCGCAAGGTCACAGGTCAACCGATTCCTCCACAGGAAAACACGTCTGATATATTCTATACGACACTGGTGATGCCATGTGCGTCACATGACAGGAATATGTTGTCGACCCACCTAACTTGTACACTTGGCGAATGGGGAAAAAGATTCTTCTACTTTTCCCGATTTAGATTTTCTTGTGGATGTGATAATTACTCCCAAAAAAGTGATGAAAACAATAAGAGTTTGTGACATAAACTGAAAACAAAAAATTAAAATTTCCACTCGAAGGAAGATTTGAACCAAGTACTTCTCGTTCCGCATCTGCTCACGCTAACCACACGACCACGGCGCCGCTGAAGTCAGCTTCTCCAAGATGTTGCTTTTAGTGCTCATGGACAACTCAGTTTGCATATTTTGCTTATTTTTTCATAGTTCCACACAACTTCTTCCTGTTTTCTCGATTCATCTCTGTTCAGTTTTTCAAGGTCTATCCACTCTGCCAACTTAGAATTAAATCTGAGGGGGGTGCGATGGGGAGGTTCCCTTATGAGCTATTTTCTGTGGCGTCCGAAATTTAGCAGGTTTTCAAGTTCAATGTTGCGTCAAAAGTGCCTCACCTGGAAGGTAAAAAAAAAAAAAAAAACCTTGTGAGTTGTCACATGATGAAAATCATTTGTCAATACGTATGAAGTATGGTTTTAAAGTTATTAAAGTCTTAAACTGTAAAGATAACTTAGAACACCCTGTACTCTTCGCTTGTCAAAGTGATTTTTATGTACATCGGTGTGTAAAATGTAAGGACGAAATTCACTTTCGGAAGATGTATTAGTGACAAGTAGCATACGATGATGAAACGTGGACCGTACATACGCCGGCCGGTGTGGCCGAGCGGTTCTAGGCGCTTTTGTCTGGAACCGCGCGACCGCTACGGTCGCAGGTTCGAATTCTGCCTCGGGCATTGATGTGTGTGATGTCCTTAGGTTAGTTAGGTTTAAGTAGTTCTAATTTCTGGGGGGACTGATGACCTCAGATGTTAAGTCCCATAGTGCTCAGAGCCATTTGACCCTTTTTTTTTTACCGTACATACAACGAACTGCAACAGCACAGTGCAGAAGACTGCTGATAGGAATTCGCAATGAGACGAAGTGACATGACACTTTTGTTCAAAGAAAATAATTACACCGAAGTCAGCGCCAATTATGATGGTTCCCTTGACACAACAACAAAGTTAAAAGAAATACGCAATGAGACCAACAGAAATGCCCCTTATATTCAAAAGAAATATGAGGGTCGTTAAATTAGTAATTTTCTTAAAAAGCCATTAATATACATAGACAAACGTCCTTGTTTGTGCTTCACATTTGTTCTTTGTTCGCCGGTGAAGTTTGTAACCGTTCTGGCAGATAGCAGAGCCGTAGTACAGCATCAAAATGACGTCCACATACGACTCAAGTTACAAGCAGCGTACTGTTATTGAATTTTTGCGTGCAGGAAAGAAACTGTGGTGAACATCCATAAACCTTTGTGTGCAATGTATGGCGATGCTGCAGTTGATAGGCGTACAGTTGGGCGATGGGTAAAGGAAGTTACAACCTCAGGAAATGCAGAAGCAGAGCTCAGTGGTCAGCCACCCTCGGGACGTCCTGTCACATCATTGCCTCATACACCTTACAGTGCAGAACTGGTACCTTCGGTCTTCCATCTCTTCGGGGCGCTTGAAGATGATGAGAGTGTCAGTCATGGAGTGAAAAAAAAATGGCTACGCCTATAGGATAAGAGCTTTTACCACCAGGGAATACATGCTCTTTCACGACGTTGGCGTATGTCCATAGAAGGTGATGGAGACTACGTGGAAAAGTAGGACATGGAAAAAATATGTTGATATATATTGTCACCAAATTCTGACTTTTAACAATGAATATGTACTGCGAAAAAAAGGGCTTAACGCTCGTAACTGTACCGAAGTCAGCGGCATTTGTGATGGTCTCCTTGATGCAACACGAGGTAGGGCGTGATTCTTAAGAAGTTGTGTGGTCACCACGGAAGAGAATACGTGCTTTGCCAAGTGCTTTCATGCTGGCGACAGGAAAGGTAAGTTCTTGTGGTGGAGAGTTCCATTCGTCCAGTCAGTGCGGTGCATGTGGACTTTCTGCACTGCGCCTGTCCATTGCATTCCACAGGTGCTTGACCTGATTTAAGTCGGGGGAACGGTCAGGCTCGTCCATTCGCTATTCATTACATTTCAGCGATCTCTTCCACCTGCCTGCACAATTCGATGCTATCCCGTTTATTCATCCATAAAAATGAAGCCATGGTGGAAGGCGCGCCTGAAACGATGCGCATGAAGCATAACAGTGACCAATGAGTGTACCGTGTTCAAAAATTTCCAGGTCAGTATGCCCAAGCAACAAGATGCCTTCACACACCATAACACCTGGACCACCAAATGATTATGTTCAATATCACTGGACTCCCTCTCATATGGTGAGAGATGTGAGTAGGTAATACAACCAAGAATATTGTCTATCACGGTCATAGGAAACGCAATGTACACACACATAGCATTAATCACAACGCGAAAAGTTCCAGTAGCTAATCAATTTCGAGATGGATGCTATTTGATGCTTTTTCTTGGTTGCAGATATAATCCTCTCATTCGATACACCATGTTAACTTACTGTCCAAGTCGTTCAACAATTCCCTCTCTCATACGAAAACATCGTCAGCGACCTATCAGAGTCTTGTTGACCTATTCCAATAAATTATTTGTATAGTTTGATAACGTTAGATAGTTTATTATGATTCCTAGAGGCACAACAAAAAATCTATAAAAAAGTAGTAAAAGAAAATAATAAAACAATACCGGTACAGGAATATATTTGTGAAGATAATATACCGTGTGATCATATCAAGATCAAGTATCGAAAATATCTTGCCCTTTCGAGTACCTTTCATTATCCTAGTATGTAGAGTCTACATGTACACTTGAATGTACTGCTTGAAGCGGGGCTGATGTAGAAACCCCCTTGCCTGCTACTTGCCCAGGATAGCGAGATGCGGCTCATTCTATCGTGTGGTAATGTCTGTTGCCTGAGAGCCTGTCGGCTGCTCGTTGTTTTCAACCTTAACATAGTTGCTGTTTCCGTGTTAGTTCGCAGAATATAGAGGAGGCACTACATACTCATTCTTGAGGACTTCTTTCACTACAAAAACTTGAAGTGTTTGGATTCATAATACGCTTTAGGATCTTGAGAGAGTGGACATTAGAACATTGGGCTGTAAATGTATGCATGACTTCTGAGTCTTTCTAACATTTTTGTTTTAACGCTCACGGAGAACTATTCACTTTATTAAGGATTTCCCCTTCACATGGGCTAGAAAATGGCTCTTAGAGTTGCTATTTCAACACTGCACATATTTGGGTTTGCCCAGGAATTAAACGCTGGTGTAGTAATGGGATGCTGACGTGAGAGGCTAAGAATGACTCAAAAGGACGTTAACTTTTGAAAATGCACTAATTCGCGGAATAATATACGTAGAGAGGTAAAAATTTTCAGACTGGTGTGAAACGAGCTTGGGTTTTATTGAAAGGAAAAGCGAATGAGAAAACTAGCGAGCAAATGGCGATTAATAGCAACATGCCAGTGTCGCCGCATCAGAATCATGTACCAATGAGCTATAGCGAGACAGGGAGTCAGATCATTCCTGTTGGAAGGTACGACATTTCCATAGGATGGCGCTCCCTATATTGCTAAAAGCGTAAAAGATCTCTTACGCACATGGTTTGAATCTTGATAACCTGCCATTATAGCAGCAGAACCGATGTAACAACTGCGTCAGACACTTGTTGTGTTATAGAGGAGTTGCCGATCGCAGCGTCGTCTTCTGCCTATTTACATATCTCTGTACCAGAATACGCATGCCTACACCAGTTTCTTTGGCGTTTCAGTGTAAAATAAAATGTTGCGCCACAGTATGAAGACGCGGTGGTCGGTAGACAAGAGGGAGAGGCACTCGACCGTTTCATGAGTTTAAATATATTGGCTATAATGTTTCACAGCGATCCAGGAAATATTTACTTGTTATAAATCTTCTCACAGTTTACAAAATGTCATTAACCAGGTGATTAATTTCGGTCAACGGTGACGATCTTCAGACCCGAAAAGGTAGACTGATGTACAATATTTCCAACGCACATAAAATACAGAATCAGAATTCATTATTAGAAAACTTGACGACATTTACGTACCTGAGTAAACCCAGTATTCTTGTCATTGCCTATGTAAGTGGTACAGTCACATTAGTCGGCCATATCAGCACACACCAATAGCTACGGTGAGAAATTGTCGTCGAATATTGTATTTCGGCTTCCATAAGAGGTCAGACGATCGTTGTGGACTTGCGACTTCAGGAAACCCCACCACCGATGATCACACGAACTGAGGTCCGGGGACCCAGAAGGCCAAGCATGAGGGACGTAAGGGTTTAGCAAGCGAGAAGACCTATCCCTGATTGTCCAGGGCTATGTAGGCCCTCTCCACCAACATCAATGGATACATTCGAATTCACTGAAGCAGAGGTACGTCAAGAAAGTAGTGAATATGACTATTCCCAGCGGGGTATCGATAGCAGCCCAAAACGTTTTCCACAAACAGAACAATTTGGTGAAAGACTTGGTACTCTCGAAAGACGCAGCTCAACTTCTTAGATCACGTCTAAGTGAAACGTATTTACTTTCACACATTTCATCATATTCAGTGTACAGAAATCGTGAGACAGACGTTAGGAAATTTTTTGTTGAAGGTGGTTTCATGGTGTTTTGCAAAGAAATCGCCGGATCAATTAGATTATTTATAAATTATTGAAAAGCTGTGTTGCTACATATTGGAAATGAGCTAGAATTACAATTACATATTCAGTACATTTAAAAGAGACTTACAGTACCATGAAAGTACTACTTCAAAATGTGATCTATGAAGAATACCAGTGGCTTGTGTGTGGTAACTGGAAATGTGATTGCCGCTGTTCTTGACCAGCAAGCCGGTTACACCAAGATAACTTTCAATAAGAGTGAAAGAGAGAGAAGAGCATATGACGAGCACTGGAGTAGAAGAGACTGGGCTAAGAACAAAAGCTGATAGGTGGATCGAAGAACATTTTGAATGACATTTGGTTAATCCAGATCACGTTTTACAGACTCCTGTGCATATCTAATTACGACTGATGTAGTAATATGTGAAAGTAATGGACAAAACAGGAAACTGTTTCCAATACTCGTGTAGCCTGTTCCCAAATCTATCTTCTTCAAAGTTGAGAAAAGGTATACTTGTTGGACCAGATATAAGTACTTTGATGCCTGATGAGCACTTTAAAAGTACAATGACGGAAATAGAACAGCAAGCTTGGAGAAGTTTAAAAATGTTGTGCATCGTTTCCTTAGCCATAATAAGCTGGCTGGTTGCAAGGATGTAGTCGACGATACGCTTCAGTCATTTAAACAGGATCCAAGGCCTCTCTGAAATTAAAGTTTCTAATGTCACACTCAGACAGTGTTCAAGAATATCTCAGGAACACGGTGAACGCTTCCATAAACAACTTAAAACTCTGGAGCATCGTTATCAAGGTCGGTGGGGAATAGACATGTTTTCTGATTACTGCTGGTGCATCACTCGTGAAAGAGAAGTGACATGCAAAAGGAAGGCTGTAACGCTTTCATTTGTTGGCAAACGTAAAAAGAAGTAATACATCTACCTGGTAATTGTTCACAATCAAATATCCCGATTCTAAATTATACCACTTCCATGATTCCTTTTCAACCATTTTATCGTTCCATTTGACCTCCATCGTCCTGTAATTGCCATCCGATTTCACTGAGTACATATTTCGACGATAACGAGGGTGGTGATGATGAGGATGATGGTGCAAAAACCTGACGTGCTGTATAGAAACAGGCTTCAGATTCGTGATCAGTGGAGTCGATTTATTCAGAAATTCATATTTTCATAAAAAGCAGAGACAGAAAACTCTGTCGACCTGTATTAATGCTTTTGTGTCATGTAAAGTACCACCTCTTAGTTATTCTTTTGGTTTCTATAAAACCCCAGGTCTCTACAAGCATGCGTGTCCATTTTTATCTGTCTGCTTGCATTATTCCACGAAATGCCGAATTATCAAATGTCGATAGACACCTGGGTCACACTGTATTTTAAAATTCATGTAATTTTTCGCTTTGTGTTGGTTCTATTCGATTTCATCACAAGACTGTTATATTATAAAGTCGACTGACGATTTAAAACGTTCTTTAACTTTATCTGGAGTCAGAAATTCCCAGGCGTTTCTGTAAGTTATTTCGGCAGAAACTGACAGTGAAAGACCAAGCTGTGTATCTGGTGTCTTTTATTAGCTAGTTTGGTACATCATTATGCATATCATTACACACACAGAGATTTAAAGTGTGTTTGAGCTTTGTCTAGATTTGTTTGGTTTCAACTAAATGTTCAGAATTCGTCATTTTAAAGTAGGATTTTAGTGACTGCCTACTAGTTATACCGAACACAGATTTTCTCCTTCTTTACAAATTTTTCGTCTAAAGTGACTCTCCCCACTACAACATTATCAAGCTTCTAATCTCTGCCCATTTGGTCATGCTGCAGGATAGGGTACGTCTTCTTGAAGCCAAGTGTGGGCTGACAGACAAGATGTTCGTGAGTATTGGCGTATTCAGTTTTGCAGTTCTGCCTTTACAGTCACAAAGCAATACAGTATTTTTCAAGTTAATCCTAGGAAAACTGAAGTCACGCGATGTTACCCAGTGATCCGAGTGTACCGGATCTACATTGTGAATTTGTCTTGTCGTAGGACTTAAAATGCCAGTTACAAATTTCTGGTAACGATTTTTCAATACCATGTTTTCTCTCCTAATCTCCGTTGTATGTACACCTCCGTTTCATGTACCGCCACATTTCAGTAGTCCCAGTTTCTGGTTTCTAGTTGCCCACGCGCCTGTTATGTGTTATGCATATATGTACATCTCATAAACTGTGAGTTATATTTGGAATCTTTAGAATTTATTTGTGGCACCTAAAACGAGTGAATATAAAGTTTTAGTTATCAAGTTCAAATATTCATTTCCATATTAAATTTTATGTTGTTGGGAGGTACTGGTCTTTCTTTGTACATACGGATCTCCCGCACTACCATGCATCTATAAGGGCTATAACAAAAATGGTGCTGCTCATTGATAAAGTGGAGATTTTACTTACTTAGTAAACACAGTCGTGTTCATATGTAAGGTGTTAATTTTCGTTTTTAGGTGACGGTTTCGATCTTCTAAAGAGATCATCAGTAGATCAACATTCCTTGATGACAATGGGATTCGCCGACGTGGAGCAGACGCGTCCCTGCTGTCGTGGAGAAAAGTGGTATTATCCTTGCCATGGAGGACGGGCCTGCTCCACGCCACCTATTCCTACTGTCATCAAGGAATGTTCTGATGACGATTTCCATAGAAGATGGAAACTGGTAATTTAAAAGTAAAAATTAGCACCTTATATGAGGCCACGACTGTGTTTACTAAATAATTTGTAGGATAACAGATCGCTGTCTTCCTGGAAAACGTTCCAAAAGCATTTTGAATGCGGTATTTTGATTTGTCTCCTCTACCGAAGTGCTACGGTACTGTGACAATAAACTATCAGCTTCTACCAGCACTGCGGTCGTGTGCTTGCAAAACTTAAAATTAATTACCTAATAATTTTTTTTCAAAGTGATGATTGAAACCTTAGGTTTCTTC
Source organism: Schistocerca cancellata (assembly GCF_023864275.1). NCBI lineage: Eukaryota > Metazoa > Arthropoda > Insecta > Orthoptera > Acrididae > Schistocerca > Schistocerca cancellata. Next base: position 987,462,246 of record NC_064627.1, read on the forward strand.
TATACTACACAAGTAAATCCCCAAGTGCGTTCATATATAATTACTTTCTAATGCGTAGATATATAATTACTTTGATGTAAGACACAATATCTGTAATAATTTTTTTTGTACATATTTTTGTCAAATGTACGATAAAGTCAAATTTCTTGTAAACAGTTCTTAAATGGTTTGTACGTTCGCTTCTTTCAGTGTACGAGTATTTTGCCATATAATATATCTCAACAAATTACCTATCGTTAACAAGTAAATAAGTAGGTAAACAATATCCAGCTTTTATTATCCGTGGCATGTGCTACTTCTTTGTATCCCAAATTCTCCGTACACTTTCTGTCACGTGGGCAGTGACTGTAAGTTTTATTTTTTTGTCGAAATATTCACTTGCATGAAGAGCTTCATTTAGATAACATACGTTTTCAGCTGGCCATACTGCCCCTTCATCTCACCTTCCAAACCACCACTGTTGTTAAGTATTGTGACTAGTTTGATGCGTCCACCACATATTCCCCTCCAGTGTCAAACTCTTCATCTCAGAGTAACACTTGCAATCAACGTCTTCTATTTACTGCATGTATTCAAGTTTCTGTCTTTCTCTACACTTTTTACCCTCTGCCGTTCCCTGTAGCACCGTGGATGTTATTCCGTCATTGCTTAACAGACGTTTTATGATCCTTTCTTATTGTCAGTGTTTTGCATATTTTCCTTTCCTCGCCGATTCTGCTGAGTATTTTCACATTTCTTGCCTTACAGTCCACCTAATTTTCAACATTCTTTAGTAGTATCAGATCTCAAACGTTTTTCGATTCTCTTTTTCTTCTATTTTTTTAAAGTCTGTGTTTCACTGCCATACAACACTGTGCTCGGAATTTACGTTCTAAGAAATTTCTTCCACAAATTAACGCCTATGTTTCATACTAGTACAGGTCTCTTAACCAGGAACTCCCTTTTCGTTAGTTCTAGTCTACTTTTTATGTCCTCCTCCCTCTGTTACTCATTGGTTATTTTGCTGCTTAGGCAGTAGCATTCCTTAACTTCATCTGCTTTGTGATCACCAATCTTGATGTTACATTTCTCGCTGCTCTCATTTCGGCTACTTCTCCTTACTTTCATCTTTATTTGCTTCACTCTCAATCCATGTTCTACGCTCATTAGACTGCTGAATCCATTCCACACATTCTTTAACTCTTCTTCACGTTCATTGAGGATAGAAATTTCAACGAATTTATACATAGATATTCTTTCCCTTGAATTTTAATTCCAATATTGATCATTTCTTTCGTTTCAATCATTGCTTCTTCGATGTATAGACTAAACAGTAGGGGCGAAAGACTACAGCTCTGCCTTACACCTTTCTTAAACAGAGCACATCGTTCTTAGTCTTCTACTCATACTGTTCCCTCTAGGGTTTTGTATATATTGTATACATAGTATATGTTACCCGTAATACATTTTGATTACCCATATTTTTTCTCACAAATTCGAATATCTTGTACCAATTTACATTGTCGAACGCTTCAAATGGTTCTAATGGCTCTGAGCACTATGGGACTTAACATCTATGGTCATCAGTCCCATATAACTTAGAACTAATTAAACCTAACTAACCTAAGGACATCACACAACACAAAGTCGAACGCTTTTTCAACTCGGTAAATCCTATGAATGAATCTTGCTTAAGTTAGCAACCGCAACTTCAGAACTGGCTTTCTGATGCCTTTACGTTTCCTAACGCCAAACTAATCTTCGTGTAACAGATCCTAAATTATCTATTCCATTTTTCTGAATATTATTCTTTTCAGCAACTAGGATGCATGAGCCGTTAAGCTGATTATTCGATCTGTCTCGGACGTGTCGGCTTTTGCAGTCTTTGGAAATGTGGGGAATTATATTTTTGTGAAGGTCTGATGGTGTATTGCCAGTCTCAGAGATTCTGTTCGCCGATGTAAATATCTTTTTGGTGCCACTTGTCCCAATCATTTTAGACATTATTTTGACGTATTAGGTCTTCTTTTTGTTATTGTGGTCTTCAGTTCTGAGACTGTTTTGATGCAGCTCTCCATGCTATTCTATCCTGTGCAAGCTTCTTCATCTCCCTGTACCTACTGCAACCTACATCCTTCTGAATCTGCTTAGTGTACTCATCTCTTGGTCTCCCTCTACGATTTCTACCCTCCACGCTGCCCTCCAATGCTAAATTAGTGATCCCTTGCTGCCTCAGAACATGCCCTACCAACCGGTCCCTTCTTCTTGTCAAGTTGTGCCACAAACTCCTCGTCTCCTCAATTCTGTTCAATACTTCTTCATTAATTATGTAATCTACCCATCTAATCTTCAGCATTATTCTGTAGCACCACATTTCGAAAGCTTCTATTCTCTTCGTTTCCAAACTATTTATCGTCCATGTTTCATTTCCACGTATGGCTGGACTCCATACAAATACTTTCAGAAATGACTTCCTGACACTTAAATCTATACTCGATGTTAACAAATTTCTCCTCTTCAGAAACGCTTTCCTTGCTACTGCCAGTCTACATTTTATACCCTCTCTACTTTGACCATAACCAGTTATTTTACTCCCCATATAGCAAAACTCCTTTACTACTTTAAGTGTGTCATTACCTAATCTAATTCCCTCTGCATCACCCTACTTAATTCGACTACATTCCATTATCCTCGTTTTAGTTTTGGTGACCTTAAGTGGTCCGAATCTCCTTTAAATTCTGGTTCTAACAATGGGTCCCCTACGTATCCCCTACTCCAGTTTCTTCGGTTGGTTGGTTGGTTGGCTTGTGGGGTTGGAAGGGACCAGACTACAAAGGCCATCGGCCCACAGTTTCTTCTTTTGTCATATCATGAAACAATTTATTCCCTCATAGAGGTCTTCAATGTACTCCTTACACCTATCCACTCCTCCCTCTGCATTTACTGAAGAATTTCCCCTGCACTTTTTTCTGTGTGCATAGTCAATCCTTTCAACTATTACTTGTTTATCGATTTCTTCACATATTTCATGCTGCTATTTCACCTTAGCTGTCCTGTAGTTGCGACTATTAGAAAAATAAAACTGTTCACAAACTGAACCAGCATCCTAACCCATCTACACATAAACTCAGCGTCAGTCTGAAGAAAACTAAACTGTGTAATAGATTATAACAAGTGGCAGTGTACGGAGATCAACTTACAGTCTCATATCGTAGGCTTCAGTGCCCTACCCCACTACCCTGCCAGCGCTTCACTCCCCTAGTCCCCTCCCCCCTCAAGCCCTAGCTCACTCTGTGCGCCATTATGTCTCTTACAGTGGACTGTATGGCGTTTGCGGCTCGCATTCCACAGAAAATCCGGCGAGACGACGGTGGGGAGGAGTGGTTCCGCGCGGCGGTTGGCACGCCTGCCGGGCAGTCACGCACGTGGCCGGGCCCCGCTAGTCTGCCAGCCGGAGGCGTCGGCGCCGAACGGCATGCCGGGAGCAGCCGCGAGCCGCAGCCAACCGGCGTCTGCTCGCGTCGCGACGCCGCCGCCGCCGCAGCGGGCGGCCGTCCGCGCTAGACGCGCCTAGGCCGGCTCTGTGTCTGCACAGTGTGGCGTCGCGGCCTTGAAGGCTTTATCGAACTCGGGCTTACTCGCGGCCAGGCTGCGCCATGAGTCAGCAGCGATGGAAGTACGAGTACCACGCGCTGCAGATCAACACTGGTGAGACAAGTACTTTTCGACTGTAGCTGTGTAAAAGACTGGCGAAGATCAAAGACAGTCTGCACTCCACTCAAGAGCACTCTATCTATAATCAGTCAGGCCTTGAACACAGCTGATGCACTCACCACAGAGCACCAGAGCACAACAAAAAATTGTTATCGTGTAACGTCATTGATTTCCTAAGACGGAGTTGCTGAGTGCTTGAACAGTGCACTACGAGATAAATGCTAATGAATCTACAGACATTGAAATACACTCCCACGACTTTTCCAGTCTCAGGTGTTGCACAGGTAGTCCTTAGGATTCATAAAAATTCGATACTGGCCAGTGGCAGCACCGAAGTTGCATAGATAGTCAATTCCCAGCCATTTCTTAACGATATCTGAAATAGACCGACAATGAGAAAACTGTTGGAAGTAAAAGATGTTAGTGAAACGCTTTCGGCAAGTGATAGGAAGTAGTAATATAAACATTTACGTTTGCGAACTCTCGAAAAGCGTAACTGCAATGATAGTATGTCAACAGTTTCAGTGGAATGTTTATTAAAACTTCCGAGAAGTGTTCCTCAGAGAAGCATAAAGAATGCTAGCAAAGAGTGGCGTCAGCTCCATTAGGCTTCGAGGCAGTCGACTACAGTCTGCAAACTCCGACATCAAATACAGCACTAGACAGAAACTTGGATTGCAGGCATTGAAACAGGAGGTCGAGTAGGAATAGAATCCAACTCGCATAGGGTAAAACTGTCGTTCAGATCCCCATTCGGCCATGCGGACCTAGATTTTCCCGTCATTGCAATTTTAGATTAGATTAGATTAGATTTACTTTCATTCCAATTGATCCATAATGAGGAGGTCCTCCAGGATGTAGAACAAGTCAGAAAAACAACAATACATGACAAATATTTACAACTCAAACAAATAAGCTATGTACCATTCCACAGGTCCCAAGTGGAATGATCGTCATTTTTTAATGAACACTATATGAAAGAATCATTTTACAAATACTAATGCACTGAATTTAAAATAAAAAATATGTTTTTATTTATTTATAAGGTAATAATCTTGTAATACAACAACTATAATACTTATTTACAATGAACACATTACTGCACTGAAATGGTGCAGAAGTTAGATTGTACTTACACACACACACCTACACACACAAACACACACACACACACACACACACACATTGAAAAACACAAACAGACATATGGCTTATTATCTCGTCATTGTCAGTGTGTGTAGAAAGCAATGAGGCACCGTGCGTAACTTGGCCTTCAGTGAGTGAAGCACATCGCTCTTGCAAAGAGAGTAAAGAACACAGAAAACGTAAATTACTTTGGTCGGTCGTAAACTGTTCTACCGAGTTCGGAAATTCTAGAAAGAACGTCTAGAAACTGGTAGGCCTTGGATCACTGATATATACATATATAGTGATCACTGATATATATATATATATATCCGCAGTATGCATAGTCATCTAAGGACAATTGTGACCTGTACCGTGGTTTAGTTGGTGTTAAGTTAACATGCAATGTATTGCGCTGAATGTAAGTGGAAGTAGACCGGCAACAGTACCAAAATACCATGTAGGCTTCCACGGTCAGTGTCTTTGTAAAGAAAATCTAACGGTAGTCCGTAGCACTATGATACACTAGCGAACGTTTCTATTGTCCTACGTAGCGGTCCACGTCGGAGCAAAGACGACCGCTGCACACAATATCAATATGTCAGTTGAATTGTTGGTTGTAGTGTTTGATAATACCGCTGAGTAATTTCCAAAAGGATTTCATTCAAAATGGTCTGATAGAAGTAGAATGTTGCCATACACATTATCATTATGATTGCTGGATTTCTAGACTTGTCCTACAATACGTTTGAGGCACTACATCGCTTTACTTCACTTTTGAGGACACACGGGACGAAAGTGAAAAACTCTAAATTTTTAAAGATACAGCGTTTTTATCGACACTAGGGATACTCCCTTAGGTGATTGCGGTGACTGTCTTGTAAATGACTCTTTTTGCTGTATACGTCAGCTTCAGCACACACGAGATCGTACGTCGCGAGCCTGAAATGTATAGTAAAAAATATGACAGTTTCTTCAATTTCCTAGGAATTAATAATAAAAGCAATCCTCCCGCTTTCTATAATGCCCGGCACACACATAACAAGCTACCACACTATAATTAATGATGGAGATTTCAGATGATCACGAAATACCTCACCGGAAAATATCTAGGCCATGGTGAGTATAATGTGTGGATAACTGTTCGAATTTCTCGAGCCAAAACATTCCTGTGCTGCGGCAACCAAATCGAAGAACCTTGTGTTTGATTCCTTTGCGTATGCTTGACTTGACGTTAATTGTAAGTATCTCATTTAGTGGCAACTTACAAAACTACTCACAATTTCTAGGGCTAAGGCACAAAAAAGACAGCCTGCCTTCATGTGCCATGTTACAAACTTGGCCGCTGTTTTACAGTTTTCATTTTCAACGAATTGCACAACTGCTACAGTGTTATTGTTCGGCGTAGTAAACAAATTGGCTAATTTTTTACAAGACATTTGTAGTACAGATCTGGTGATTAGATGTCAACTTGCACACAATGACTACGAAATTACTCGTAACAGTTTCTGCCACTCTCTTGTACGAGAAGCCTGGAATGATTTTCTTGGATCAAATATCTAGGTTCGATACAATTTGCGCAGCGCCACCCGTTATCACATCACTCCGTATCAGTGTGCATGGCGGCTGCCAAATTAAGCTGGTGCGGCGCAGGAAAGAAGTGAGCATCGCGTCATTCAGGTTTGATATTCCTCATTCATTGTTACTGAAAAATGTGAAATTTACTTTAATAGAATTTGAAGATTTACATGATGTATTTACAGTGATCATTGGAATATGAAAGCAAGTCATAAGTAAGAATCACTAAGAGCTTGAAGTATATGAATCCTTATTAACTACCGATTTTGACCATCTTCCGCATTCATGAAATTATTTTCAACATTTGGTACAGCATGGTTCTTACTATGAAGTGTAATAAAACTCAAATTATACAGTGTCACTGCTGTCATTAATGAAACTTAATGCATTAGGTAGTCAACAGCAAAATGAATTAATACACTCAACCACGAAGCAGCTAGATTTGCGAGTGCGAACAGACAAAGGAGTGTTGTACGAATAATGCATTCCAACTCATAAAACAAAATAAGATTCTTACAGTGAAGCTCTATGACTTTCGAAGACAAGAAATACCGTCTAATATAGTCCTGGCCGGAAAAATTCCATATTAGAATCTGCGTGCTTTATTGTATCCCCAGAATCGCCATTTCACTTGTATAAATGCTCGAGCTCAACAAATTTTCCAAATAATAATCTTGATTATATACTGACGAACCACATATGAGTTACGCATTTTTTTAATTTCTTACGTTAGGACAGAAGTGTTTGGGACCTCATCTCTTGACGGACGGGCACTGGTAGGCGACGTTGCCTTCTTTTCCTGTAGCGTTTTAAACACTCTTTTTCTGATTTGCTATTGTAAAGAGCCTCCTAAGCGGACTTCATCAACGTAAACATGGGGGGAACTTGATTAAATAGTAACAAGATAACTAAATCGAGACCATAATTCGACTTCCGCAAACCATAAAACGTACTTGTGCACGGGACAAAAGTTAATACATCATTTGCTATAAAATCAGTATGTTTGGGTGTCTTGTTTTTGGTGCCTAACCCTGTATGGAAATAGTGTAATAGTATACAGGAGACTACAGTGGATATATATTTGTGAACCGTAGTACAGCGTGTCATATTACTAATATTTTGCCAGATATCACATTGACTGTCGATGTAATAAATCTCTCTACCTCGAAGGCCATACACTTACTCTCTTTTCCACGAGCCGCCATGTCAATGATCTACTTTGGGTGCTGCTATCAGCTGCCACCCAAGTCAGCAGATACGCACAACAACATGTTGATGACTCGTCATTAGTGATGCTACCACAAGAACACACAGACACAAAACTGGAATCCCATCGGAACAGAGACTCGATTGAAGTGAACGTGGACACCAATTTTCTGCATACGATACACATATATAGTACATTATCTATTTGGTTCGCTTGCGCTCCATCCACTTTATGAGTGATTGCCAACTGTTGCTCATCGATAGGCTTATGAAGTTCGTTAGAAATATACACTAGAGTAACGATCGAATTATGTACATTTTAGTTTATAAAAGTGTGGATAGATGATTATTAGAACTCAGTGTTGTAAGTATTTGTCTCCGAAGTGCGTATAATACAGCAATATAGTAAGATTAACGTTGTTTTCTTATTCCTTAAAAAACACGTCATATAAGTCCACGTATCGGTGAGTTACAAACGGTTCTGTCAGTGAGGATGTAACCAGCAGCAGACTGAATTTTATGAATTATGAATAACCGGATTAGCAACAAATTTGCTGAGGAGGCCAAAGAGAAAGGTAAAACATTCTTCTTTAATAAATATGTGTTAAGGAACACATTCTGTAGATTTAACATTTACTTACGTAAGACAGAGCAAGAGTTTGGCTGAACATATAGTACAAGCAAATAATAGTAAAAGAATTCTTCCATATCTCATGAAACCCTTGCACTACAACTTTTCTTCTGAATAACGTAACACCAGACCTCTACAATGAGTAATGTTGATATCTTATCCTTTACATGTGCTGAACGTGTCACTTATTGTGGAGGGATCCGAGCTCAGTTTTTCGGGAACAGATAGGTAGTTGCACTACACAAAATGGTAACCGTGCATCATCTTCATACTACTGATGTCAGCTGAACGTGTCCGTATTTTGTGTCTAGTTTGTACAGCAAGTCGCTACGGATATGGTCTAGGAATATGCCAAAAACTAAACCAGACTTGCCGGGCTTACGACGAGGAGCAATCGCAGCACTTGTGCAGTGACACAGGTAAGCAGTCACCCCGGCCCTCTCCCTTACAGCAGCCCCTGAGAGCCGCACACCTGGCCACACCGGTCATGGGTTTCCCCGCTGGTGACGACTGACGCCCGCCTCATCGTTCACGTGGCGCGATCGATAGGCGCATATTTTTATCGTGCACCTATAACGCCGTCGATTACGTCAGATCCGCTGGTGAACGTCATTGGAAAGTTACTGCGTGAACATTGCACTTTGAAGCCTGCTTTTCAAACATCTACTCAGAACGTTATGATGCGGAGCTGAGACTACGCGGGTAAATAATGAGGAAAGTAACTGTGGCGGAATCAATGCGTAAATCGTAATTCCAGTAACGGACACTGTAGTCCATTCAAACGTACGAAGACGTCATACGATGTCATTTTTCCCCTGCGTCTTCTTGTTTGCTGCTTCCCACCACAACTTTGCACCTCACAGGAGCACTTAAAGCCCACGTACTCGATTATTTGTTGGATATATTCTAATCTTGAACTTCCCCTACAATTCTTTTTCCGTCTATGGTTCCTAGTACCGTGGAAGTTAATCCTATATGTTTGACAGTTCCCGTATGTTTTGATGCTTCTCATAGTCAGTATTTTCAACTTATTCCTTTCATCGTCTCCTCTGGGGAGGTTATCCTCCGTTCCCATCATCTCTCTTCACCTAATCCTTCCAATAAAGAAGCATTAATCGAAATCCTCCTTGCTTCCACTAAATCGATGAATACCGGTATAGGAGATAAAATAACTGTGGACGAAAGGCAAACGTGCTATTTTCTTTGCTGACAGCATGTCTTTGATTATCGATTCTACCGGTGTCTGGACACAAAGTAATAAAACTCTGATCAAATGATTACAACTGTTCTTTCTCTCATGTTCTATTAATGTCCATTCTTATGTATAACACGTATGTCAATAATGGTGAAAATAATCAACCGAGAGGAAGGAAAGTGACCCAGAGCGTGAACGAAACTGTAGCGGCGCAGCAGATGGTTTCCGTGATTTGATACACTTAAATTTGCTGCAGTCTCCAGCGTAATATAATTACAAAGTTTCATGTTGTATTTTGAAAAAAAAATGTGTCTAATATACTGAGTAAAAAGTAATTTTGAAATGTAGCTCACGACAGCTTATGTTGCCTTTATGACACAAGATAGTAGATACGCTAAAACAGCAGGTGATTTAAAGTATGGATGCTTCAGCTATTTGTGGAGACCATTTATTCGGAAGCCTGAGGAAGATAGAGAAATTTATCTGCAATGTTTATTAACTGTGGTATATACTCAAACATCGTAAACTTCATTAACTCAGGCCGGCAGAGTCGGCCGACCGGTTCTAGGCGCTACAGTCCGGAACCACGCTGCTGCTACGGTCGCAGGTTCGAATCCTGCCTCGGGCATGGCTGTGTGTACTGTCCTTAGGTTAGGTAGGTTTAAGGAGTTCTAAGTCTAGGGGACTGATGACCTCAAATGTTAAGTCCCATAGTGCTGAGAGCCATTTGAACCATTTTCTCATTAACTCAACTATTCAACCATGCCTCGTAGTCCAACATTAGGATTCATTAATTTGCATTCTCTTATTACTCCACACTCTGCAGTTTCTGCTATATATGCTCAGGTTATGAAGTGCAACGATCAAGGACAAATTACCTTTTATAATCAGACGGGTAATTCAATTTGTGTAGACATTGATCTGCAATGTTTCATATCAGGATCATCTCTAGTATGCAGATAGACATTACTCTGGCACACCATCACTCGAATTAGTATTAATTCAGTAAGACATGCAGGCCAAGTTTTTCGAAGTGTTGGAAAGTAGAACAGTGATAAGATGACGATGACTGAATGGTTCAGTTCACTCTGAAAAAAAAAAAAAAAACAACACAAAGTATGGTTCCCGCGGTGGACAAAGATAGTTTCAAAACTGAGTTCCTCCTTTGGAGTGAACAATTTCTCCTCCTTTCGCTTGCCAGATGTATTCCTTCCCGTAACATTTACTCAAACGTGCAATGTCACAGCTCGGTATCTAGCTACAGTGTACTCCATTAGCGGAGTTGTCTGGCCATACTGCAATATTGCCATCTACGGATTTTGATTAGAGTTAGTAAGTGTCGGTACTGCTAGACATAAGTCGTCCTGTTGGCCATTGCATGGTACACCCTCGTGAGAAACTGTTTCTGGAAGTTGGGGTCGAAGCATGAAAATTTGGCTTAAACGTCCTGTCACTGAAGACAACGTTAAGGATATGATGAGACTGGACGGAGAAGAAAATAAGCTGGTCCTTTCAAAGGAAGCATCACGGCATTTTCATTAAGCCATTTAGAGAATCATTGAAAACCTAAACCCGTTTGACCTGGTGGAGATTATAACACTCTCCTCCGGCATGTTTGTCCATTGCCTTACCACTGTTCAAGATCGTTTGTTCTGCCAGCGTTGACCACGTTACAGGCGTTGGCAGCAACGTCTCCGGATGGTGCTGCTCATGCGCAGAAACCAAGTCTTTAGTGACCTTCCCGTAGAAGGGGATCTGCTCAAAATCAGGCACAACAACCAAGCGTTTCTCTGTCTGGCTATCCATCCCCTCCCATTTCTTTTATTCTGCCAAAATTCGCCATGTGTGTACCCTTACATTTTCTTAGCCAACAAAGATTCAAATGGCTGCCAATCAAATCATTTGTTGGTATCTGTTACTACTATTGTTATATGCCGTATTATCTCAACCAAAAAGAAACATACCATCTGTTATAAATATATTAAAATACTGAATAATAAGTAGTTTTCTAAAATCTACAAACTCTATGCCTTGTTGGGCTGTATACTTTACTGTTGAACCACGAAGGGATTATTTGAGTGGGACGGAAATCTATAGACGTGCTGTACACGTACAGACAAAGAATGATTACCATATTATAAAAACTGGATGATTTATTGAACAGAATGACCATCGCAAATTGAGCACGTTAGTAACACGTTGGTCGGCCGGTGTGGCTGATCGGTTCTAGGCACATCAATTTGGAACCGCGCGACCGCTACGGTCGCAGGTTCGAATCTTGCCTCGGGCATGGATGTGTGTGATGTCCTTAGGTTAGTTAGGTTTTAGTAGTTCTAAGTTCTACGGGACTGATGACCTCAGATGATAAGTCCCATAGTGCTCAGAGCCATTTGAACCAATTTTTAGTAACACGTTGGTCCCTCTCTGGCCCTTATGCAAGCAGTTGTTCTGCTTGGCATTGATTGACAGAGTTGTTGGATGTCCTCCTGAGGGATATTGTTCCAAACTCTGTCGAATTGGCGGCTTAGATCGACAAAAGCCCTAGGTGGTGAGAGGACCCCGCCCAAAACGCTCCAATAATTCTTAAATGGGGTGAGAACTGGCGACCTTGCTGGCCAAGACAGGATTTGGCAAGCACTAATATAAGTAGTAGACACTCTAGCTGTGTACAGGTGGGCATCATATTGTGGAAATGTAAGCACATGATGGCCTGCTACGAACGGCAACAAAACGAAGCGTAGAACATGGTCGATGTACTGCTATGCTGTAAGGGTGCCGCGGATGACAACCAAAGAGGTCCTCAAAATTTTAGAAGGTTTTCTGAAATTGGAGCACAGCGATCGGTATAAATCACTAAAAATGAAATAAAAACAGCCTCTATCGCGTTTTCAGAAGTTTTATTTGTCAGCAACATGTTTCGGTCCTACACTCAGGCCATCTTCAGGCTTTTCCCACGATTGTGGCTGCTGGCGGTGGCAGACGGAGCGAGATCCGTAGTTTAATGACAACGTTACTTCTATGAATCTCGCTCTTTCTGCCACCACCTGCAGCCATAAGGGCGAGGGGGGGGGGAGTCTGAGAGGGTCCGAGGAAAGGGCCAAATAAATAAAAATAATAAATAAAAATTGCGAAAACGAAATTCCGATCGAAACAGTTTTTATTTTATTTTTAACAAAGAGGTCCTGTTATGAATAGAAGTGCACCCCAGACCATCACTCCTGATTGTCAGGCCGTAAGGCGGGCGAGAGACTGGGTGGTATCGTACCGCTGTCCAGAGCGTCTCCAGACACGGCGTGGAATTTCACTGGCTGGAGTGGAATCACCTTCAGTTTGAGTCCCGCATTGAACTGAGTCTCGATGATCAGCTCCGTGGAGTGGTACCGGACTATAATACTGGCATATTGATGTGTTAGTGAACGATTCGTCATGACCACCGGAGATCAAATGGCGCTCAGGAGGCCTGTCCGTGCTACCTGTGTTCTGGCTCTGCCAGCAGTAACTGTACTGCATTTAGTGTTGAACATTTCCAGGACACAACCACGCCCCACCGACGAGTACATGATCTGGCTGAACAACTTTAGCCATTTGAACGGGATCGCAGTGTGGGCCAGGTGAACCCTAGATTGATGTATCGACTGGTACATGGTTGGCACAATTTATCAGTGATGTGTCGTTACTTTCAATAGTGGTCAGAGGAACTTTTCCACACCAGTATCCTAGGTTCTGGACGTCCGTTTAGTACACATGTATGTCAGTGCTGACGCATTGTGCGAGCAGCAGAGGGCGACTGAACACCATGTAGGGACTATATCTAGACACATGGTGCACCTAATGTGCGACCAGTGACCATTGGCTACCGCCTGTTTGCAGCAAGACTAAGGAACGTGAATCTGCCCGAGCTACCACCGACACCAAGACATCACCTATTAAAGCAATTCTGAGAGCGTGAGAGAGTTGACTGGAGAATGCAATGGCGACCTGTTGTCTTCAGAGGTGAGAGTAAGTTCTGTCTGAATGCGAGTGATGTACGTACACGTGTATGGCATAGTCTGGTGAGCTGCGTACCCCAGAGTGCATTCGCCCATGACATATAATTGTCTTCGCTTACAACTCGCGGTCGTACTTGCTTTTTCTGCAGTTCAAAATGACCTGTGCCTACTACTTTGCACAGACTGTTATCCCCGTGCTACTGCAATTTTTTCTGAAAAGGAGGTAATGCGCTTTTTCAGCAGGATAATTCACGTGCGCATACAGCTGCTGCCACGCATCGAGCTCTTAGTGGTGTACGACCACCGTGGGCAGCAAGATCACCAGATTTCTCGCCATTTGATGTATTGGACATGTAAGCGAAAACTTACCCGTTCATTCGATCTGAATTTGTTACTACATGTATATACGCTACGTGATCAAAACACCCCCAAAAAAGCATGTTTTTCATATTAGGTGCATTGTGCTGCCACCTACTGCCAGGTACTCCATGCCAGCCATCTCAGTAGTGGTGAGAGAGCAGAATGGGGCGCTCCGCGGAACTCACAATCTTCGAATGTGGTCAGATGAATGGGTGTCACTTGTGTCATACATCTGTACGCAAGATTTCCACACTCCTAAACATCCCTAGTTCCACTGTTTCCGTTGTGATAGTGAAGTGGAATTTGAAGGGACACGTACAGCACAAAAGCGTACAGGCCACCTCGTCCGTTGACTGACATAGACCACCGACAGTTGAAGAGGGTCGTGATGTGTAATGGGCAGACATCTATCCAGACCTTCACACAGGATTTCCAAACTGCATCAGGATTCACTGCAACGATAATGATAGACGAGAGACAAGGAAACGTGGATTTCATGGTCGGGCGGCTGCTCATAAGGCACACATCACGCCGGTAAATGTCAAACGACGCCTCGCTTGGTGTGAGGAGCCTAAACATCGGACGACTGAACAGTAAACAAACGTCGTGTGGAGTGAGGAATCACGTTATACCATTTGGCTATCCGATGGCAGGGAGTGAGTATGGCGAATGCCCGGTGAACGTCATCTGCCAACGTAAGTAGTGCCAACAGTAAAATTTGGAGGCTGTGATATTGTGGTGTGGTGCTTTTCATGAAGGGACTTGCACTCCTTGTTGTTTTCGTGGCACTATCACAGCACAGGCCTACAGTGATGTTTCAAACACCTTTTTACTTCCCACTGTTGAAGAGAAATTCGGGGATGTGGACTGCATCTTTCAACACGGTCGAGCACCTGTTCATAATGCGCGGCCTGTGGTGTAGTGGTCACACGACAATTACGTCCCTGTAATGGACTGGCCTGCACGGAGTCCTGAACTGAATCCTACAGAACACCCCTGGGATGTTTTGGAACGCCGACTTCGTGCCAGGTCTCACCGACCGACATCGATACCTCTCCTCAGTGCAGCACTCCGTGAAGATTGGGTTGCCATTCTCCGAGAAACCTTCCAGCACCTGACTGAAAGTATGCCTGAGGAGTGGAAACTGTCAGCAACGCTAAGGATGGGCCACATCATATTGAATTCCAGCATTACCGATGGAGGGCGCCACGAACTTGGGAGTCATTTTCAGCCACTTTTGATCACATAGTGTACAATGGTGAACTACCTGTTACTTCATTTATCAATAAAATAATCTTGTCTGCCGCTCTCGCACAACCCTTCGATGTATTATTTTCACCATCTCATTCTCTACTCTGCAGTTTTTAGCGGAATCCTCTAGGCACTTTTAGTACTGGCGATACTTTTTTTTGTTTTACCGACGGTTCTTTTGACTATTTTTTTACTTTGAGTCAGTGTTTCCGATGATCATTTCTTATTCAAATTATTCAGATTTTTCCTGCACCCATCTTGTCTTGGCCTCCCAGGGTTCTTCGTCTTCCTGAAACCTTTCTGCGTTTGCAGGTCGTTTACAGAGCCTCTTGCATGATTCTCTTTTCTCCCACAGTCTATGATTTAGCATTTCCTCCCATTGCAGTCATCTTTGGATCACATCATACATCACCTGGTCTCTTCATCCTGTCCGTGGTCTCCCAATTGGTCTTCGTCCTGATTCTCTCCATTCTAGAACTCTTCTCGGAACTCTCTCTGGTCCCATTCTTTTGACGTGGCCAAAACAGTGGAGCCGATTACTGCCCAGAGCTTCATTTAGGCGCCTGATCTCTAGGACATGTCGTAATGTTTCATTCCTTATCCTGTTGCTTCTCGGTCCTTCATAGAAAGCGCATCACTGAAGCTTGTATTTTCCTCACATCTTTCTTAGTCAAAGTGCACCATTCTGATCCATAGGTCCAAATTTGCGTTTAATATGATTTGTACACTGTCATAGTTGGCATTTTTTGTAAATGTTTCTGATTATCAGTTGCATTCCTTTCGACAGTTCCAAAGTATTCAGGCCTTGCCGTATCTCTTACTTTCTGACAGTGTCATAAGCCTTTTTCATATCTATTAATGCAACTACTGTGTCTTCTCCAAACTCCCATTTCTCTTCTAGAATCTGTATGGCTGTAAATGTGGATCTGTAATTGATCTTCCAAGTTACTCTCTTAATTGTGGTTACGTCTTATTCTTGCTTTTCTGTAAAATTATCTTTTCGTAAATCTTCATGCAGTGGCACGGAGTTCCCTGTTACCCATCTTAAAGGGAGGTATAGTAACTGAATTTTTCCAGTCATCAAGAATCTTTCCATATGCCCATATTATCCTCATTGTTGTATACAAACACTAAGCTCCCATAATTCTGTGGCTTTCATCATTTCCATTGTGATGTCATCCACTTAAAGAGCTTTGTCATTTTTCGTTTCTAATACAGCTTTCTCTATTTCCAACATCTACAGATCTTCTGTTTCTATTTGCTCTGTGACATTGATATCTCTTTCATCTCCCTCTATCTCATCAAGTATATTTCTTTCATTCTGTCCTTCACGCAGCGTAGCATCTTTTTGTCATCCTTAACATTCGCTTCTAATAATTTTGTTAATTTTTACCAAGTCATTTTCTTAGACAATTATATCATTTTCCTTGCTCCTCTTCTTAGCCGTTTTCCTTGGTCTCTGGTACGTTCCGTTCAGTGTTTGAACCACTGTCTCCATGCGCTGTTCTTCTTCTTGGCAGCTTCTGCAAGTCTCTCATTCCAACATACAGCTACTTTGTTCAAACAACTTTCTGGTCTGCTGCCGGGTGACGTCGTCGACCACCGCCGATATTTCGACAGGAGCACACCCTGCCATTCTCAAGGCACAAATGCAAAGAGGAAGAAACGTGCAAGGAAATTTAATACCTCGTTTCACAGAGGAGAAACAAGGAAGATACCAAACACAGAACAAGTGTCAACACAAACAAAGATGACCAACACCAGAAATATCGATAGTGACTAATCAACAGGTGACGTAGCACCAATTCTGTCGCTCTGTTTTTTGATGAGAGACAGAGACGGGTTCCAAGCAGCATTTAAACAAATTCCACCATCTCTGTTGCTTGATAGTTTGATTTCAACAGCTTCCTTAATAACACTATCAGAATAGCTGGACGTGCAAGCCAGATTCTCCGTGTTGTTGTATTCCATAGGATGACCCGTTGTCAAGGCAGTCTACTGCAATAGCTGATTTGCTCGACTGTTGTAAGCGTGTGTGACGCTTATGTTCAATACACCGGCCTTCCACAGTCCTGATTGTCTGACCAATATATGACATGATTCCAGAATGAGATTTTCACTCTGCAGCGGAGTGTGCGCTGATATGAAACTTCCTGGCAGATTAAAACTGTGTGCCCGACCGAGACTCGAACTCGGGACCTTTGCCTTTCGCGGGCAAGCGCTCTACCATCCGAGCTACCGAAGCACTGCTCAGGCCCGGTCCTCACAGCTTTACTTCTGCCAGTATCTCGTCTCCTTTCTTTCAGGAGTGCTAGTTCTGCAAGGTTCGCAGGAGAGGTTCTGTAAAGTTTGGAAGGTAGGAGACGAGATACTGGCAGAAGTAAAGCTGTGAGGACCGGGCCTGAGTCGTGGTTCGGTAGCTCAGATGGTAGAGCGCTTGCCCTCGAAAGGCAAAGGTCCCGAGTTCGAGTCTCGGTCGGTCACACACTTTTAATCTGCCAGGAAGTTTCAATATATGACATGCCCAAACTGCAAGGAATACGATAGACCACAGCCTTACGCAAACCAAGATCATCTTTTACGGACGCCAACAGGGCCTTAATCTTAGAAGGTGGTCGAAAAACACATTTCACATCATATTTCCACAAAATACGGCCAATCCTGTTGGAAATGCTTCCTGCGTAAGGCAAAAGGGCCGTGGACTTAGGTGCCACTTCGTTGCTATCGTCACTCACCCGTTGCACAGAAGGCTGATGGCGCAACGCACGTTTGATCTGCCTCTCACTATAACCATTCTGACGAAAGGTGACTTCGAGATGTGCTAGCTCAGCTGCCAAACTTTCAGGATCTGAGATAACGTGGGCCCTGTTAACCAAGTTGCGAAGTACCCCTTCACGCTGAGCCGGATGGTGACAACTATCAGCTGGCAGATACGAGTCAGTGTAGGTGGGCTTCCTATAAACAGAATGTCCCAACGTACCATCAGTCTTCCTTTTGACGAACACATCAAGGAAGGGAAGGCATTCATTCTTTTCCACCTCCATAGTGAACTGAATATTCGGGTGGATTGAATTCACATGTTCCAAAAACCGGTTTAAGTTCTCACTACCATGAGGACAAACAACAAAAGTATCGTCTACATATCTGAAAAAAACACGCAGGTTTCAAGGTCGCTGACTCCAATGCTCGTTCCTCAAAGTCCTCCATAAACAAATTGGCCACAGTAGGTGACAACGGGCTTCCCATTTGCAACTCCACCAGTCTGTTCGTAGTACTGACCACTGAATAAAAAGTAAGTGGAAGTCAGCACATGTCGAAACAAATTTGTTAACTAGTCACCAAACATAACCTCAATTAGCTGCAACGAATCAGAGAGAAGAACGCGAGTGAAAAGAGAAACCACATCAAAACTGACTAAAATATCAGAGTCATTCAAACGCAATCCCTGCAATCGACGTAAGAAATCTGCAGAGTTCTTAATGTGGTGTTCACACCTACCTACTAGTGGGCTCAACAAGATGTTTAGCTACACGATAAGTTGGGAGCACCAATATTAGAAACAATAGGCATCAACGGGACAGCCTCTTTATGGACCTTTGGGACGCCATATAATCTAGATGGTAGAGTACAGTAGGAATTAAGACTCTTGATAGTCTCCTGTGACAAAGAACTTTTCTTCAGGAGGTTATTATTCTTTCTCTCAACACTCTTAGTAGGGTCAGCACCGATTTTGCGATGCGCCGAATCAGTAAGTAGACACTGCATCTTTTGAATGTAATCGTGCTTGTTCAACAAAACGGTGGCGTTTCCCTTGTCCGCAGGAAAAATAACAATATCAGGATCCATCCTGAGTGAACGTAAAGCAGCCGCCTCAGCTGCTGTAATGTTACACTTTATTTAACTGTTATCTCTGTACCGGCCGGTGTGGCCGAGCAGTTCTAGGCGCTTCAGTCTGGAACCGCGCGACCGCTACGGTTGCAGGTTCGAAACCTGCCTCGGGCATGGATGTATGTGATGTCCTTAGCTTAGTTAGGTTTAAGTAGTTCTAAGTTCTAGTAGACTTATGACCTCAGATGTTAAGTCCCATAGTGCTCAGAGCCATTTGAACCATTTGTTACCTCTGTTGTCAGTTCTTCGTCACTGCGAGATGTGGTGTCGAGGCTCCTACACGAGAACAACAATATGACAGCATGACGAATATTGCTGAGGGCCTGCTGGCCGAAAGGATGTTATTCTACAAGTTTTACGAAACAGAAGCAATATGTTGAAGAAGCTTGAACTATTCGCTATTAAAATAATGTGTTATGTGTACAAGAAAGAAAATTGGTAATGGCGGGCATCAAAGGCAGGAAAGTAAAACTGGAGGGTATGCTGTGACGGTACAAATCCCCGTTACTAGATGAGTAGGTCTAGCATGCAAGGTTTGCTTTGTGGAGAGCGAGTGCGCGATATGGTGCGCCATTCGCGGAAGCGCGTGGCGCGCCCGCGAGGAATTTGCAACGGTCGGTGGGATGGTCTCTGCCGCCGGGCGGCCACGTGGCATTGTTTGGTTTTTCGCACATTACGCGAAAACTATGTAACTTACAGTGCAGAGCGATGCGGCAGTGGATTGTGGTCAGTAATATGCACCTTCTGAATGCTCGATCATTATTTCAAGTCACGAGACGCAAATATTATAGTAAACTCAAAATCGGTTAATATCACGAATACTGAAAGATTAATAAAAATAATAAATACCGACTTACAGGGATGAGCGAGCACTCATTAAAAACGTTTCGTCATAGCGGATCGAGTGCCGTAGTCATATGTTAAGATTCATAAGTAATTAAGCCCGTAAAGAGCAATAAACAAAGTTTGATGGAAAAATGTTTGTAAAATTCATGACGTAAAGAACGACACTATATAATATTTTGGGTGGGATCACACGTATTTTAAACTAGTTAAGCTATACTATACACTTAAGTTGCAATAGTCTTCATTGTTTGCAAATTATTATTAACATTTATCGATCATAATTAATTAATTTAATCAATTAATTATTATAGATATGAAGATTTTGACCAGCGCAGTGTGTATATCGCTATAGATTACGTCTAAAAACAGTGCTATATGCAGTTCTGTGTTAAAACTTTGCAGCACAGATGCAAACAAACAAATATGCGGTAAGTGGCGAAATTTTGCAAAAATTGAATTACGGGCGATAGAATAATCCTAGAAGTTAATGTAACATAGTAGATAGGATATACTTTTTAGCGCGGTTCCAATGGTGTACTTATTTCTGTTGAGGGATGAATGTGTCAAAATTTGTAACCTTAACTGTTGAGATTGGTACTTAAATAACCGGTGGGGGGGGGGGGGGGGGTGGACATCCAAGCCTATATAAGCGAGCGGTCATCTTGGCCAGGGGTCAGTCGTTGGTCAGTCATTTTGTAGGGTGGGTGGCGTGCTAGCCCCATTTGTGTGTGGCCCATGTGGTCGTTTGAGTAAGAATTTTTACGCCAATTTATTTCGACAAAGAGTAATGTTTAATAGAGCAGGTGTGCAAGCATATATATGGTGAACTGGAACTGCTACGATTATTTGTGTGAGTACGAATTACGAGGTATACTTCGGCTTAAGTGAACATGTGGGACCAAAACTGTTAGAACAAAGAGGACAGTGGGACTTGTGGTTCTGTTCGAACTAATTGAGTAATTTTCGATTATAACAGCCTATATTACTGCTGTTGGGGCTCGGAGTCAAATTATTATTAAAGTAAAACTGTAAACCGTCTCACCAGTGCTAATTTCATTGTGTGAAAGAAAAGGACGACGCCAATAAATAGTGATTGAACTGTGTTATGAAAAAATAATTTTGCTATAATAATCGCCTAATTTTTGTTCCCTAGCATAAACTGTACTCATGAATATTAATTCAAAAACTATAACTAATGCGCGGGTGTGGAACAGTGTACTAATTCACCGAGTGTGAAAAATCATCCCCTGAGACTTACATGAGAGCCAAAATGTGCACTAACATTTTTTAACGAACAATTGTACAGGCACATTCGTTTGAACGCTTCAACCACACTTTATTTACCGTTCCATCGTAAATACAACTGCCATAAAAAAAGAATATTAACTGTATTTCGACAAAGATGTCCAAGCAAGGTTTACATACCGCCTTAAAAACAGTATCGAGACATCTGGCTGTGACCGGAGCGTATTACGTGTCTGCATTTACAGTAAGGGAAGTGCCGGAGTACTGGTCAAAATCAATGGAATCGAGGACAGTTACTGTGTTAAATCATACACGAAACATTTTTTTATTGGACTTCATTCTCTTTTCGATCGGCTTAAAAGAATTCTTATACTGAATCAAAATGCGGCGGATGGACGTTGGGCATCTAGCAACAGGGCAACTATTTACAGATTTTAAAAATGATACAATAACTACATTTAATGGACTCTCATTTAGAATTTTTATATACTTTCGGTTTATGCAGAAATTCCAGAAGAGGAGAAGACCTGTTAGTGTATACACGGAAGACGTGGAACGCCTTACCAATAGTGCCGTGGAGGCAGAGGCAAAATTATGTTTCCGAATGCTCCAACCTACAAGATCTGCAGGAAAGAATAGAGCTAACTGTTGAAGCAGGGGCCGCCGGTGTGGCCGAGCGGTTCTAGGAGCTTCAGTCTGGAACCGCGAGACCGCTACGGTCGCAGGTTCGAATCTACCTCGGGCATGGATGTGTGTGATGTCCTTAGGTTAGTTAGGTTTAAGTAGTTCTAAGTTATAGGGGACTGATGACCTCAGATGTTAAGTCCCATGCTCAGAGCCATTTGAACCATTTTGTTAAGGCAGGAAGGAATAGAGCTAATTTTTAATTAAAGTTATTGTTATGTTAAAGAAAATTGGACCTGTATTGAAATTCGAGAATATATCCTCTCCATATGCTTCAAATTACTGGCTGGAGAAAGATATACAGTGGCTGACTCAGCTGTAGGTCTCTATGTTATTGAAACCACACAAAATAACATTAAGAAAGACTTCTTTTCTGTGAGTAAATGTATAGGCAAAATAAATAACAGATTTTGTACAGAATATTTATTGTTATTCGCTACCCTGCCATAAATCGTAAAAATTTTCCTGTAAATGTCCTACCTCTCTCTGGTGGGGAAAGTGAGTAGTTACATGACCTCTAAAAGTAGTTGAAACTTCGTACTGAAGTCGAAAGATTAGTCTCTGACGTAGATGAGGGTCAACCCAGCGTCTCTCATACTACATTCACAGGACAGCACGGGCACGTACTGCATACGGCGGTACACGACGTTTTATCGTTGTATGACTCAAACTGCAACAACTTCGATTCGTACATCTCGGATAATCCTGTGAGAGGGATGATATCATAGCTCAAAGACCGGGTGTGGGATATTTGTGGGATTTATTGCAACAACATTCCCATGGCTGATTCGGAGGACAATGATGCCTTATACGAGCAGGCCATATTTGCGGACCGCCATTGCATAGAAAAGCAGGAATTCCACATAGAGACCACTGTCTTCTAATGGGGAAGATATGCAGTGATGCTGCCATGAGGCAAACTCATCTCCTTCCGTAATCTAAATGGGTATGATGCTCACTTCCTTGCTGAGCGTCAGTTGATCTCAACTTGAAATACACTCCTGGAAATTGAAATAAGAACACCGTGAATTCATTGTCCCAGGAAGGGGAAACTTTATTGACACATTCCTGGGGTCAGATACATCACATGATCACACTGACAGAACCACAGGAACATAGACACAGGCAACAGAGCATGCACAATGTCGGCACTAGTACAGTGTATATCCACCTTTCGCAGCAATGCAGGCTGCTATTCTCCCATGGAGACGATCGTAGAGATGCTGGATGTAGTCCTGTGGAACGGCTTGCCATGCCATTTCCACCTGGCGCCTCAGTTGGACCAGCGTTCGTGCTGGACGTGCAGACCGCGTGAGACGACGCTTCATCCAGTCCCAAACATGCTCAATGGGGGACAGATCCGGAGATCTTGCTGGCCAGGGTAGTTGACATACACCTTCTAGAGCACGTTGGGTGGCACGGGATACATGCGGACGTGCATTGTCCTGTTGGAACAGCAAGTTCCCTTGCCGGTCTAGGAATGGTAGAACGATGGGTTCGATGACGGTTTGGATGTACCGTGCACTATTCAGTGTCCCCTCGACGATCACCAGTGGTGTACGGCCAGTGTAGGAGATCGCTCCCCACACCATGATGCCGGGTGTTGGCCCTGTGTGTCTCGGTCGTATGCAGTCCTGATTGTGGCGCTCACCTGCACGGCGCCAAACACGCGTACGACCATCATTGGCACCAAGGCAGAAGCGACTCTCATCGCTGAAGACGACACGTCTCCATTCGTCCCTCCATTCACGCCTGTCGCGACACCACTGGAGGCGGGCTGCACGATGTTGGGGCGTGAGCGGAAGACGGCCTAACGGTGTGCGGGACCGTAGCCCAGCTTCATGGAGACGGTTGCGAATGGTCCTCGCCGATACCCCAGGAGCAACAGTGTCCCTAATTTGCTGGGAAGTGGCGGTGCGGTCCCCTACGGCACTGCGTAGGATCCTACGGTCTTGGCGTGCATCCGTGCGTCGCTGCGGTCCGGTCCCAGGTCGACGGGCACGTGCACCTTCCGCCGACCACTGGCGACAACATCGATGTACTGTGGAGACCTCACGCCCCACGTGTTGAGCAATTCGGCGGTACGTCCACCCGGCCTCCCGCATGCCCACTATACGCCCTCGCTCAAAGTCCGTCAACTGCACATACGGTTCACGTCCACGCTGTCGCGGCATGCTACCAGTGTTAAAGACTGCGATGGAGCTCCGTATGCCACGGCAAACTGGCTGACACTGACGGCGGCGGTTCACAAATGCTGCGCAGCTAGCGCCATTCGACGGCCAACACCGCGGTTCCTGGTGTGTCCGCTGTGCCGTGCGTGTGATCATTGCTTGTACAGCCCTCTCGCAGTGTCCGGAGCAAGTATGGTGGGTCTGACACACCGGCGTCAATGTGTTCTTTTTTGCATTTCCAGGAGTGTACTTTAAGGTTGTCTCATCTCTCACATCGCTGAAAATTACACTTCATTTTGCAAGTGAATAATAACGCTCGACTTCCTCGGTTCTCTACGATTCAAGCAAGCACCTTATCAAAAACTTGCTGAGACAATGTGTCAGAAGGGCATGCACATCACCAGAGCCACATATACCGATGTATAGTTTCTTCTTGTGACGGAGAACGGGGTCTTTCCATAACAATACTTAGATTCGGTGAAGAGACTCTATGAAACCATGCTGTCCATAATTTCAATCTCCAATAAACTAACAGGCACTGCGATAGTGGATGCAGAGTTTAAGCTTGCATTGAATGTTTGGCAGGAGATAGGCATCCCTGATTCAGGTCAATGTGCTAGATTGTGCATGAACTCTGACATACTCCTGCTTGCAGATATTTTCGAGAAACTCCAGAGTGTACACCTGGGCACATAATCACTGAAAAGTGCCTCCTGCTACGCCGCACCAGGGCTTTCTTGAGATGTAGTGTGAAGAAGAAGGTGTAGTGTTAGCATCGAACTGTTGACCCATGTTCATATGTTGCTCTTTCTCGAATATGGGACATGCAGACTACTTTGCCAGTGTGTGCATGGATATTCCAAGTTGAATAACTCACGAATGAGTGAACAAGAGTACAAGTCATCTGGTGATTAGAACTATATCATTTACCTGGACGTAAAGAGCCTTTAACAAAAACAAACAAGAAGTAACTGGTGGTTTAGGGGTAGTATCATTGACCATTAATCAAAACATCAGTCCAAATTTCGAACCCCAACATTGCTTAAATTCTTAAAAGAATTCATCAGCAATGGTGGCCAAAAGCTTCCAGCGCAAGAGGTCAACCTCATTCTGCCTACGACCTTGTCAAAGAGGATGGAGGAAGGGACTGAGGCTCAGGGCACTCTCTTACCCTTGGGATGGGAAAGTACCCCTAAAAGGTGAAACAAACAGCAATGATCAATGGTATGAGGAAGAAGAAGGCAGTTGAAAACACAGCAATAAAGACACATGATGTGTATCCACTGGATATGTAGTCCGTAATTGGAAAAGTTCCATGATGATTTCTTCCGGCACAAGGTTCCGGACTGGCCTCCATTCAGATCTCCAAGAAGGAACTGCCAATGGGGAGGTGGCCAGGAGAAAAACATTGTGGATAATGTTGTTGTTCAAATGTGTGTGAAATCTTATGGGACTTAACTGCTAAGGTCATCAGTCCCTAACCTAAATTATCCTAAGGGTGACAAACACAAACACCCATGCCCAAGGGAGGACTCGAACCTCCGCCGGGACCAGCAACAGAGTCCATGACTGCAGCGCCTTAGACCGCTCGGCTAATCCCACGCGGCTGTGGATAATGTTTCGTGGGTTGGGCGTGAAATGTCGGAAGTTGTAACGTAGTAGGGAAGCTATAGAATATGAAAAGGGAAAAGCTAAGACTGAATTTAGATAGAGTGGGGGCCAGCGAAGTGAAATGGAAAGATGGCAATGACTCCTGGTCAGACGAATGCAGGGTAATATCAGTACAAGCAGAAAATTGTATTACCTGAGTAGAATTCGTTATGAATAGGAAGGTTAGGCAAAGAGTGAGTTGCTGTGAACAGTTCACTGACAAGGTGATTCTCATCAGAGACGACAGCAAACAAACACTGACCTCAACAGTTGAAGTTTACAAGCCAACGTAGCAATCACAAGATGAAGAGACTGACAAAGTATTGTATATGAGAATACTGAACGGATAATTATGTGTGAAAACCTATTAGCCATATGGGATTAGAATTCGGTTTTAGGAGAAGGAGTAACAGAAAATTTTATGGGAGAAAAAGGGCTTCGTTGTGGGAATGAGAGAGGAGAATGACTAATTAAGTTCTGCAATAAATTTCATCTAGTAACAGCGAACACTCTAAACAATAATCACAAGAGGAGGAGATATGCTTGCAAAACGTCTGGAGATACAGAAAGGTTTCAGATAGATTACCTCATAGTCAGGCAGAGATTCTGAACTCAGATATTGGGGTACCAGGAACAGGTTTAAACTCAGATCACAGTTCAGTAATGACGAAAGTAGGCTTATGTTTCAGACACTAGTCAGGAAGAATCAATGCGTCGAGAAGTGGGACTTGGAAGTATTAAGGAATGAAGAGACATGTTTGAAGTTCTCTCACGCTATAGATACTACGATATGAATAGCACAGTGGGCTGTTCAGTTAAAGTGAAATCAATCTAAAAAAGGACACTCACAAAAATTGGAATGAAAAGTATAGGGAAAAAAAATTGGAAACTGCAAGGAAACTATGGGTAACAGAAGAAATACTTCAGCTGATCGATAAATGAGGTAAACACAAAAACGTTCAGAGAATTTCAGGAGTGCAGAAATACAAGTCTCTTAGGAACGAAACAAATAGGAAGTGCAGGGAAGCTAAGGCAAAATGGCTGCATGGAATATGTGAAGAAATCGAAAAAGGAATGATTATCGGACAGTCTGTCTCAGCATACAAGGAAGTGAAAACAACCTGTGAAAATAAAAGAAAGGGTGGTAACATTAAGAGTGCAATAGGAATTCCACTATTTAACGCAAAGGAGAGAGCGTATGCATTCAAAGAGTTCATTGTAGGCCTATACGAGGGGAATCACTAGTCTAACGACGTCATAGAAGACGAAACCCGAATAGATATAGAAGACATTAAGGATCCAGTATTAGAACAAGAATTTAAAATAGCCTCGGACTAGTTCAGATCAAATAAGGTAGAAGGAAATGATAAATTTCCTTCGGAATGTCCAGATTCAGTGGGGAATGTGACAACAATATGACCATTCACGGCGGAGTGTAGAACGTATGAGACTGTCGATTTACCATCAGACTTCTGCGAAAGTGCTGACAAATTTGCTATTATCAGTGAACGCGAGGAAGCATTACAGGATATGTTGAACGGAATGAACAGTCTAATGAATAATGAATACAATTGAGAGTAAATCGAAGAAAGGCGAAAGTAATAAGAAGTAGCCTAAATGAGAATACCAATAAACTTAACATCGGGCTTGGGATTCACGAAGTGGACGAAAATAAGAGACTCTACAACCTACATGGCAGAATAACCCATCATGGACGGAGCAAGGAGAACATGAGAAGCAGACTAGCGCTGGCAAACAGGGCATTCCTGTCCAAAAGAAATGTAGTAATACCAAACATAGTCCGTAATTTGAGGAAGAAATTTCTGATAATGTACGTTTGGTGCACAGCATAGAATGCAAGTGTATCATCGACTGTGAGAAAACTGGGACCGAAGAGAATTGGAGCATTTTTGACGTGGTGTTACAGAGTAATGTTGAAAATAAGGTGGAATGATAAAAGGAATGAGGAGGTTCTCCGCAGATTTGGCAAGGAAAGGAATCCATGGAAAACACTGAGAAGAAGAAGGAACAGGATGATAGGACATCTATTAAGACATCAGGAAATAACTTGCATGGTACTAGAGGGGGCTGTAGATGGTAAAAACTGTAGAGCAAAACAGAGAATGGAATTCATCCAGCGAATAATTGAGGATCTAATTTTCGAGGCCTACTCTTAGATGATAAGATTGGCATAGGAGAGGAATTCGTAGCGGACCACATCAAAGTATGGAAAGAGAGCGTAAATGTGGCTGTTGATGCTGATGAGGCATGTGTGTTGGAGGCAGAATTTTCGTATCACTCTCACTAGCATGACACACAGACGCTCAGCGGCTTGCTGCTGTAACCGGAGAGCTTAGTACCTAGAACTGCACTACAGAAACCTTCAGCAATGTCTGTGGCCGTAACTTGTTAATCGCATACGGTATCTCCTTGATACGTCATATATTTACGTAAACAATGAACACAGCAATATCGTGACATGCGAGTTTCAAAAAGATTCTCATAAAGAAATTAACAATACAGTATTCAGAAAAACAATGTCAAATGGTTGAGAAAACCGCGGAATACATTTAGTTTACCAGGGGAAGGTGAGGTTGTTTTGGCGGAAAAGACTGATTCACTTAGCCCAGTTTTAAGCGGGCCCCCACCTTCAATCAAGGACTAGCTGCTGTGGAGGTGGTTAAGATTTCACTGTAGTTCACAAGGCCTGTCTGTAGCGGCATGTGTATTCAGGACCTCTCCAAGCTCCACATGTCCCGAAACCGCCATGAGTTTGTGAAGCGAAACGTCACCGATCCCACTTTATTTTGCATGGATTCAGACAGATTTGTCTACTGGGTGAAGGTCTGTGGCGAGTCTGAAGTAATTAGGTACAATCCTGGAGCTTTAGACACATCTGTACTTTTTTTTCTTCATCAGTCTTCCGACTGGTTTGATGTGGCCTGCCACAATTCCTATCCCGTGCCAAGAGCAGCACTTGCAAATTACGTCCTCAATTATTTGCTGTATGTATTCCAATCTCTGTCTTCCTCTACAGTTTATGGAATCTACAGCTCCATCTTGGAAGTCATTCCCTGAGCTCTTAACAGATGTCCTATTATCCTGTCCCTTCTCCTTGTCAGTGTTTTCCACATATTCCTCTCCTCTCAGATTCTGCGCAGTCCTCATCATTCCTTACCTTATCAGGGCACCTAATCTTTAACATTCGTCTGTTCCACCACATCTCAAATGCTTCGATTTTCTTCTGTTCCGGTTTCCCCACACTACATGTTTCACTACCATACAATGTTGTGCTCCAGTCGTACATGCTCAGAAATTTCTTCCTCAAATAAAGATCTATGTTTGATACCAGTAGGTTACTCTTGGCCGGCAATGCCCTCCTAGCCAGTGCTTCACATGAAAAAAATAAAAATAAAAAAAGAAATTGAAATTTGTGGTGAGCCTTATGGGACCAAACTGCTGAGGTCATCAGTCGCTGAGCTTAGACACTACTTAACCTAACTTAAACTAACTTAACGCTAAGGACAACACACACACCCATGCCCGAGGGAGGACTCGAACCTCAGACGGAGGCAGCAGCGCGGACCGTGTCAAGAGGTCTAAGACCACGCGGCTACCCCGCGCGGCGCTTAACTTTCACTCAGGATAGCAATGTCATAAGCGAATCGTATGATTGGTATCCTTCCACGTTGAAATTTAGTTCTGAGTCTTTCTTTTATTTCCATCACTGCTTCTTCAAGGTACTCATTGAAGAGTAGGGGTTAATGACTACATATATGTCTTACACCATTTTTAATCCTAGCATCTTGGTCGTCCACTCTTATTATTCCCTCTTGGCTCTTGTAAAAATTGTATATCTCACGTCCCTCCCTATCTATTTTTCTTCTACTTCCACCATCTTGAAATATTTTACATTATCGAATGCTTTTTCCAGGTCGACAAATCCTGTGAACTTGACTTGATTTTTCTTTCGTCTGTCTTCCATTATCAATCACAACGTCAGAATTACCTCTTTGGTGCCTTTACCTTTTATAAAGCCAGACTGATCGACGTCTAACACATCCTCAATTCCAGAATGAAATTTTCACTCCGCAGCGGAGAGTGCGCTGATTTTGAAACTTCCTGGCAGATTAAAACTGTGTGCCGGACCGAGACTCGAACTCGAGACTTTTGCCTTTCGCGGCCAAGTGCTCTACCAACTGAGCTACCCGTCCTCACAGTTTTACTTCCGCCAGTACCTCGTCTCCTACCTTTCAAACTTTACAGGAGTTCTCCTGAGAAACTTGCAGAAATAGTACTACTGGAAGAAAGGATGTTGCGGAGACATGGCTTAGCCACAGCCTGGGGTTTCAAATAGTTCAAATGGCTCTGAGCGCTATGGGACTTAACATCTGAGGTCATCAGTCCCCTAGACCTTAGAACTACTTAAACCTAACTAACCAAAGGACATCACACACATCCATACCCGAGGCAGGATTCGAACCTGCGACCGTAGCGGTCACACGGTTCCAGCCTGAAGCACCTACAACTGCACGGCCACACGGAGCGTCTAATTATTGAAGTGTTAAGATTTTACATCTGATGGTAACTGGTTTAAAAATACTAGACTTGCCGTAATTTTGAAGGCAGTCTCAATACAACAGCAGTTAATTTTCGCACAGAGCGATCGGCAGACTGTCATTTATTTGAAGGTTTTCACCTACTACATTGCCGCAACCTCTCTGACTTTCAGCGTGTAATCTGATGCGAAAGCTTAATTACGACGAATATAAGGTGTCAAGACATTTATTTTCAATTCTGAGTGCTTGAAATAAATTCTAATTGAAAACAAATAGTGTTTGTTCACCGAATTAGACTGACCTCGCTTAATAACAGGGCTTATGAATAAACCACTTACGACGATATAAAGCTACATTACGTCCGATATAACTGTTTCAAGAGATTTTAGTGAAGTTTGTGACTCGTCCTCATAGCTTTAAACAAAAATTAACTGAACACGACCCTGGAGATCCAAGCCATCGCCACCCGCTTGCTTAATAAACTAAAATTTAGCACCCACGAAAGACTACAGAAAAGAGAAGGAGCCACAATTGGTGCTCAACGTTGGCGTAGTTTATTAAATTGGCGGGTGACTATATCTTCTATCTGCAGGGTCATGTACAGTTTATTTTTATACAAATATGGGGGGACGAGTAACAAACTTCATTAAAATCTCTTGAAACAGCAACAGAAACAGATAAGAGTACGGAGAATCAGAATACGAAACAATACTACTCAGTTATGTCTCAGTCGAGTACAACTGCACAAATCTAAACTAACATAGAAACACAAGACCAGAAGCTGGAGTGGAATTTCATAAATAGTTTTTGAAAAAACGCCCACGGTGTGTGTGGCAAATTTCTATTCCTTGCAGAAAGGATTTCTGAACCGATCCATTATGTCTGTACCTGCGTGTAATATTACAAGCGTGCCCTGGTGTGGGTCAAAAGTTAACAATTCCCCTTCAAAAAAATGTTTAAATGGGACTTAACTGCTAAGGTCATCAGCCCCTAAGCTTACACACTACTTAACCTAAATTATCCTAAGGACAAACACAAACGCCCATGCCCGAGGGAGGTCTCGAACCTCCGCCGGGACCAGCCGCACGGTCCATGAATGCAGCGCCCTAGACCGCTCGACTAATCCCGCGCAATTCCCCTTCATACATTACATATTTCAGATGGCCCCACGAAAATAAATCCAGTGGAATAAAGTCTTGCGGTCTAGCCGTCCATGCTCTGCGAGCAATCTACTTGGAAGGGAAGGAATTGTCCACGTGGTATCACACTGTGTAGTTGAAGTGAGTGGAGATTCCAGCAGTCATGTACCACGGGTTTACATAAGACGTCTTCCACAGTTCCGATAACGCAGCATACAGGAAACGTAGATATTGTTTTCCTGCCAGCGTTGGGGGCCATATGAGATGCCGATCGATAATACCACTCCCCATATTGACATTGCATCTTTGTTGGTACGCTCGTACCACTGTAGTGTGAGGATTTTCTTCCGTCCACTCGTGCCAGTTGTGCGGATTCACGGTATCCTCCATCGTGAAATAAGCATTGTCGGGAAACAGTATTGTTCGTGAAAATTGATGGTCGTGCCTCTGACTTTTTAGGATGAATTTGCAGAAGTCTTGTCTCTTCTGGTAATCACCCGGTGACAACGCTTGTACCTTCTTCAAAAGTTGTGCAGTACTCGCTTAACAGTAGATTGTGACATTCCGACCGTAGTGGCGAGAGACCTGGTGCTTATTCTTCCGTCCTCCGCAACAGTCTGTAACAAATTCTCTCCGTAATCCGCATTGTACGTCGACGGTCGGCCCCTGGCATTAAATATTGGAGGTGCTACCCTTGCACCATACTCCCTCAAGCGCCCATCCCGAGACTAAAATGTTTCTGCGTGTGGAAGGTGCCAATCGGGAAACATTTCGCATTGTAGTTCTCTTGCAATATCAGCCCTTCCTTTGGAGAGCCCATAGCTGAGGTGTATGTCGGCGTGCTCCTCGTTTGTGAAACTTGCCATGCTAGTAACACTGCGACGCTTCCGTAAGCAGCTGTCGGCGTGGTGAGTATCGGCTAGAGGGAACAGCTCAGTCCTGTTGTAAACACGTCATGCGCGCCGCGGCTTTCCTTCCGTCAATGACAGCTCTTTCCGTTTACAGGATAAACATATCCTGACATGAGACTGTACACACTGTCACCGCCGGCAACGTATACTTCACAAGCCCTACTATAATTCAACACATATTGCGATGGGATTTATTCTTTTTCGCATCTTTCAAAAGCTGGCAGAAACAAATCCGCTCATTGGTTTGATGCATCTGTGCGTGAATGACATGTCGTGACGATGGGATTTGTCGGTTGAATGATGATTCTTTTCTTTTGTTTTGTGTACACAATACATCGAGAAGAACGAAATTAACAACTGTCCGTCACTTGTAGCGCATAGCAGCATACGTTCCTCTCAATATTTCTCCTGATTTAC
The DNA here is from genome assembly GCF_023864275.1 of Schistocerca cancellata. Taxonomy (NCBI): domain Eukaryota; kingdom Metazoa; phylum Arthropoda; class Insecta; order Orthoptera; family Acrididae; genus Schistocerca; species Schistocerca cancellata. The sequence continues at coordinate 987,494,784 of NC_064627.1, forward strand.
GACTTCTTCTCTATTTGTCATCAGAAAAATAAATATCTTTTCAAATTATTATTCATAAAAGTAGCTTTGTAAACATACAAACAAAACCATTAAAATTTTGTAAAAAACTGTCATTGCAAATTAGTGTTCACCACAAAAGAATATGTTTGTAAATAAACCAACAAAAGGGTTAAAGAATTGTAAAAAGTATCTATGCAAATTGGTGTGCGATAGAACCAGTCAGTTTTGTAAATAAACAAACAAAATGATTGTCAATAGAACGCGTCAATAAAAAAATCTAAGAGTACTTTAACAAATTAAGTTGCCAAAACATTGTTATTAATAAACTATTGCCGGCCGGGGTGGCCGTGCGGTTCTAGGCGCTACAGTCTGGAACCGAGCGACCGCTACGATCGCAGGTTTGAATCCTGCCTCGGGCATGGATATGTGTGACGTCCTTAGATTAGTTAGTTTTAATTAGTTCTAAGTTCTAGGCGACTGATGAACTCAGAAAGTCGCATAGTGCTCAGAGCCATTTAATAAAGTATTAATTAATTTGTTGTATGACGATTATTATTTTGAAACCCTTTCGCTATAGAGAAAAAAAATGTTAATAATAATTCCCTTATAACAAAACTGAACACTTCGGTATGGTGCTCAAAGCTGAATGATGAAATGAACTCAATTTATGTAGTTATAAAAAACGATAATGTGGTGATCGAAGGGTTCGCTGTGTCAAAAATCTCTGCATACCATTCATCGAATGCTTGTCTCTATTTTGACTGGATCATAGATGGGTACCTTCCTTTATGTCGATCAGGGTGCCTGGAGGTGTGAAGTGCCATACTTGGTTGCTCGAGTAAAATAACAATTTAAATTAAAGACGGCTGAAGGATGTTTTGAGTCGACATTCTGTATTGAACAGCCGAGATCCTGCAACCATCTGTATAAAGACGGACTTACAGAGACCTGAATGAAATTCGGCGCTACGCGGATATACTGGCTCATAACGCTACCGTTCCATGTTCTTATTCCTTTTGTCCACCAAATTAAAGAGAGAAGCGTAAGGAATTATGTCTCATGTTAATCATTCCGGACTGAGTACAACCATTCCGTGTAGCAAACAGTTCAGCCTTCCATGAGACTAGACTCGACAGGTGGGATCTTGCTTTCACGGCCAAGCAAAACTCGATTTCCTCTTTTCTAAGTAACTACCGACGCTGTGAGCATTGTGCGGTCATATTGGTCTACATAACAACAGTACCCGCTTTGCAACATCTTCAAGCGAAATGTTAAGATAGCAGTTTCACATGGAAATATAGTGACTATAAAAAGAACCTTAGCCTCCCTATTGAATTAATGGAAGATTATAGAAAGATAAGAGGTGGTAGACGTAAATTGTAACCAAAGGGTCGGTTAGAATATGCACCTGTTGTACAGACTCTGTTTGCTTATACAGGGTGGTCCATTGACAGCGACCGGGCCAAATATCTCACGAAATAAGCATCAAACGAAAAAACTACAAAGAACGAAACTCGTCTAGCTTGAAGGGGGAAACCAGATGGCGCTACAGTTGGCCCGCTAGATGCCGCTGCCATAGGTCAAACAGATATTAACTGCGTTTTTTAAAATAGGAACCCACAGTTTTATTACATATTCGTGTAGTACGTAAAGAAATAGTTGGACCACATTTTTCGCTTTGTGATAGATGGTGCTGTAATAGTCGAAAATGTATAAGTACGTGGTATCACGTAAAATTCCGCCAGTGCGGACGGTATTTGCCTCGTGATACATTACCCGTGCTTAAACGGACCGTTTACCAATTGCGGAAAAGGTCGAAATCGTGTCGATGTATGGCTGTTGTGATCAAAATGCCCAACAAGCTCTATTCAGCGACGAAGCGTCATTCACCATCAGCGGTGACGTAAACCGGCATAATATGCACCATTGGGCAACGCAAAATCCACGACGGCTGCCACAAGTGGAACATCAGTGACCTTGGAGGGTTAATGTATGGTGAGGCATTATGGGAGGAGGGATAATTGCCCCCCATTTTATCGATATCAATCTAAATAGTGCAATGTATGCTGATTTACTATATAACGTTCTACCAATGTTACTACAAGATCTTTCACTGCATGGCAGATTGGCAATGTACTTCCAACATGATGGATGTCCGGCACATAGATCGCGTGCGGCTGAAGCGGTACTGAATAGCGTATTTCATGACAGGTGGATTGGTCGTCGAAGAACCATACCATGGCCCGCACGTTCACCGGATCTGACGTCCCCGGGTTTCTTTCTGTGGGGAAAGTTGAAGGAATTGCTTTCGTGATCCACCGACAACACCTGACAACATGCGTCAGCGCATTGTCAGTGCACGTGCGAACATTACCGAAGGCGAACTACTCGCTGTTGAGAGGAATGTCTTTACGCGTATTGCCGAATGCATTGAGGTTGACGGACATCATTTTGAGCATTTATTGCATTAATGTGGTATTTACAGGTAATCGCGTTGTAACAGCATGCGTTCTCAGAAATGATAAGTTCACAAAGGTACATGTATCACACTGGAACAACCGAAATAAAATGTTCAAACGTACATACGTTGTGTATTTTAATTTAAAAAACCCACCTGTTACCAACCGTTCGTCTAAAATTGTGAGCCATATGTTTGTGACTATTACAGCACCATCTATCACAAAGCGAAAAAAGTGGTCCAACTAAAACATTCACATTTCTTTACGTTCTACATGAATATGTAATAAAAAAAATGGGGGCTCCTATTTAAGGAAACGCAGTGGATATCCGTTTGACCTGTGGCAGCGCCATCTAGCGGGCCAACCATAGCGCCATCTGGTTTCCCCCTTCAAGCTAGACAGGTTTCGTTCTTTGTAGTGTTTTCGTTTGGCGTTTATTTCGTTAGGTATTTGGCCCGGTCATGATCAATGGACCACCCTGTATACTAGTACCATGTTGCATCAATTCAGACCACGAATCAATCAGTTTTAATTAAAAGACAATTAATGCATGTTTGTTGTCCGGCGTAACAAGCTTTCTAATTAAGTGCATCGTCTGTTATGTTCATTAATTTAAAAGTCAATATCGAAGGTAGGCCATTGCTAAGTAATCCGTAGAAAATGTTTACATGCTTGCTGACTTTAGAGAATTTTATACGAAATGTCTCCGAACAGCCACGGTTAATCTCTCACATGACTAAAACACAAAGTCAGAATGACGATGAATAACATTGCACTTAAAACAGTCAATATGGAACATTTTTCAACAGGTGTGATTATGTTAGGAGTTGGATAACACCATTCAAAGAGTGGATGTAACAGATGATTTTGATTTATAATGTTATTTTCCACGTTAGAGACTTTACATTTGTTAATCTATAACAGAAAAACTGGGCAGTTACATTGTTCTATATCCCTAGGTATCGAAATGATTAAATAATTTCAACTATATTTGTTCTAACTAGGACAATATTTCGTACAGACATAGAACCAGCTAACGTGTTATTTTATTTAGAATAGTTGATGACAATGACGCGACGAGTAGTGCAAAAAATAAATAGTTGAAATAGGTCACCTGGAGTGTTTTAAGCGAACTCAACAGAGAAATAAGATGTAAGATTACTACGCGCGTGAAAAGTAATGACCTATGGCAAGGAGAAACTGTTAACACGAAAACGGTTAAAACTGTGCTGCATGGTGAGGGTGGCGCGCTGGTGTGGGGGGAGGGCGGGGAGGGTAAATGAATGTTATAATTTAGTAGAAGAACCGGGAAAACAACCAAAGTGATCATGGCTGGAGATAAATGCGCCATGATAATTAATTTGAGGTGTCATGGATGTACAAGGAACACAAAAGGTCTTTCCTGGGTAACACGAGATGTTGTTGTTGTGGTTTTCAGTCCAGAGACTGGTTTGATGCAGCTCTCCATGCTACTCTATCCTGTGCAAGGTTCTTCATCTCCAAGTACCTACTGTAAGCTACATCCTTCTGAATCTGTTTAGTGTATTCATCTCTTGGTCTCCCTCTACGATATTTACCCTTAACGCTGCCCTCCAATACTAAATTGGCGATCCCTTCATGCCTCAGAACATGTCCTACCAACCGATCCCTTCTTCTAGTCAAGTTGTGCGACAAACGTCTCTTGTCCCCAATCCTATTCAATACCTCCTCATTAGTTATGTGATCTACCCATCTAATCTTCAGCATTCGTCTGTAGCACCACATTTCGAAAGCTTCTATTCTCTTCTTGTCCTAACTAGTTATTGTCCATGTTTCACTTCCATACATGGCTACACTCCATACAATTACCTTCAGAACGAACTTCCTGATACTTAAATCCATACTCGATGTTAACAAATTTCTCTTCTTCAGAATCGCTTTCCTTGCCATTGCCAGTCTACATTTTATATCCTCTCTACTTCGACTATCATCAGTTATTTTGCTCCCCAAATAGCAAAACTCCTTTACTACTTTAAGTGTCTCATTTCATAATTTAATTCCCTCAGCATCACCCGACTTAATTCGACTACATTCCATCATCCTCGTTTTGCTTTTGTTGATGTTCATCATATGTCCTCCTTTCAATACACTGTCCACTCCGTTCAGCTGCTCTTCCAAATCCTCTGCTGTCTCTGACAGAATTACAATGTCATCGGCGAACCGCAAAGTTTTTATTTTCTCTCCATGGATTTTAATACCTACTCCGAACTTTTCTTTTGTTTCCTTCACTGCTTGTTCAATATACAGATTGAATAACATCGGGGACAGACTACAACCCTGTCTCACTCCCTAGCCAACCACTGCTTCCCTTTCGTGTCCCTCAACACTTATAACTGCCTTCTGGTTTCTGTACAAATTGTAAATAGCCCTTCGCTCCCTTTATTTTATCCCTGCCACCTTCAGAATTTGAAAGACAGTATTCCAGTCAACATTGTCAAAAGCTTTCTCTAAGTCTACAAATGCTAGAAACGTAAGTTTGCATTTCCTTAATCTTTCTTCTAAGATACGTCGTAGGGTCAGTATTGACTCATGTGTTGCAATATTTCTACGGAATCCAAACTGGTCTTCCCCGAGGTCGGCTTCCACCAGTTTTTCCATTCGTGTGTAAAGAATTCGCATTAGTATTCAGCATCAGTGACTTATTAAACAGATAGTACGGTAATTTTCAGATCTTTTAGGACCTGCTTTCTTTGGGATTGGAATTATTATATTCTTCTTGAAGTCTGAGGGTATTTCGCCTGTCTCATACATCTTCCTCACCAGATGGTAGAGTTTTGTCAGAACTGGCGCTCCCAAGGCCGTCAGTAGTTCTAATGGAGTGTTGTCTACTCCCGGGGCCTTGTTTCGACTTAGGTCTTTCAGTGCTCTGTCAAACTCTTCACGCAGTATCGTATCTCCCATTTCATCTTCACTTACATCCTCTTCCGTTTCCATAATATTGTCCTCAAGTACCTCGCCCTTGTATAGACCCTCTATATACTCCTTCCACCTTTCTGCTTTCCCTTCTTCGCTTAGAATTGGGTTTCCATCTGAGCTCTTGATATTCAAACAAGTTGTTCTTGTTTCTGCAAAGGTGTCTTTAATTTTCCTGTAAGAAGTATCTATCTTAACCCTAGTGAGATAAGCCTCTACATTTTTACATTTTTCCTCTAGCCATCCCTGCTTAGCCATTTTGCACTTCCTGTCGATCTCTTTTTTGAGACGTTTGTATTCCTTTTTGCTTGCTTCATTTACTGCATTTTTATATTTTCTCCTTTCATCAATTAAATTCAATATTACCTCTGTTACCGAAGGATTTCTACTAACCCTCGTCTTTTTACCTACTTGATCCTCTGCTGCCTTGATTACTTCATCTCTCAAAGCTACCCATTCTTCTTCTACTGTATTTCTTTCCCCCATTCCTGTCAATTGTTCCCTTATGCTCTCCCTGAAACTCTGTAAAACCTCTGGTTTAGTCAGTTTATCCAGGTCCCATCTCCTTAAATTCCCACCTTTCTGCAGTTTCTTCAGTTTTAATTTACAGTTCATAACCAATAGATTGTGATCAGAGTCCACATCTGCTCTTGGAAATGTCTTGCAATTTAAAACCTGGTTCCTAAATCGCTGTCTTACCATTATATAATCTATCTGGAACCTGTCAGTATCTCCAGGCTACTTCCATGTATACAACCTTCTTTTATGATTCTTGAACCAAGTGTTAGCTATGATTAAGTTGTGCTCTGTGCAAAATTCTACCAGGCGGTTTCCTCTTTCATTTCTTAGCCCCAATACATATTCACCTACTACGTTTCCTTCTCTCCCTTTTCCTACTACCGAATTCCAGTCACCCAAGACTATTAAATTGTCATCTCCCTTCACTATCTGAATAATTTCTTTTATTTCATCATACATTTCTTCAATTTCTTCGTCATCTGCAGAGCTAGTTGGCATATAAACTTGTACTATTGTATCAAGCGTGGGCTTCGTGTCTATCTTGGCCACAATAAGGCGTTCACTCGACTGTTTGTAGTAGCTTACCCGCACTCCTATTTTTTTTTTTATTAAACCGACTCCTGCATTACCCCTATTTGATTTCGTATTTATAACCCTGTATTCACCTGACCAAAATTCTTGTTCCTCCTGCCACCGAACTTCACTAATTCTTATTATATCTATCTTTAACCTATCCATTTCTCTTTTTAAATTTTCTAACCTACCTGCTCGATTAAGGGATCTGACATTCCACTCTCCGATCCGAAGAACGCCAAATTTCTTTCTCAACGACGTCCTCCTAAGCCCGGAAATCCGAATGGGTGATTATTTTACCTCCGGAATATTTTACCCAAGAGGACGTAATCATCATTTAACCATACAGTAAAGCTGCATGCCCTCGGTAAAAATTATGGCTGTAGTTTCCCCTCGCTTTCAACCGTTCGCAGTACTAGCACAGCACGGCCGTTTTGGTTAGTGTTACAAGGCCAGATCAGTCAATCATCCAAACTGTTGCCCCTGCAACAACTGAAAAGGCTGCTGCCCCTCTTCAGGAACCACACGTTTGTCTGGCCTCTCAACAGATTCCCCTCCGTTGTGGTTCCACCTACGGTACGGCCATCTGTATTGCCTCCCCACCAACGGCAAGGTCCATGGTTCTTGTGGGGCACGAGATAAGAAATGCCATACCTATCTGACGGAAGGTGAAGAAAAGCCATTAGAAAACATGCAGAAGAATCACTAATTCGAACAGGTGGTGATGCGTGGTAAGGCACAGAGGAGGACTAGACTGTTGTACTTCGTATATAGATAATTATGACGATGTGATGAATACAGTGTAGAAATCGAACCTCAAACGTCAGTAGTCAGAGAAAGGTACATGTTCCTTATGAACGCCTAATCATGTGATCAACAAATGGGTGTAAGAGAGCATGTCTTAGCAAATTGGTAATCATTGAATCCTTGTGAAAATAAACTGGCCGCCACTAAAGCGGAAGGTGAATCAGCGGAAGGGAGACCGTGTGCTGATCCGTTTACCTAGATAACGGTTGGAGCCTTCACGCATATGTCGACTTCTGTCGTTTCCGTTACCCGGGAAGCGAGGATTGTCGTACAAGCCACTGGAAAACAGTATGCAACAGGTTTGGCGAACAAATCTGACAATCACCACTAAGCCAGAAACAAAACTAGCGACTGAACACTACTCACTGTTTGGCTGACTGAAAGACCAGACTGAACGATAGAGCGACTGATCCACAGCTGAGTCCGTCCCTGCTTAGTGTCGTATGTTCGGCAAACCAAGCAGACAAATGAGACAGGTAAATCTTTTCGGTGCCAGATGAATAGGTTACATCAAAATTATCGATTGCTTGGGAGCATCAGGTCTAACAAAAATCGAAGAACTTTCAGCGGTAACAGTGTTGTAATCACCAAATGTAACTGCCATGTGTTACTCTAACTCAAGGAAACTTGATCACTGACAAAGACGTTCGTTCCTTAACAGTCGTAGACATATCTTTACGTTTCACAGGGTTGAAAATTAAGTGTTTAATTTAAATCCTAACAACCATATACCTATACCTCATGGATCCGTAAAACAGTACTAAAACATCGTATATGCTTGAGATTATGCCACCAGAAAAGGTAGACTGATGTACAATATTTCCAACGCACATAAAATACAGAATCAGTCATTATTAGAAAACGTGACTACATTTAAGTACCTGAGTAAACTCAGTATACTACACAATTCGTGTCATTACCTATGCAAATGGTACAGTCACATTAGTCGGCCATATCACCACACACCAATAGCTATGGTGAGAAATTGTCGTCGAATGCCGACCGTTGTGGCCGAGCGGTTCTAGGCGCTTCAGTCCAGAACCACGCTGATGCTACGGTCGCAGATTCGAATCCTGCCTCGGGTATGGATGTGTGTGATGGCCTTAGGTCAGATAGGTTTAAGTAGTTCTAAGTCTCGGGGACTGATGACCTTAGATGTCAAGTCCCATAGTGCTCAAGGCCATTTGAACCATTTGGGGTCGATGTAGATTGATATGAAAACAGAAGCAACGAACTTCAAAACGCCACGATCGCCGTAGTAAAGAGATTTATTCAGTTTACCGGTTTCGCCAATGTTCCTACCTTCGGGTATTATGCACTACACTTCAAATAATCTCGTCCATGTGCACAGTAATTTGTGTCACATAATAAACAGACAGTCCAAGAACATGCATGGCGTAGTGTATCAGCATGTAAACAGTAAAACGCCCATTGTATAAAATGTTGTACACAGGGTACCGAATATTCTGTATACGCTCATGCTCGTTTAAAAGCCGATTGTTTCACTTCTGTCTTGCCTCTGTACTATGCCATACCTGTTCTTGGAAAGCCTACTTATTACGTTCACAAATTATTTTACACTTGGGGGACATTCTTTCAAAGCTTGAAATAGCAACGTAGTTTGCCGGAAACGGTAATCTGGGTAAATGGTCTACAAAAGCGATCGTAGAATTCCGACGTTTTTTACTTCTATTTTCAGCTCTAAAGGAATTGTACCAATAACATTTGCTGCTACAAAACTTTTCTATATCCTCAGTTGAAACAAACGTGTATAAAGAAGCAGGAATGCACCACACAGAAGTAGGTCGTGAGATATTCTTGTAGAAGGCTTGAAAACATGGCTAGGGCACGTCAGGAAATAATGAATAATACGAATAGGGGCTGAAGCTATTCCAACAACCCGAAAAACTTTCTCGCGACCGAATTAAACTGCGCGGCAGCAAGCGGCAGCCGCCGCTGTTTGAACAGAGTGCCTCTAGAGGCAAGTGCTAATTTATACCCGCCGCGTGATCCGACACCCGCGCGTAACTTGGCCTGAACGCTTCCGTGACTAGCCGTAATTTCGCCCCGGGCGGACGTCATACAAAGGGAACAATAATATCGCCGTCGCCATCTTGCCGATTGCGAGTTCTAGCGAGCATAGTCATTATCCATTCCCTTTAACCGGTGCCCCAAGTTAATCAACAAAAACTGTAATCTTCGACATAGCGCTCAAGTTGCAAATACTTCCTCCTCCGCGTGAGAGAATTTGTAATGAGTGAACTGCTTTCACGGACGGTCTAGTCAGGCTAGAGGTCTCGATATTCAGAGGAACCTTTGAAATACTGCGAACAGCCTCCGGTGCGGATTATAAAACTGTTGACATGAAATTAACCAAGTTACTAAAAGTACAGCATTGATTGCACGAGATGCATAATCACGGCAGATACAGAGATGACAAACTGGAAACCTATATGATTTATTACGCTACAGATGAGTCTTAAGAAGAAATTGTTATGAAATGGAGAGTTACTACCAAAATGAATTGAGGTACCATTGCAACGAACTTCCGTTACTGGGAGTCTGATAAAATATCGATGAGAATAGAAGATGGAAAAACTACGGGGACAGATGATGATTGGAATCGGCAAGACAAGGAAGTATTAATGTAGCAGGTATTCAGAGTTTTGACTGTCTGGTAATTTTTCCTGGATTCGGTACCTCAAATCTTGGTATCTCTAATCACAACCTACTTCATATTCTCCACGATGTACATCAAATTAAATATGAGTATGTTGATTCAATGATTTATTTTGAGACATTATTTTTGTTCTGAAAACTACCTCCGTAATAACATCCAATACCTCAACCACATTTGATGACTAAAAATAAAAAGAAGGAAGTACAACTTTCCTCATCCAGGTGGTTGTGCTGGGAACTATAGGTCTTGATTAGTCATGGTCCTGTTGCTTTCGTCCGACATTTGAAATGGCCGACCTAATCAAGTATAGGGGAACGTGGAGTTTAATACAGACTGTGATTCGGCTCTAAAGTTTTAAGCTTATTGCAGAAGGCGACAGGAGCAATAAGTTTCAAGAACGACTTCAGGGCTACTGATAATTTAACCTTTGTACTTTTGCACAATTCTCGTGTGCAGAGGGCAAGATTCCACAGAACAGACGAAGCGAGGAATAATCAGAAGGAAACTGAGACTGGCTAAGAATGTTTTCTAAAATGAAAGACTTCTGCTCTCTTCACATACTGATATTAAAATGAAAAGACATTCCTGCAGGTACACTCCTGGAAATTGAAATAAGAACACCGTGAATTCATTGTCCCAGGAAGGGGAAACTTTATTGACACATTCCTGGGGTCAGATACATCACATGATCACACTGACAGAACCACAGGCACATAGACACAGGCAACAGAGCATGCACAATGTCGGCACTAGTACAGTGTAGATCCACCTTTCGCAGCAATGCAGGCTGCTATTCTCCCATGGAGACGATCGTAGAGATGCTGGATGTAGTCCTGTGGAACGGCTTGCCATGCCATTTCCACCTGGCGCCTCAGTTGGAGCAGCGTTCGTGCTGGACGTGCAGACCGCGTGAGACGACGCTTCATCCAGTCCCAAACATGCTCAATGGGGGACAGATCCGGAGATCTTGCTGGCCAGGGTAGTTGACTTACACCTTCTAGAGCACGTTGGGTGGCACGGGATACATGCGGACGTGCATTGTCTTGTTGGAACAGCAAGTTCCCTTGCCGGTCTAGAAATGGTAGAACGATGGGTTCGATGACGGTTTGGATGTACCGTGCACTATTCAGTGTCCCCTCGACGATCACCAGTGGTGTACGGCCAGTGTAGGAGATCGCTCCCCACACCATGATGCCGGGTGTTGGCCCTGTGTGTCTCGGTCGTATGCAGTCCTGATTGTGGCGCTCAGCTGCACGGCGCCAAACACGCATACGACCATCATTGGCACCAAGGCAGAAGCGACTCTCATCGCTGAAGACGACACGTCTCCATTCGTCCCTCCATTCACGCCTGTCGCGACACCACTGGAGGCGGGCTGCACGATGTTGGGGCGTGAGCGGAAGACGGCCTAACGGTGTGCGGGACCGTAGCCCAGCTTCATGGAGACGGTTGCGAATGGTCCTCGCCGATACCCCAGGAGCAACAGTGTCCCTAATTTGCTGGGAAGTGGCGGTGCGGTCCCCTACGGCACTGCGTAGGATCCTACGGTCTTGGCGTGCATCCGTGCGTCGCTGCGGTCCGGTCCCAGGTCGACGGGCACGTGCACCTTCCGCCGACAACTGGCGACAACATCGATGTACTGTGGAGACCTCACGCCCCACGTGTTGAGCAATTCGGCGGTACGTCCACCCGGCCTCCCGCTTGCCCACTATACGCCCTCGCTCAAAGTCCGTCAACTGCACATACGGTTCACGTCCACGCTGTCGCGGCATGCTACCAGTGTTAAAGACTGCGATGGAGCTCCGTATGCCACGGCAAACTGGCTGACACTGACGGCGGGGGTGCACAAATGCTGCGCAGCTAGCGCCATTCGACGGCCAACACCGCTGTTCCTGGTGTGTCCGCTGTGCCGTGCGTGTGATCATTGCTTGTACAGCCCTCTCGCAGTGTCCGGAGCAAGTATGGTGGGTCTGACACACCGGTGTCAATGTGTTCTTTTTTCCATTTCCAGGAGTGTATATTTCGGGAGCGTGGAATCGAACGTGAACAATCGGATATCCGGAGAAGAAAACTGAAAGCATTTATAATACGTCATTTAACAGCCGTAAACATTTAATGGACAGATAAACTGTGAAATACTAAAGGAGGTGAGGAAAGAAATCAGTGAGAGATTCATACCAGAAGAAGGACTGGATTAGTGGCTCGTCTGCTGCGACATCCATTGGCTGGAAGGAGCTGCAGAGGAAAAATAGCAGAAACTGATAAAAAAATATAATAAATGAAACGAATTATGGAGTTTTTCATGTGCAGTAGCATATATTGAAAAGTCAGCATAAGATACGAAATGATGGAGAACAGCATCAGCGAAAGATTAGTGACAGAAGAATGCAAATGCAATAGTGCTCTCGTTCGCCATATTAATGTGCAGGACGTTTATGTCTGCTGTACACATCCAGAGGACTGTCGCATAACCTGGAGGATGTAGTGGAGTGGTATTAACAGTAAGGGCATTAGCGCTGCAATTGTTGCACGAGCTACACTAACAGCATTGCATTTTGGATAGGCTGAACGAATGATGTAGTAGTAGATGAAATTTTAACTTGCAGTTTACAACATGCGTTGCATTCAGTTACTATGTATTCAAAATAATGGTAAAAACGTGCATCTACTTAAAAGGTAGGGAGCAGTTAAAAAGTCCATTCAACACGTTTTTATGGCAGCAAATAAAGGATATCGCATTAACACTCACAATACCAAAACTTGGATGGGGAGGGGTAACCTTCTGCTCACCTTTTGAAGAAGTAATAGTCGGTAAAATTATGTTTTAAAGTTTAGAAAAAACATATTTATTTTTTTAACGATTCCATATATGTTTTAAATATTTTAGTTCAACGTAACCCAAAAATTTAAATTTCGATATTAGAAGTCACTTTCCCTAGTGTCTGTAGTATTCAATATTTTCAGGTTCAGGGCCATACACATTAACAGGCTTTTTAAAAATGATTTGTTTATCTGAATTTTTTTGTGTTCGTCGTAAAATCGGTAGTACATTTTATTGAAAGTTACTTGAAATTGCTAAGTGTGATATGAGGCATTGTTAGGTTCTGGACCATACTTACACATCAGTACCTCTTTAAATGGTATATTGCTAGTGACCCTCAGCATTCAGAAACATTTAAAGAACATTTTTTTGTTTTTTTTTTCGGGTGGACATAACCCCCTCCTCCACGTTGGTATTGCACATTATAGAAAATGCCTTGATATCGTGGGTTTAATGTCATAGACAAGTGCCATAACATGTTCTTATACTACAAGAATATACGGAAGTTACCATTCAGGCAGCATTGCACTTCACTATCTAAATAGTGAATACTAAGTTTTTCCTTCTTGCCGGCAGAATACAGCGCGTATTTGTGCAAGCTGTCTTTATAAGCTGACTCCAGTTATGTTGAACCGTGGAAATAGCTTATGTTTCAGGTTCAGCATTTCGGATCAAAATCTGGAAAGTTATTACACATTGAGCAACGTGATTTAATGTCCTACAATTCGATATAAGTTGGTAGTATTATTGCAATGATCTGCTATATAATCTTGTCGCGCTATTGTGCCATATCATTCTTGCTTCTTTGAAAAGTTGAATATATTCTAAACAAAAAAAAAGAACACAATTAAAATATGGCACACAGGTGCCGCATCTTCTGTCACAACAGACTATGAATTCACCATGTAGATTTATCGTGGATGAAATCACTTTCCTTTGTATTGTGGTCTGTCACAAAGGTGAAATTAAAATTATGTGATCCTCGTAAGGAAGTAAACGAAAGAAAGATGGTAGTGCAATGTTAAATGAAACACACTGTCAATTTCTATTTCAGAACAACGTTTTCATTAATAGGTTTGTTTATAAATAAATAAATCTTCTGCTACCAGTCACGATTTTTCTTTATTTTACTATTCGCACGACGCGTTTCGAGAAATAATTCCCATTTTCAAGTGCGTTTTTTATGTGTGTTAAGCCATTTCTTTTGATGTTGTCAGTGTGTGTGAGTCTGCTTCATTTTGTTGACTTTTACGTTTTCTAATGGTCCATTTGTGTAGAGTCATCAACATCAAAAGAAATGGCTTAACACACACAAAAAACGCACTTGAAAATGGGAATTATTTCTCGAAACGCGTCGTGCGAATATTAAAATAAAGAAAAATCGTGACTGGTAGCAGAAGATTTATTTATTTATAAACAAACCTATTATATCTACAGTCGCAGGCTTTCAAAAAACCATTTATAATGGATCAAATCAGAACGTTTTCATTAGCTACAAGTGAATTGGATGCATATACAACAGATTTCACAGTTACTGCTACAGGTTGCTGGGGGATTAGAAGTTACTTAGTAGATAAAGTTGTCATAAGGAAATCATTTACGGAAATTTCCGGTTTTGATGTAAAGCAATTCTGAAGATAGGCTTACTTTCATATCTTTCGCCTGACGGTACGTTCACAACAGAGACAATCAACTCTCACTGTATGGTCTGCAAGAAGCCATAGTCATAGCATGAGCCAAGTTTCTACTACTCGTCATCGGATTCTCTTCTAGATGTCGAAGGACTTTTTTTTCTTCCAAAAATCGGGAGTGCAGCGCGCCCATGGAGAATTATAGCCAAACCTTCCCGCTGTAAACGTACCAGTTTCTGGTAGGCGTTGTTGTGGTCGCACGAAAATGGTACACTATGTGATCAAAACTACCCGGACACCCCTAAAAATATATGTCTCTCATATTAGGTGCATTGTGCTGCCACCTACTGCCAGGTTCTCCATATCAGCGACCTCAGTAGTCATTAGATATCGTGAGATACCAGAATGGGGCGCTCCGCGGAACTCAAAGAACTTCGAATGTGGTCAGGTGACTGGGTGTCACTTGTGTCACACGTCTGTACTTGAGATTTCCACACTCATAAACATCGTTAGGGCACCTATTTCCGATGTGGTAGTGAAGTGGAAACGTGAAGTGATACTTACGGCACTAAAGCGTACAGATCGATCTTGTCTGTTGACTTTCAGATACAGCCGACAGAAGAGGGTCGTAATGTGTAATAGGCAGACATCTATCTAGACCATTCAACAGGAATTCCAACCTGAGTCAGGATCCACTGCAAGTACTATGACAGTTAGGTGGGAGGTGAGAAAACTTGTATTTCATGGTTGGGCGGCTGCTCGTAAGTCACACGTCACGCTGGTAAATGCCAAACGACGCCTCGCTTGGTTTAAGTAACGTAATCATTGGACCGACCGACATCGATATCTCTCCTCAGTGTCGCTTTCTGTGAAAAATGGGCTGCCATTCCCCAAGAAACCTTTCAGCACGAACGTATGCCTGTGAAAGTGGAAGTTGTCATCAAGGCTAAGGGTGGGCCAAAACAATACTGAATTCCAGCATTACTTATGGAGGGCGCCACGAACTTCCAAGTCATTTTCAGCCAGGTATCCGAATACTTTTGATCACATCGAGTGTATGATGTCATAAATACAACAGAGGAAGAGGACGGCGCGCTGTTCTCAGTTTCTGTGTGTATCACGAGTCGGGAGATTCGAAAGTGATACGATAATCAAACTTATATTCACACAGTACATTTCCGGACCTGGAGTTATCATCATATTCTATCTACAGCCTCTATAAACGTGTAAAAGGAATTGTGGAGCACCGTATACATATGGTCAGTGTTTACTAATGATAATGTAGAAATTCTCTAACATGTCTCTGAGAGGGCTAATGTTTCCTAGAATATTATATAGAAATATCCATAGTGTATGTAAATGGAAAATGTTACAGACAACTTCTACACGAAGTTATATGCGGGTACAAGTAACATGATTCACAGAAACGCACTTCTCATAAAATTCAAGTCTCTTCAATAGCAAAGTGGTAGCCTGACGACAGTAGTGTATACAAATATGTTAATGACGGATTTGTCATTTACCCTTACATTCATCGCATCTACTTTCAATACCTAACAGAAACCAGCATGAATAATATACAAAATTATGAGTCAGCACTGGTGAGAGGATTCTCGTATTGTACTCTGAAGGACGTTTGTGGTCTTTCTATCGTGCTTTTAAACTGGCTGCATGCCTGTGGCGCAGAATACAGCACCAGTAAGAAGTAACCACTGATGTGGGCTGCGTGCATTTGCAACCTCAGAACATATTAAAAACGCCAAAGAAGCGACATTAACAGCTGTCCAATACAGGGTTAATTGTATTTAAAAAGACAAAACGTTTGATCTCTCACCCGCATGACTGCTTATGGCAATGGCACCGCAATGCTTTCATTGCGAACGTCATCTTGCAATCAAAACGTTACAACCAAAGCCATTGATACACGACGTGATCTCGATCCCCACCGGAAATTTTTCGAAGATTGATCAGTGATATTTTCTGAGTACTTGGGATACGACACACGTGTTCTGTTAGATCGTTACTGAATCGATGATGCACTTTGGGTGTTGACTGGAAACAAACTGATTCTATTCGCCCATGGCACGTATACTGACGACAGTAATGCATTGTTTACTCTTCACTATCAAACTTCTATGCAGCAGCGCTCTTTTCGATCTCTTGCCTGTTTTTCTGGTAGTGTTAGTCGTACTTTGAACAGTGACGCACAGCAATATGGTTTGATTTACTGGTGAAGGGATACAAAAACCTGCAGGTACAAACCTAACACGATGTGGTTATCGTCGCTGCAGGAACAGCATATCATGGCGTCATTGTGAGCTCTTCCTTTCTTTTCAGCGGACACACACACACGAGGTGCATATAGACCAGCCAGTAAACATTTCGGTTCTGCTTTGTATCACTGTTAATGTACGTATAAAACTACTGGAAAACAAATCGAAGACAGAACAGAGCTGGATGCAAGCTTGGGAGCGAAGATTATTGATGTTGCCAACAGCAAGTACCGTGTGTAAATGGAACAAGATTGTTCGAAACATGTACAGGACTTACCACTGACGTTTGTTCTCTTGTGCAGCTATTTTAAAAGTGCAATACCGATAAATAAATGGAGTCATGAAATCGAATTGCGAGCAGTTACTCTGTAACGAGGCATCGGAGAACACAGGTCCTATACAACCAAAATACTCAGAAAGTTCGAGATCATTCTGGACACATACTTCAACATAGTGCTCTTTGTGGTCCCATTAAGAGACCGATAGTTACTGCTAATGTAAGTAATGGACTAGAAATTCACTGAGAACAGCGCATGATGGTTGTAATGACTCAACAGGCATGCCGTGTAACACCATTCAGTAGTTGCGAAATTATTACAGAAGTTTGTGACAGTAGTGTAATTAGTGGTAGACCGCCAACATCCATGAGGCTAGGGATGGGCACTCATTGTCGCGCTACGTGGCTACAGTGGTATAGTTAAAGACTACGCACATCAACTGCCTTATAGTTAGGAAATATAGGTATTATTGTAGTTTGATATAGCCATTTATAGCAAATAAAGTAAGGGTACTGCTTGTATAGTTAGTCAGGACGTGGTTGCGTTTCATTGTTTGTTTTTCCTCTTTTCTAGGAGGTATGTCGGTGGGTTTGATCCAGTCCTCTATTTCTCCTACTTTGTGCATATCTAATCTCTGTGTGCATCTTCAGTCAACAACACATTTGAATAATATGAAAGATTTGTTTACAAATAACTTTTCTCCTACCAGGGGCGATTTTCTTTTATTTATATATTACACAACGCTTTTCGCGAAATGAGTCACTCTCTCAAGTGCGGTTTGTTCCTTGGTCTTTCTTCACTTTGTGTAGTACCGTGTCAACTGAGGAAACAGTTTTGTCATTGGCAACTGCAATGGAAATAATTTCCCGAAACGATCATGAAAATATAAATAAAAGAAAATCTTGACTGGTAGCAGAAAAGTTATCTGTAAACACACTCACTGTTTTCACAGTGCCAGACTTCCACAGACCATTTCTAATCGACGTAATTTTATAATTTTTTTGCATGTTTCAGTCTTTATGTAGTTCTACAATTCTTGATTCATCATTTCAGTCCAGATTCACATTCCCTTTATTCCTCGGTAGCAGTTTTCACGTCCCCTCTCTCTTTTTTCGAGTTTATCATCAATCCTTTGTATCTTTTCCTTCTAATACCTCTTCATAACACATTTGGGGTCATGTTTACCATTAGTCTCTATCACGTCATTTCAATTGCTTCTAGTTTGGTATTTGGGCTGTTTTCTTACAGCGCACCTTTAGTTTTCATACAATACTGTATTCCAGAGTTACACATAAGGCACATAATAAAATTCAACATATTCATGTGTTCTTTTACTGCAGCATAATTTTTGTTTGCTGGAATCTCATTTCATTTCTTCCTTCTTTTAACCGTCTTGTGTAATCTTGATTCGTAGCAATAAGTAACCGCTTAATTTCGGCTCAACCAAATAACCTGTTACCTCATTTCCGCTATGTACTCTAGTGAACATATATGAGCATATAATGGAGTGGTCTTACTGCCCGTAAAGTACATCGCAGTCTTCCACATCGTGTAAAATATGTGGCGAAATTGAGTTTGTTTTTGTGTCAAATATTAAGGTTTCGATCCGTTTTATTACGAAACTGAGTGTGTGGGAAAAATGAGGTATGGTATTCCTCCTGCCTTCTAGCGTGCTGGTCCTCCTTTATTGATGATTGCAATGTCTTATTTATACAGTGCCTGCATCCTCACATTACAATACGTGCACGTCTGCATAACAGAAACTTTCAAGAAAAATATAGATATGGCAAATATTACGAAACGGATAAAGATTTGGCGAATCTTGACTGACGTCAGCTGTTTGTCATGCATGAAAATTTGTGTCTGAGCGAGATTCAAATCCATCTTTTATGTCTCTACGATTTTCTTAGGTGAGGTACGTGGGTTTGGATCTGAAGTTTGTTGTTGTTGTTGTTGTGGTCTTCAGTCCTGAGACTGGTTTGATGCAGCTCTCCATGCTACTCTATCCTGTGCAAGCCGCTTCATCTCCCAGTACCTACCGCAACCTACATCCTTCTGAATCTGCTTAGTGTATTGATCTCTTGGTCTCCCTCTACGATTTTTACCCTCCACGCTGCCCTCCAATGCTAAATTTGTGATCCCTTGATGCCTCAAAAC
Organism: Schistocerca cancellata; assembly: GCF_023864275.1. Taxonomy (NCBI): domain Eukaryota; kingdom Metazoa; phylum Arthropoda; class Insecta; order Orthoptera; family Acrididae; genus Schistocerca; species Schistocerca cancellata. The sequence continues at coordinate 987,513,934 of NC_064627.1, forward strand.
ATGTCCTACCAACCGATCCCTTCTTCTAGTCAAGTTGTGCCACAAACTTCTCTTCTCCCCAATCCTATTCAATACCTCCTCATTAGTTACGTGATCTACCCACCTTATCTTCAGCATTCTTCTGTAGCACCACATTTCGAAAGCTTCTATTCTCTTCTTGTCCAAACTGGTTATCGTCCATGTTTCACTTCCATACATGGCTACACTCCATACAAATACTTTCAGAAACGACTTCCTGACACTTAAATCTATACTCGATGTTAACAAATTTCTCTTCTTCAGAAACGCTTTCCTTGCCATTGCCAGTCTACATTTTATATCCTCTCTACTTCGACCATCATCAGTTATTTTACTCCCTAAATAGCAAAACTCCTTTACTACTTTAAGTGTCTCATTTCCTAATCTAATCCCCTCAGCATCACCCGATTTAATTTGACTACATTCCATTATCCTCGTTTTGCTTTTGTTGATGTTCATCTTATATCCTCCCTTCAAGACACCATCCATTCCGTTCAACTGCTCTTCCAAGTCCTTTGCTGTCTCTGAAAGAATTACAATGTCATCGGCGAACCTCAAAGTTTTTACTTCTTCTCCATGAATTTTAATACCTACTCCGAATTTTTCTTTTGTTTCCTTTACTGCTTGCTCAATATACAGATTGAATAACATCGGGGAGAGGCTACAACCCTGTCTTACTCCCTTCCCAACCACTGTTTCCCTTTCATGTCCCTCGACTCTTATAACTGCCATCTGGTTTCTGTACAAATTGTAAATAGCCTTTCGCTCCCTGTATTTTACCCCTGCCACCTTCAGAATTTGAAAGAGAGTATTCCAGTTAACGTTGTCAAAAGCTTTCTCTAAGTCTACAAATGCTAGAAACGTAGGTTTGCCTTTTCTTAATCTTTCTTCTAAGATAAGTCTTAAGGTTAGTATTGCCTCACGTGTTCCAATATTTCTACGGAATCCAAACTGATCTTCCCCGAGGTCCGCTTCTACCAGTTTTTCCATTCGTCTGTAAAGAATTCGCGTTAGTATTTTGCAGCTGTGACTTATTAAACTGATAGTTCGGTAATTTTCACATCTGTCAACACCTGCTTTCTTTGGGATTGTAATTATTATATTCTTCTTGAAGTCTGTGGGTATTTCGCCTGTCTCATACATCTTCCTCACCAGATGGTAGAGTTTTGTCAGGACTGGCTCTCCCAAGGCCATCAGTAGTTCTAATGGAATGTTGTCTACTCCCGGGGCCTTGTTTCGACTCAGGTCTTTCAGTGCTCTGTCAAACTCTTCACGCAGTACCTTATCTCCCATTTCATCTGCATGTACATCCTCTTCCATTTCCATAAAATTGTCCTCAAGTACATCGCCCTTGTATAAACCCTCTATATACTCCTTCCACCTTTCTGCCTTCCCTTCTTTGCTTAGAACTGGGTTGCCATCTGAGCTCTTTATGTTCATACAAGTGGTTCTCTTCTCTCCAAAGGTCTCTTTAATTTTCCTGTAGGCAGTATCTATCTTACCCCTAGTGAGACAAGCCTCTACATCCTTACATTTGTCCTCTAGCCATCCCTGCTTAGCCATTTTGCACTTCCTGTCGATCTCATTTTTGAGACGTTTGTATTCCTTTTTGCCTGCTTCATTTACTGCATTTTTATATTTTCTCCTTTCATCAATTAAATTCAATATTTCTTCTGTTACCCAAGGATTTCTATTAGCCCTCGTCTTTTTACCTACTTGACCTTCTGCTGCCTTCACTACTTCATCCCTCAGAGCTACCCATTCTTCTTCTACTGTATTTCTTTCCCCCATTTCTGTCAATTGTTCCCTTATGCTCTCCATGAAACTCTCTACAACCTCTGGTTCTTTCAGTTTATCCAGGTCCCATCTCCTTAAATTCCCACCTTTTTGTAGTTTATTCAGTTTCAATCTGCAATTCATAACCAATAGATTGTGGTCAGAATCCACATCTGCCCCTGGAAATGTCTTACAATTTAAAACCTGGATCCTAAATCTCTGTCTTACCATTATATAATCTATCTGGTATTTTTAGTATCTCCAGGATTCTTCCAGGTATACAACCTTCTTTTATGATTCTTTATCCAAGTGTTAGCTATGGTTAAGTTATGCTCTGTGCAAAATTCTACAAGGCGGCTTCCTCTTTCATTTCTTTCCCCCAATCCATATTCACCTACTATGTTTCCTTCTCTCCCTTTTCCTACTGACGAATTCCAGTCGCCCATGACTATTAAATTTTCGTCTCCCTTCACTACCTGAATAATTTCTTTTATCTCGTCATACAATTCATCAATCTCTTTGTTATCTGCGGAGCTAGTTGGCGTATAAACTTGTACTACTGTGGCAGGCGTGGGCTTCGTGTCTGTATTGGCCACAATAATGCGTTCACTATGCTGTTTGTAGTAGCTAACCCGCACTCCTATTTTTTTATTCATTATTAAACCTACTCCTGCATTACCCCTATTTGATTTTGTATTTATAACCCTGTAATCACCTGACCAAAAGTCTTGTTCCTCCTGCCACCGAAGTCTGAAGTTTGGCTTCTGTAATTATAATGAGATGATAAGGTTTTCGTACGGCGTGAGATAGATGTTTCGGCTGTTATTACAGTATAAGAAAAATCAAAGAAATTTTTGGTCTCTAGCGCTGCCTAACTTTTTCATCGTTACGTGTTCTCTTTCAGGCAGTTATTCTGTGTATTCTTTCTCCAACTGCCAATTGTGTCATTGAAATATACTAATTGCATTGGGGTGGAATATAATACGAGGTTCGGCCAAAAAGTAACGGTATTTTTGGCGAAGAACATCTTATTATGAAACCAATATAGCAAGCAACATAATTACTCTACATAAGCTCCCTCAACCTCTACGTACCCGATCCATTCCCTGACAAGCTTCCTAAATCCACCCTGGAAGAAGCTACGAAACATCGCGTGTGTACAATAAAATCTTTTTATCGCGCGAAAATCTGAATTCTTTGAAGGTAAAAGGCGATAAACACTTGGAAATGGGTAAGGCTGTACGGTGGATGCTCCAGCAGCTATAAATCTGTTTTTGAATACTGTGTAAAGGGGGCATTATCTTGCTGCCAATTCAAGCTTTTAGAAAACTTGTCTGTCATTTTGATTTGGGATGTAACAAGTCACAGTGGGTAACAAATGCTGTAATAATTCAAGCTTCGAAGCCAAAATTACTGACATCATCAAGTTTCCTGGGCGAAGCTTGGCTTTTGAACGTTTTCAGCTGAAGGCCAAGAGGGATGTTTCCACACCTTTCGCTTACTCTGTGGATCACCGTCTCACCCATGGTTATTGTGCGACCCTGAATTCTTTCCTCTGGGAAACGCATTAGATATGTCTAGAAATTTCTGTACATTCATGTTTGTATTTCTTTGTCAATGGATGTGGAATCAAAAGAGCATAAACTTTGCGGTAGTATGGAGATTCATAGACGACTGCAGATGCTCACCTGCCTCTATGTTCCTGGGCATTTTAAAGTCGATGGCCTAACCGAAGGCTTTTCGTCACAAACAGATGCACGTCCATTATTGAAGTAACGTATCCACTCGTGAATTTTTCGTTCACAAGTCAGCTGTTAACATAATGCAATTTCATTCTAGGAATTAAATCTGCATGTTTTGTCTCCCCATAGAACAGGAAAAAACATCGCTCACCTCATTCTCCCTTGGTGAATGTAGACAACGGGGCACTCAATATAATATGAAATCACTCCTGAATCAACGCTACAAACGCACAAGAACAACAGTGAGGTTTTACTTATTTATTGCCTGCCTTTGTGGGCGAGCTGTTCTAGGCGCTTGAGTCCGGAACCGCTCTGCAGCTACGGTCTCAGGTTCGGATCCTGCCTCGGGCATGGATGTGTGTGCTGTCCTTAGGTTAGTTGGGTTTAAGTAGTTCTAAGTCTAGGGGACTGATGACCTCAGATGTTAAGTGGCATAGTGCTCAGAGCCATTTGAACTATTTGAACTTATTTATTTATCGTATGGCGACAACAGGAAATATTGAGAAATACATGCAGTTGGCCACTACACATTTACGGACTTTTGAACTAAGCTCATATGTTCAAATACTTAAAGTTAATAGTTCAATAATTGTTGTGTACATAGTTCCGCGTAGTCAGCGCGAACACAACTTTCCCACTAGAGCGCGCCCCGCTAAGCACAACAGCGCAGGCGCAGCGCTCGTCCGTCTCCGCTCTACGAGATGGCGCTGCCATAAAGACGCACCAAATTCTGCTTCCGCCGATCCGCGTATTAATATGTAACGCAGCCAATGAGATTGCTGCTAACGTAGAACCTTTTCTCCTCGCGGATCACACTCGCGCAGTGATACCTGAACGCGCGAGGTATTATAACGAGTGTACAGACCCTCGATTAGTCAGTCTGCATTTGTCTGCAACAGTCTGTACAAGTTGTACATTTGTCTGTACCAGTCTATAGTCAAGTTTCAGTCTGCGCCTAGTAAGATTACCATTTTCCTGTACATAGCCATGAAGATAAATGTATAGACACTTTTGTCAAATATCAGAGATATATGTGAGAATAAGATTAACGTACCAAGACCAAAGGAACTTCAGATTGTCAATTGTAAACAGCATCCAGAATCAAGTTGCGTAATGTCTAAGTTTTTTTTATTTTAATAAATGTGCGTGAAAATTAATCAAGTTCTGTTTAAAGTTGGTCACCGTCAATCTGCTACTCTAAGCGTGCAAGTGGCATTTCTATCGTCTGACCTAACGGCAGAAGATAAACACGCCACGATAAGACCACGAGACACATTGCTGACACTCGTCTACTTCGTTAGAGCGACAAGTCAAATAATCTGATGGTGTGTGTACCGAAGGTCTTACAGTACGTACACCACAATAATACTAAAAGGAGGACATTTAAACTATAAAATTAGGACTGTTAATTAGAACAGATATATTTAGTCGGAGTTCAACATTTGTTGACTGAAGCAAGTTGATAGCAAAGAGACAAGCATTAACAAAATCACTGAATGGTCGTGGGTACTTTATCAGAGGCCAATCTCTGACAGTATACTGAAGGGTTTGAACCCCACAATCACATGCTAGAGGGTCCCGGAACTTTAACTTGTGTATCAGAGCATTGCACCTAGCGTGACCTGTTCTTGTCCTGCTCAGTCGTGTCCACTCACTTTACTTCAGATCAAATCCACGAAGACAGCTAGGTGGATCTTGAAAACAGTGATGTTTTATTTTTGCAGCATTCCATCTCCTGCACCACTGTTTTTTAAAGTCAGACTTCCTGTTGTTTTCTCCATTATGCCACAGAGGAATGCGTGATATCAAGCGGACTGGATGAGGATCATTTAAACTGTATGAATCGAAAGGTCCTTCGGGGTAGTTTGGGGTGATGCAGCTTCTTCCATTCTCCATCGGCTGCTTCTTGTCGTGCAGTTAGGGTGGTGGAATGCTAATGATGGTGTGCAGACAAGGGATCAGTCTGAATTTTAGCGTTCCCGTAATAATTCTCATTGATTCATTCAGATGTCTAATTCCGTTGTGTGAGCACTTTGTTGCAATACTGGGGCACAGTATTCAGCTGCTGGATATAATAGTGTCAGAACTGCAGTCCACAGAGTGGAAGCTTCAGCCCCCAGGTTGTGGCAGCTAGTTTCTTTATGATGTTATTTCGAGTCTTTAGCTTTGGGGTAGTGTTTTCCAGGTGTGTTTTACATGTTAACGAGCGATCGAAGATGTCGCCAAGGTATTTAGGCTGCAAAGTGTGTATAATCCTCTGTTGATAGAAATTAACATTGAGTTCCTGGCTTGCGAATATGTTCTCTAACTATAATGTGCAGACCTCTGTCTCGGTTGCATTTGGTTGAAGTCTCCCTCCTTAGTAATATGTGTTGAAATTTTCTAAGTCTATATACAATATAATTTCTCCTTCTTCGAGTATGCTGGTTTGTATGGCTACGGTAAGGTCATCGGTGTAGCAAAACTTTTACTAACAGTGTTTGGAATGTCACTGGTATACAGATTGAAGTGCTAGGACGATTGTTTGGGGAAGACCATTTTTTATGGTAAATCGCTTACGCTGTTTTTGTCCAGCGCTAACCTTAAACAGTTGATTCACATATTTCCCGCAAGAGTTGTCAATTTCTTACTCCGGACATGCTTCTTTAGCTTCAGCAGTAGTCCATCTAGGCACACAGTGACGTTATACCACGTCACTGTTTAGTGAGTGAAGTCAACCAATGAGCAGAAACAAATGCCCTCTCTCACTCACTTCACAACATATCCCTCAAAATCAAATAACAATGAGCAGACGACATTTCTAGCACAAGTGGTGAAAGCACTTGTTCACCCGAATAACGACTCTCCTTCTCTGTGAAGCCAGAAAATATGTCACTCTATACACAGTTAGAACATGCCGTCATCAACTCATCAAAGATCTACGTGAGAGGTAACGGTTCTTGTACAGTAGGTCTGCATGGAGATATTTCAGTCGGCTAATAGGACTGTCTAAGAGCTGAACCAAATCGTTGAGTGGGGTTTCTAATTTGATAACACGTGTTAAAATCACACATGTAATTGTCACACTATGCATAAAAGTAAAGTAATTTCATCTTATAGAATTATGGCAAGTAAAATAATTTTTTGTTTCAATAACTGAAAATACCGGAAATGCGCTATTAACTTCTTTGACCGTCTTGACGATGGAATTTCTGCAGAATAAATTTAAATCAAAGTAAAAGAGGCGACCGTTACGTAATCATTATCTCCTCGATGTAATAATAACATAGTTAAATACTTCTTTGTTTGCGGAAATATGTCTGCGGGCGCTGACCGTGAGAAAAGTATTGAATAACCAACGAAAGGACGACCTTCGATAAGTCGGGGCGTGGAATGTCAGAAAAGGAAAATTCTAAATTCAATGTAGATTATGTGAGCGCCAGTGAAGTGAAATGGAAAGATGACGAGGATAAGTATAGAGTAACATCAACAGCAGCAGAAAATGGTATAAAGGGAGTTGGACTCCTTATGAATAGGAAGCTAGGGCACAGAATGAGTTACTGGGAACAGTTCAGTGATAGGGTTGTTCTTATCAGAATAAACAGCAAACCAACTTTAGTACGTAAAATAAGATAAAGATATAATAGTTGTGGGGTTTATAAGAACTATAAGAAAGTGTTGCGGGACAATATGGACTTAATACTACGAATGAGGGAGGAGAAAGACGAGTTCTGCAATGACTTTCAACTAATATAAGTGAATACTCTGTTCGAGAATCACGAGAGGAAGAGGTATCCCTGGAAAAAGGCCGGGAGGTAATAAAAGATTTAAATTATATTACATCAGTCAGGCAGCGATTCCGAAATCAGATACTGGATTGTAAGGCGTACCCTGGAGTAGATATAGACACAGATCACATTTTACGAGTATAAGTCATGAAGAGTAGGCTGAGGCTTAAGAAACAAGACAGTGAGAATTAATGTGCAAAGAAGTGGGATAAGGATGCCCTAAGGAATGAAGAGATTCGATTGAAGTTATCGTAGGCTATAGATAGTGCGACAAGGAATAGCTCATTAGGCAGTTCAGCTGAAGAGGAATGGGCATCTTGGGAAAGGTTAATAACGGATGTTATTAAGAAAAACATAGTTATAAAGAAGATGAGCGTGAAGAAAGCGTGGGTAATAGAAGAAGTACTTCAATTTATTGGTGAAAGAAGAAAGCACAAAAATTTTCAGGAAAATTCAGGAGTACAGAAATACAAATCACTTAGGAATCAAATAAATATTATATGCAGAGAAGCTAAGGCGAAACGACTGCATGAAAATGCAAAGATATCGAAAAACAGATGATTATCGAAAGGTTTGAGTCAGCATATAGAAAATTCAAAACAACAGTTGGTGAAGTTAAAAGCAATAGTGGTAATTTTAAAATGCAATGGGAATGTCAGTGTTAAATGCAGAGGGAAGAGCTGATAGGCGGAGAGAGTACATTGAAGACCTCTACGAGCGGGGGAGTTGTCTGACGACGTGACAGATGGAGGAGCAGGAATCGAGGTAGAAGAGTTAGGCTCTCCAGTATTAGAGTCTAAATTTAAAAGACCTTTGGAAGAGTTAATACTGATTAAGGTAGAAGGCATAGACAACATTCGATCACGAATCCTAAATCAGTGGGGAAGTGGCAACAGAATGACTATTCATGTTGGTGTGTAGAATGTTTGAGTCTTGCAATATACCATCTAACTTACGGCAAAACATCATCTACACAATTATGAAGCTTGCAAGAGCCGACAAGTGCAATAATCATCGCACAATCAGCTTAACAGCTCATACATCCGAGTTTCTGGCAAGGGTAATATACAGAGGAATGGAAAATAAAATTCAGAAAGATTTACATGACGATTAGTTAGCCTTTGAGAAAGTTAAGGACACCAGAGAGGTAGTTCTGTCTGCTAAACGTTCAAAATTTTGAGAAATATGGGGTAATCTATAGAGAAAAACCTGTAGTATACAATACATACAAGAAAAAAGAGGCAACAATAAGATTGGAAGACCAAGAAAGAAGTGCTAGTTTTAAAAAGCGAATAAGACAGGGAAGTAGTGTTTCGCCCCTACTGTTCAATCTATACAACGAAGAAACAATGATGGAAATAAATGAAAGGTTCAAGATTGGAATTAAAATTCAGGGTGAAAAGATATCAATGATAAGATTCGCTGATGACATTGCTGTACTCAGTGAAAGTGACGAAGAAGTACAAGATCTGCTGAACAGAATGAACAAAATGGTTCAAATGGCTCTGAGCACTATGGGACTTAACTTCTGAGGTCATCAGTCCCCTAGAGCTTAGAACTACTTAAACCTAATTAACCTAAGGACATCACACACATCCATGCTCGAGGGAGGATTCAAACGTGCAACCGTAGCGGTCGTGTGGTTCCAGACTGTTGGACCTAGAACCGCTCGGCCACTCCGGCCGGCAATAGAATGAACAGTGTAATGAGTACAGAACATGGACTGAGAGTAAATCGGAGAAACTTAAAAGCAATGAGAAGGAACAGCAATGAGAAGAGCGAGAAACTTAACATAAGAATTGGTGACCTCGAAGTAGATGAATGCAAGGAATTCTGTTACGTAGGTAGCAAAATAACCCATGACGGACGGACAAAGGAGGACATGGAAAGCAGACTAGCACTGACAAAAAGGGTATTCCTGGCCTAGAATAGTGTACTAGTATTTGACATAGACCTTAATGTAAGAAATTTCTGAAAATGTACGTTTCTTGGCAGTGAAACATGGACTGTGGGAAAATGTGTAAAGAAGAGAATCGAAGCATTAAAGATGTCGGGCTGCAGAAGAATTTTGGAAATTAGGTGCTGTGATAAGGAAGGGAATGAGGAGGTTCTCTGCAGGAAGGTCGACGAAAGGGTTATATGGAAAAGACTGAAAGTAAGAAGAGACACGATGGTAGGACATCTAACAAGAAATCGGAGATGACTTGTATGGTAATAGAGGAAGTTTATAGAGGATGACAGAGAGTGGAATAAATCCAGAAAATAATTGAGGACGTTGATTGCAATTGCTACTATGAGAGGAAAATGCTGGCATAGGACAGGAATTCGTGGCGGGCCGCATGAAACAGTCAAAAGTCTGGTACACATTGAAATCCGCGTGCCTGTATAGGTATCCAGACGAAATGACAAACTGACGCGGCGCGCAGAAGTTGGGTGCTGTTGGGTAAATCGTTGTCTGCAACAACGGGAAAGTTGCATCTGTTTCAGCTCGATTCTGGAAACTAACGAAACGATCTAATCAAATTGTGCAATAAATTGCAGGAAACCGGCCTAGTTTTAATATCTTGGAACTAGTCATGAAGTAAAAAAGAAAAGTAATATTGCAACTTCGATGGTTCTCTGTAATTTATTGCATAATTTGTTAAACCTTACAGTCTCGGACTTTATGCCTTCCAGAATCATGGAAATTAGAAATCATCTGAAACTGTCCGACACAACATTTCTGCTGGTATCGAAAGCGTATTACCGCAGGATACCATTATTTATCAATGGACTCCGCCGGTCTTTTTCATCCTTTCTAGCAACACGATCCGGAAGTGCGATGCTGGTATTGCAATGTGTACCACGATTTCAGACATTTACCTGTAGAAAAATAAGAAATTCATTGTGTAACTTTTTGAGTTGATAAATGCTATTTATACCTGATACGTTCGTATCGATTTCCTGTAAAATAACGTCGATATCTCCACCTGTAGTGCCGGAAGTACCCTCGAGGGAGTTCCGCTTGCGCCGGTTTTAGCACGGTGCTTGGGACAGAGGGCGGGTGTTTGGTAGGACACTGATCACGGAGCGTGTTAACATTGCCCATGCTTACTAACAGTCGACAACTTGGAAAAACGAAAGGTTTTCAGTTCCGGACCTGGATATGTAATTAGTTCTCACATATAAACGCTTCGGATCCTTCGTGGCCTTCTATTGCTTGTCTGAAACATGTCAATGTGGTGGATCCAGGTTCTGGACTGGTCACAACGTTAGCTCACTGAGGTGCACCTACTGTGAGATAGCTACAGTTATTATGAGCCTTTGACAAAAGTTAATGTTGAGCCTCCTTTGGTTGAGTTACATCGTAACGGTGCTAGTTGTACCTAAGCGAGTTAGCATTACACGTGCGTGGATAAAATTTAACAGTGCTCCTGCGTTATCGGCTGTCCCGCCATTTAAGTGACACTCTACATCTACATCTACATTTATACTCCGCAAGCCACCCAACGGTGTGTGGCGGAGGGCACTTTACGTGCCACTGTCAATACCTCCCTTTCCTGTTCCAGTCGCGTATGGTTTGCGGGAAGAACGACTGTCTGAAAGCCTCTCTCTAATTTTACCATTCGTGATCTCCTCGGGAGGTATAAGTAGGGGGAAGCAATATATTCGATACCTCATCCAGAAACGCACCCTCTCGAAACCTGGCGAGCAAGCTACACCGCGATGCAGAGCGCCTCTCTTGCAGAGTCTGCCACTTGAGTTTGTTAAACATCTCCGTAACGCTATCACGGTTACCAAATAACCCTGTGACGAAACGCGCCGCTCTTCTTTGGATCTTCTCTATCTCCTCCGTCAACCCGATCTGGTACGGATCCCACACTGATGAGCAATACTCAAGTATAGGTCGAACGAGTGTTTTGTAAGCCACCTCCGTTGTTGATGGTCTACATTTGCTAAGGACTCTCCCAATGAATCTCAACCTGGTACCCGCCTTACCAACAATTAATTTTATATGATCATTCCACTTCAAATCGTTCCGCACGCATACTCCCACATATTTTACAGAAGTATCTGCCACCAGTGTTTGTTCCGCTATCATATAATCATACAATAAAGGATCCTTCTTTCTATGTATTCGCAATACATTACATTTGTCTATGTTAAGGGTCAGTTGCCACTCCCTGCACCAAGTGCCTATCCGCTGCAGATCTTCCTGCATTTCGCTACAATTTTCTAATGCTGCAACTTCTCTGTATACTACAGCATCATCCGCGAAAAACGGCATGGAACTTCCGACACTATCTACTAGGTCATTTTATATATTGTGAAAAGCAATGGTCCCATAACACTCCCCTGTGGCACGCCAGAGGTTACTTTAACGTCTGTAGACGTCTCTCCGTTGATAACAACATGCTGTGTTCTGTTTGCTGAAAACTCTTCAATCCAGCCACACAGCTGGTCTGATATTCCGTAGGCTCTTACTTTGTTTATCAGGCGACAGTGCGGAACTGTATCGAACGCCTTCCGGAAGTCAAGAAAAATAGCATCTACCTGGGAGCCTGTATCTAATATTTTCTGGGTCTCATGAACAAATAAAGCGAGTTGGGTCTCACACGATCGCTGTTTCCGGAATCCATGTTGATTCCTACATAGTAGATTCTGAGTTTCCAAAAACGACATGATACTCGAGCAAAAAACATGTTCTAAAATTCTACAACAGATCGACGTCAGAGATATAGGTCTATAGTTTTGCGCATCTGCTCGACGACCCTTCTTGAAGACTGGGACTACCTGTGCTCTTTTCCAATCATTTGGAACCTTCCGTTCCTCTAGAGACTTGCGATACACGGCTGTTAGAAGGGGGGCAAGTTCTTTCGCTTACTCTGTGTAGAATCGAATTGGTATCCCGTCAGGTCCAGTGGACTTTCCTCTGTTGAGTGATTCCAGTTGCTTTTCTATTCCTTGGTCACTTATTTCGATGTCAGCCATTTTTTCGTTTGTGCGAGGATTTAGAGAAGGAACTGCAGTGCGGTCTTCCTCTGTGAAACAGCTTTGGAAAAAGGTGTTTAGTATTTCAGCTTTACGCTTGTCATCCTCTGTTTCAATGCCATTAGTTCTGTGTTTGACGTTTGGAGCTCAGCTGCCAAGCGTTATCGTATAGTATGTTAGGTTTATGTGTTCTTTTATTTTACAATGCCAATGATAATCTGTGTGGTCTTCGCAGTTAATTTACCCTGTAGGTACTGCACCCCTGGGTGGCATCTTGCTGTTGAATTGTGGAACTCTGGTACTTTCGCTTCAGTTACATGTGATTGTTTTAAATGTTATAGCATGTGGAATAATGCGGCTTTTTTCCAGTTTTAGAATTGCATTGTTGTACCTGTTTACATCTGCAGAACAGCCCCTTGGTACATGTGACATATGTAAATATGCCTATATCAGATTCTGAAAGAATTGTTTCAGGCTGAATCCTTGACGTTCCTGTTCGGTAATGTGGTATGTCCAGAGATCGCAGTGCCAAATTCGGCAACAGTATCGATTTCATAGACGTTAGTAAGTGTTGTGGCGTATCAAGACAGCCACGCCACTCAGAAGTAGCCGAAATGCACGCGTTACACACGCCGGCTGGGATGAGGTCTGAAACAGGATACGTAATGAATGCTATAAAGAAAAGTACGTAGCTGCTGTAATACTTAACTTTAATCCATCATTGTGGTACATCGCTCTTGACGATACAAATGAGACTCTTTAAATACAAGCACTGTAAGGCTAATGGCGCCTTGCTAGGTCGTAGCCATGGACTTAGCTGAAGGCTATTCTAACTGTCTCTCGGCAAATGAGAGAAAGGCTTCATCAGTGTAGTCGCTAGCAAAGTCGTCGTACAACTGGGGCGAGTGCTAGTACTTCTCTCTAGACCTGCCGTGTGGTGGCGCTCGGTCTGCAATTACTGACAGTGGCGACACGCGGGTCCGACATGTACTAATGGACCGCGGCCGATTTAAAGCTACCACATAGCAAGTGTAGTGTCTGGTGGTGACACCACAGTAAGGTCTCAGTGCAATCCGTAAGAGTGTATGGGAGGCGATCCTGAAAACGACGCCTTCCTCTCAGCAAAGCAATGCCCCCGCACTATTGGTCAGTATCGAGCCGGACACGGAAGCGCTCAGCCCACTTTGTCTCCTCATCTGAAGGAGTCAGCCTCTCAGTCTAGAGCCAGGGAGTTGTTAGCGTTTCAGATGAACTCGTGCTGTTGTAAACGCCGAACATTGTGCCTCAAGAGAACAGTTTGTTATAGTGTTTCAATTGATGCTTTCGTAGTAAACGACAGTTGGAAATTATCCAATACTCCTGTGGGAGGAAAGTGTGTCAAAGTTAAGTAAATCTTTTAATCTTTCATGTAATAAAGAAGTGAACTAATATTCGTTGTGTTACAGTTTGATGAGCCTCCTCCTAGAGACATGAAAGAACTCGCGGTTATGACTAGACGAAACCGGTTTCACCTCGTCGCAACATCTTATTGGTCAGCCTTTGAAATTCTAAATAAGCTGTGGGATATAATTTAATTCCTGTTACTGGAATTGTGTCGATATTATGTTTAAGACACAGGAATATTTTTAACTGTTTATTTTTTGTGTTCTGTTGACTGTTTTATTTATTGGTGCCTTTAGAATTATTTTGAGGTTCACAAAGTCTAATTTACGTATCTACGATTCTAGATAAGGGCCTTTAAACTATTTTGATGTTGATAGTACGTGATTCATTCATTGGTGCTTTCAAAAAGTTCAGTAATTCCAACTTCCTGGCAGATTAAAACTGTGTGCCGGATCGAGACTTGAACTCGGGACCTTTGCCTTCCCAGAAGAGCTTCTGTGAAGTTTGGAAGGTAGGAGACGAAGTACTCGTAGAATTGAAGCTGTGAGGACAGCTCATATGGTAGCTCATATGGTACAGCACTTGCCCGCGAAAGGCAAAGGACCCGAGTTCGAATCTCGGTCCGGCACACTGTTTTAACCTGCCAGGAAGTTTCATATCAGCGCACACTCCGCTGCAGAGTGAAAATCTCATTCTCAGTTCCATAATTACCTAACAACTGCCTCACTTAATAATCAAGTATCTGAGGTTATCAGAGTATGCTGTAATCTCGCCCTCCCACACATCACTATTACATTTTTCTTAGTGTCAAAATTATTTTCAAAAGCTTCGAGAGGGGTAAGATATACACGAGAAAAACTTTTTACTTATTTCCATTCTATCTTATGGCTCCATTTTTTGCACCTAGGGGTACGTTCTTGCGGTTGAAATTTTGACTTACTGGGTTCCACATGACTAAATAACTGACGAAGTACTATCTGTTGCTATGATTTTCTTTTATTTTACTCCACTCTTCTATATCTCCATTTTCATACAACCATCAATTATATTGCTGTAGACAAAATTTAAAAAATACGTGCGTTTCCATCAGAGGCATGCCCAGTAGTGCTTAGATTCTGTGGTACTCACAATATTCCAAAGAGTTTACAAAGCGACAGTGTTTGATATTTTCTTAACAAAAGAAAAATGCTTACTGAGGCACATCATTATTTTATAAATGAATCCAGAAATAAATCTGGCGTTAGACTGTGCAATTAATAATATGAATTTTAAGTATGCCATAATTTCTAATTTCCAATATTTCTAAAACAAGAATAATTTTAACCGTCAGTACATATCGATTGTAACAAATTAATTTCTTTTTATACATTTTAACCTGAAATACAATACATCGTATACAAAATCATATGAAATTATTTTAGTTTAACGAGTGAGATGATGTTCACGTACTCAAGAATCGATAGTATAAATGGTATCGGTTATTTCTGTTAAAACAAGGTAATGTTAGATGAGGGTGTCCCATTACAGTTTATTATGTAATTTTTTTGACTAAAAAATTGTAAAAAGTTTTCTATGGAGTGTGGGCTCTGTCGTTTACCACTCCTAAATCCCCATTTCCCTATAATTTTAGTACCCCTGGTAATACTGTTGAGATATGATTACTTCACAGTAAACGTCAATGATTTTGTGTGAAGGGACGCATAAGTTCTAATGGTTCAAATGGCTCTGAGCACTATGGGACTTAACATGTATGGTCATCAGTCCCCTAGAACTCCGAACTACTTAAACCTAACTAACCTAAGGACATCACACAACACCCAGTCAACACGAGGCAGAGAAAATCCCTGACCCCACCGGGAATCGAACCCGGGAACCCGGGCTCGGTAAGCGAGAACGCTACCGCACGACCGGACGCATAAGTGCCAGTAACGATACAAAAAGATTGATGTGTGACAGTTATAAGGTCGTGACTTGAGTGCTACAAGGCTATGGGCACCGGTACCTCGTTTTAGGGGAGAGATTGGACAGTTTCACTGTGCGTGGCGGTGCAGGCCGTGTAGCAGGTCGCGTCGGCCAGTGGTTGCTGTCGTAAAGGAGCGCGCGCCCGTCGCGCTGGCGGCGGTCGATGCGGCAGTGGAAATTCCTGGCGAAGCATGAGCGCGCCCGGCCACTTTGGCGACGCTGCGCCCGGACGTGTTACGGCCGCAGGAACGCCGCTGCCGCCACTGCAATACGTGTCCCGCGTAGCCGCCGCGCCAGTGAAAGCCGGCGAGGTTGTAGCGCCGCGACTGGCGCCAGTACAACAGCGCCAGTCACCCGCTGTTGGCGGCGCCAGGACAATGCCGGCGCGCTCGCACTTCGCCGCAGAAAGCAATGAACAGCCCTAGGCGCAAGCAATGGAAACCACCCGCGTCCCGACTCAAAATTGTCGTGTTCATCTTCAATAGCTTCAGCCTTACACGTGCTGTTGCCGCGTCTGTTCGTATGGAGTTTCTAAGTGCGTTGTTGTGCCTGTGTTCGAACGAAGCACTTGTAGCGCATTCGACAGCGACTAATTTAGCCTATTCGCAGGTAAGGAGTAGTCAAAACCTGTACCCTGCGCTTCATTGGACCAATCATGACCAAACGAGGTGGCGCAGTGGTTAGCACACTGGAGTTGGATTCGGAAAGACGACGGTTCTAACCAATGTCCAACCGAGCGAGGTGGCGCAGTGGTTAGACACTGGACTCGCATTCGGGAGGACGACGGTTCAATCCCGCGTCCGGCCATCCTGATTTAGGTTTTCCGTGATTTCCCTAAATCGCTCCAGGCGAATGCCGGGATGGTTCCTTTCAAAGGGCACGGCCGACTTCCCTCCCCATCCTTCCCTAATCCGATGAGACCGATGACCTCGCTGTCTGGTCTCCTTCCCCAAACCAACCAACCAACCTAACCAATGTCCGGCCATCCTGATTTAGCTTTTCTGTGATTCACCTAAATCGCTTCAGGCAGATGTTGGGATGGTTAATTTTAAAGGACACAGCCAGCGTCCTTCTCTAATCCAACATGAGCGATGACTTCGCTGTTTGGTCCCCTCTACCAAATCAACCAACCAACCAATTACATGGATTTTGTTCCAGTGTCCACATTGATACCATCAGCAGCATATTAGACTACGCTAGTTGAATTTTAGAAGAAACATACACTACTGGCTATTAAAAATGCTACACCAAGAGGAAATGCGAATGACAAACGGGTATTCATTGGACAAATATATTATACTAGAACTGATTACACTTTCACTCAATTTGGGTGCATAGATCCTGAGAAATCAGTACCCAGAACAACCACCTCTGGCCATAGTAACACCTGGCCATTCAGTCAAACAGAGCTTGGATGGCGTGTACAGGTACAGCTGCCCATGCAGCTACAACGCGATACCACAGTTCATCAAGAGTAGTGACTGGCGTATTGTGACGAGCCAGTTGCTCGGCCACAATTGACTAGACGTTTTCAATTGGAGACAGATCTGGAGAATGTGCTGGCCAGGGCAGCAGTCGAACATTTTCTGTATCCAGAAAGGCCCGTACAGGACCTGTAATATGCGGTCGTGCATTATCCGCTGAAATGTAGGGTTTCGCAGGGATCGAATGAAGGGTAGAGCCACGGGTCGTAACACATCTGGAATGTAACGTCCACTGTTCAAAGTGCCGTCAATGCGAACAAGAGGTGACCGAGACGTGTAACCAATGGCACCCCATACCATCACGCCGGGTGATACGCCAGTATGGCAATGACGAATACACGCTTCCAATCTGCGATCACCGCGATGTCGCCAAATACGGATGCGACCAGCATGATGCTGTAAATAGAACCTGGATTCATCCGAAAGAAATGTCGTTTTACCATTCGTGCACCCAGGTTCGTCGTGGAGTACACCATCGCACGTGCTACTGTCTGTGATGTAGCGTCAAAGTTAACCATCCATTGTCTCCGAGCTGATAGTCCATGCTGCTGCAACCGTCGTCGAACTGTCCGTGCATATGGTTGTTGCCTTGCAAACGTCCCCAACTGTTGACTCAGGGATCGAGACGTGGCTGCACGATCCGTTACAGCTATGCGGATAAGATGCCTGTCATCACGACTGCTAGTGATACGAGGCCGTTGGGATCCAGCACGGCGTTCCGTATTATTCTCCTGAACCCACCGATTCCATATTCTGCTAACAGTCATTGTATCTCGACCAACGCGAGCAGCAATGTCGCGATACGATAAACCGCAATCGCGATAGGCTACAATCCTGAACTTTATCAAAGTCGGAAACGTGTTGGTACGCATTTCTCCTCCTTACACGAGGCATCACAACAACGTTTCACCAGGCAACGCTGTTGTTTGTGTATGAGAAATCGGTTGGAAACTCTCCTCATGTCATCACGTTGTAGGTGTCGGCATCAGCGCCAACCTTGTGTGAATGTTCTCAAAAGCTAATCATTTGCATATCACAGCATCTTCTTCCTATCGGTTAAATTAAGCGTGTGTAGCACGTCATCTTCGTGGTGTAGCAATTTTAATGGTCAGTACTGTTATTGTAACTTAGGAAGTGGGGATGAGGGGTACACTTAAGATGGAAGGTCAAGGTCACTGTAATGCCACTCCTTAAACAACAACTACCAAATTCTTTGTTTATTCAAAACACGTAAGACACAATCAACGTGGGCATCTTTTACAAAATGTTACATATATCTTGCTTCTCAAGCAAGACAGCAGATAACACTTAATAACAGACTTAAGGAGACAACCCACACAGATTTCGAATAAATTACAGTCTGAAGCAGATTTAGAGAAATGACGCAAAATTTTTCTTTTCCTTTTAAACAATTTACACAATAATGGTGATTCACGTAAAAGCATCAGTTCCTTTAGAGCCCCCAAAACCCTACCAGTACAACACGTTGTAACGTGTGCGCGGGGCACACAATACTCTGTACAGCCTGTACTATGGTAAGTGAGCAGGGTTCACCTTATGAGACAGGATTTTCATATAGATATAGACCGCGTGTACCTGAATGGTGGCAAATCAGACTTAAACCCACCCTGTAATAACAATGATCCGTCAAGCAAGTCCGAAATGCAACTACACGTCAGGATGGACCAAAAGCAACACTGAATATGCTACCAATTTAATAATAATACGGTCGCCAGCCTAATTAGGCATTAACTGAGTTTCTTCCCTGTACAAGTTGGTGTATATTCATGCAAAACAACACGTGGTAACACTGCATAATATAGTAGAATTTTAGAACCAGAAAATCTATTGAACTGATAGTTTCACGTTCTGTACTGATATGGAAAACCCATGAATACATAACACCACACTATAATGTATACTACAAAACTTTATACTGTCTATTAATTTGATTAAAATCGGGCATAGGTTACCCTAGCAATAGCACTTTCGTGACACACACAAAATGTCAATTTCGATAAAGATAAAATACTGATAAATTTTGACTTTCATATTGAATTTAACTTTTGCTGGTCAAACCAATTTTGAACACTTCAGAATTCAAATTAATTGAAAGGGGAGGGGGATCCTGAAACTGTTATGATCATTATATTAAAAAAATTGATTACTGAAATTATTATGCGTTCAAGATTTCCAGTATATGAGTTACTACTCTTTTGTCTTATTTACTGCTCATTTAAATACCTTTATATCTGAAACTTCCTGGCTGATTAAAACTGTGTGCCCGACCGAGACTCGAACTCGGGACCTTTGCCTTTCGCGGGCAAGTGCTCTACCAACTGAGCTACCGAAGCACAACTCACGACCGGTACTCACAGCTTTACTTCTGCCAGTACCTCGTCTCCTACCTTCCAAACTTTACAGAAGCTCTCCTGCGAACCTTGCAGAACTAGCACTCCTGAAAGAAAGGATATTGCGGAGACATGGCTTAGCCACAGCCTGGGGGATGTTTCCAGAATGAGATTTTCACTCTGCAGCGGAGTGTGCGCTGATATGAAACTTCCTGGCAGATTAAAACTGTGTGCCCGACCGAGACTCGAACTCGGGACCTTTGCCTTTCGCGGGCAAGTGCTCTACCAACTGAGCTACCGAAGCACGACTCACGACCGGTACTCACAGCTTTACTTCTGCCAGTACCTCGTCTCCTACCTTCCAAACTTTACAGAAGCTCTCCTGCGAACCTTGCAGAACTAGCACTCCTGAAAGAAAGGATATTGCGGAGACATGGCTTAGCCACAGCCTGGGGGATTTTTCCAGAATGAGATTTTCACTCTGCAGCGGAGTGTGCGCTGATATGAAACTTCCTGGCAGATTAAAACTGTGTGCCCGACCGAGACTCGAACTCGGGACCTTTGCCTTTCGCGGGCAAGTGCTCTACCAACTGAGCTACCGAAGCACGACTCACGACCGGTACTCACAGCTTTACTTCTGCCAGTACCTCGTCTCCTACCTTCCAAACTTTACAGAAGCTCTCCTGCGAACCTTGCAGAACTAGCACTCCTGAAAGAAAGGATATTGCGGAGACATGGCTTAGCCACAGCCTGGGGGATGTTTCCAGAATGAGATTTTCACTCTGCAGCGGAGTGTGCGCTGATATGAAACTTCCTGGCAGATTAAAACTGTGTGCCCGACCGAGACTCGAACTCGGGACCTTTGCCTTTCGCGGGCAAGTGCTCTACCAACTGAGCTACCAAAGCACGACTCACGACCGGTACTCACAGCTTTACTTCTGCCAGTACCTCGTCTCCTACCTTCCAAACTTTACAGAAGCTCTCCTGCGAACCTTGCAGAACTAGCACTCCTGAAAGAAAGGATATTGCGGAGACATGGCTTAGCCACAGCCTGGGGGATGTTTCCAGAATGAGATTTTCACTCTGCAGCGGAGTGTGCGCTGATATGAAACTTCCTGGCAGATTAAAACTGTGTGCCCGACCGAGACTCGAACTCGGGACCTTTGCCTTTCGCGGGCAAGTGCTCTACCAACTGAGCTACCGAAGCACGACTCACGACCGGTACTCACAGCTTTACTTCTGCCAGTACCTCGTCTCCTACCTTCCAAACTTTACAGAAGCTCTCCTGCGAACCTTGCAGAACTAGCACTCCTGAAAGAAAGGATATTGCGGAGACATGGCTTAGCCACAGCCTGGGGGATGTTTCCAGAATGAGATTTTCACTCTGCAGCGGAGTGTGCGCTGATATGAAACTTCCTGGCAGATTATCCTTTCTTTCAGGAGTGCTAGTTCTGCAAGGTTCGCAGGAGAGCTTCTGTAAAGTTTGGAAGGTAGGAGACGAGGTACTGGCAGAAGTAAAGCTGTGAGTACCGGTCGTGAGTCGTGCTTCGGTAGCTCAGTTGGTAGAGCACTTGCCCGCGAAAGGCAAAGGTCCCGAGTTCGAGTCTCGGTCGGGCACACAGTTTTAATCTGCCAGGAAGTTTCATATCAGCGCACACTCCGCTGCAGAGTGAAAATCTCATTCTGGAAAAATCCCCCAGGCTGTGGCTAAGCCATGTCTCCGCAATATCCTTTCTTTCAGGAGTGCTAGTTCTCTGCAAGGTTCGCAGGAGAGCTTCTGTAAAGTTTGGAAGGTAGGAGACGAGGTACTGGCAGAAGTAAAGCTGTGAGTACCGGTCGTGAGTCGTGCTTCGGTAGATCAGTTGGTAGAGCACTTGCCCGCGAAAGGCAAAGGTCCCGAGTTCGAGTCTCGGTCGGGCACACAGTTTTAATCTGCCAGGAAGTTTCATATCAGCGCACACTCCGCTGCAGAGTGAAAATCTCATTCTGGAAACATCCCCCAGGCTGTGGCTAAGCCATGTCTCCGCAATATCCTTTCTTTCAGGAGTGCTAGTTCTGCAAGGTTCGCAGGAGAGCTTCTGTAAAGTTTGGAAGGTAGGAGACGAGGTACTGGCAGAAGTAAAGCTGTGAGTACCGGTCGTGAGTCGTGCTTCGGTAGCTCAGTTGGTAGAGCACTTGCCCGCGAAAGGCAAAGGTCCCGAGTTCGAGTCTCGGTCGGGCACACAGTTTTAATCTGCCAGGAAGTTTCATATCAGCGCACACTCCGCTGCAGAGTGAAAATCTCATTCTGGAAACCTTTATATCTGTCTCGAAATAATTAAACCTCATTACTATATCAATATTAAAATTATCTTTCAACTTAGTTAGACCTTCGTTATTCATTTACTGGTTAATTAACAAAACAGTTCTTTAAACACCATTCTAACATAGCTAGGTCTGCAAGTAATTATTATTAACACAAAATTTAATTTTTCATTTCGGAACACTCGGATTGCACAACATTTGGAAAGGACCCCGTCTAGGTTAGTTGTGAGGATAATTAAATGATAGGAAAGTTCTGGTAAAATTTAGGTTATTATTGAACAGTTCACTCTATGGTCCATACGAATACAGTACTAAAAGTTTCAACCTGCTTTTATCGACGCGGCGATTGGCGGGCGGCGGGATGGCGAGGCACAGAGCACACATACAACCACAGCTATGGCTCTTGACGTATTGGCACTTTAATTCTTCATAGCGTCGCAATACTTTTGCATTTAGTGCCTATGGAATTTTGCCATGCTGTGCGGGCGTTGGAACGGCATACCCGAGGCTCAGTGAAACTACGTCTTCCAGGAGAGCCTCCTCGCTCCAGAAGGTGTTGCTCAAACCAGTGCCCAATTCCAACTGACTGAGCCCATTGTGCCGTGCAGTGCCCGGGTGCATTATCCCGCGCTCGCCTGCCATCCACCTTTTACCGCTCCCTTACAGACAGGGTATTCACCCGAGGTTTTGCATTCTACACATCCTAACACATTGCCTACGTATGGACCAGACGCACAGTTACAATTTTAATCATCTTACACCAGTCTCAACATTTGTTACATTTCAATTCCATTACAATATTGCTTGACATTTGACATAAACATTAATATTCACATTGAAACTTGTTTACAGTTTTCTTAACACAATGACATGAAACAAAAAAGAAATGAAATCAGAATATCAATTACACCAGTTTATCGAAAAATCAGAAGGAAAAAATTATTTATATGTACAATAGTACAGCGATGTTGTTGTTACAACGTGACTACAATTACCATGCATACTCAAAAAATTTAAAACTTAAAAAAAATACACTACATGAAATAGGTTACGTTTATCAAACGGGCAGTGAACACAGGCTGCGCTGGGCAAAGGTTACTTAACTTAAAAGCCGGAAGCAGCCGATCAGCCGTCCAAACAACACCTAATCGCCGGGGCCCAACCGGCAGTCACTTCCCATTGGACGGCACGTCACAGCTTCTGTCCACCGAAGCGGGACGTGGCACCGCACCCACGCACCCCAACTCGCAGAAACTGGAACACAAACAGACCGCAGAAGACACGGCAAACAGCAACCAAACATGAATCAATATACGTTAAGAAATTTATAAACAACAAAAAAACACAGACCAATTACTGTTGAGAGAGTGCATTCAATAATTCATTAATAGTCATCCTACCAGCGGATTTTAGAGCAAATAGTAACTGCTGGTCTGCATACAGTCACATAGACTCTGCCCGCGCCTCTTACTTCGACAACACGTACGTTAGAATCAACCGACCAACAAGTACACTCACTGCAACGCAAATAGTTTGACGAAACGAAGGCACCAAAACCACTTACACGTACGATGGAGAGCGTTGTTCGAGATGGTGTCCAGGGATGGGTCTCTCCGAGAAAACAGGCCCCAGAGTAATGCGACGAGCAGCGCCCGAAGTTGACATCAGACAGGTCCACCGCAAACTCGCGACTGTCTTGTAAGGTACACCGGCCGCGCCACCACTGCCCGAGCCTGCGTGTTTGCTCCGTCGTCCTCTCAAGCACGTCCTAGCGCCTCGTAGCGAGTTCAACGACCGCCTCTCCTACCGAAAATACCCACCGCCAGATCACAACAGGAGTAAAGATAGTAGTACAGCCGGGTAATCGATACTACTGCCAAAGAGCTGGTGTGCCAGAAAAGGCGCACCACGGCTCAATAGTTAATCAGGGTTCATACAAGATTGCTATAATCACACTGAACCTACTCACGGAGATTCAGTGTGGTCCATAATGATCGTATGGTAGCGAAGCTTAATAGATATTCGTGTGTTAATGGGGAACTGATTTACGCTGCAAAAAATATTAATTCCAGTTTCGGCCACTAAGTGCTCATCTGGCTCCATGAATGCAACAATGTTGTTGATGTTGTGGTCTTCAGTCCTGAGACTGGTTTGATGCAGCTCTCCATGCTACTCTATCCTGTGCAAGCTTCTTCATCTCCCAGTACCTACTGCAACATACATATTTCTGAATCTGCTTAGTGTATTCATCTCTTGGTCTCCCCCTACGATTTTTACCCTCCACATTGCCCTCCAATACTAAATTGGTGATCCCTTGATGCCTCAGAACATGTCCTACCAACCGATCCCTTCTTCTGGTCAAGTTGTGCCACAAACTTCTCTTCTCCCCAATCCTATTCAATACTTCTTCATTAGTTATGTGATCTACCCATCTAATCTTCAGCATTCTTCTGTAGCACCACATTTCGAAAGCTTCTATTCTCTTCTTGTCCAAACTATCTACCGTCCATGTCTCACTTCCATACATGGCTACACTCCATACAAATACTTTCAGAAATGACTTCCTGACACTTAAATCTATACTCGATGTTAACAAATTTCTCTTCTTCAGAAACGCTTTCCTTGCCATTGCCAGTCTACATTTTATATCCTTTCTACTTCGACCATCATCAGTTATTTTGCTCCCCAAATAGCAAAACTCCTTTACTACTTTAAGTGTCTCATTTCCTAATCTAATTCCCTCAGCATCACCCGCCTTAATTCGACTACATTCCATTATCCTCGTTTTGCTTTTGTTGATGTTCATCTTATATCCTCCGTTCAAGGTACCATCCATTCCGTTCAACTGCTCTTCCAAGTCCTTTGCTGTCTCTGACAGAATTACAATGTCATCGGCGAACCTCAACGTTTTTATTTCTTCTCCATGGATTTTGATACCTACTCCGAATTTTTCTTTTGTTTCCTTTACTGCTTGCTCAATATACAGATTGAATAGCATCGGGGAGAGGCTACAACCCTGTCTTACTCCCTTCCCAACCACTGCTTCTCTTTCATGCCCCTCGACTCTTATAACTGCCATCTGATTTCTATACAAATTGTAAATAGCCTTTCGCTCCCTGTATTTTACCCCTGCCACCTTTAGAATTTGAGAGAGAGTATTCCAGTTAACATTGTCAAAAGCTTTCTCTAAGTCTACAAATGCTAGGAACGTAGGTTTGCCTTTCCTTAATCTTTCTTCTAAGATAAGTCGTAAGGTCAGTATTGCCTCACGTGATCCAGTATTTCTACGGAATCCAAACTGATCATCCCCGAGGTCGGCTTCTACTAGTTTTTTCCATTCGTCTGTAAGGAATTCGTGTTAGTATTTTGCAGCTGTGGCTTATTAAACTGATTGTTCGGTAATTTTCACATCTGTCCACACCTGCTTTCTTTGGGATTGGAATTATTATATTCTTCTTGAAGTCTGACGGTATTTCGCCTGTTTCAAACATCTTGCTCACCAGATGGTAGAGTTTTGTCAGGACTGGCTCTCCCAAGGCCGTCAGTAGTTCCAATGGAATGTGGTCTACTCCGGAGGCCTTGTTTCGACTCAAGTCTTTCAGTGCTCTGTCACACTCTTCACGTAGTATCGTATTTCCCATTTCATCTTCATCTATATCCTCTTCCATTTCCATAATACTGTCCTCAAGTGCATCGCCCTTGTATAGACCCTCTATATACTCCTTCCACCTTTCTGCTTTCCCTTCTTTGCTTAAAACTGGGTTTCCATCTGATCTCTTGATGTTCATACAAGTGGTTCTCTTATCTCCAAAGGTATCTTTAATTTTCCTGTAGGCAGTATCTATCTTACCCCTAGTGAGATAAGCCTCCACATCATTACATTTGTCCTCTAGCCATGCCTGCTTAGCCACTTTGCACTTCCTGTCGATCTCA
This sequence comes from Schistocerca cancellata, assembly GCF_023864275.1. Lineage (NCBI taxonomy): Eukaryota > Metazoa > Arthropoda > Insecta > Orthoptera > Acrididae > Schistocerca > Schistocerca cancellata. The sequence goes on from NC_064627.1 coordinate 987,539,625, forward strand.
TTTTTGAGACGTTTGTATTCCTTTTTGCCTGCTTCACTTACGGCATTTTTATATTTCCTCCTTTCATCAATTAAATTCAATATTTCTTCTATTACCCAAGGATTTCTACTAGCCCTCTTCTTTTTACCAACTCGATCCTCTGCTGCCTTCACTACTTCATCCCTCAAAGCTACCCATTCTTGTCCTACTGTATTTCTTTCCCCCATTCCTGTTAATTGTTCCCTTTTGCTCTCCCTGAAACTCTCTACAACCTCTGGTTCGTTCAGTTTATCCAGGTACCATCTCCTTAAATTCCCACCTTTTTGCAGTTTCTTCAGTTTTAATCTACAGGTCATAACCAATAAATTGTGGTCAGAGTTCACATCTGCCCCTGGAAATGTCTTACAATTTAAAACCTGGTTCCTAAATCTCTGTCTTACCATTATATAATCTATCTGATACCTTTTAGTATCTCCAGGGTTCTTCCATGTATACAACCTTCTATCATGATTCTTAAACCAAGTGTTAGCTATGATTAAGTTGTGCTCTGTGCAAAATTCTACCAGGCGGCTTCCTCTTTCATTTCTTAGCCCCAATCCATATTCACCTACTACGTTTCCTTCTCTCCCTTTTCCTACACTCGAATTCCAGTCACCCATGACAATTAAATTTTCGTCTCCCTTCACTGTCTGAATAATTTCTTTTATTTCATCATACATTTCTTCAATTTCTTCGTCATCTGCAGAGCTAGTTGGCATATAAACTTGTACTACTGTAGTAGGTGTGGGCTTCGTATCTATCTTGGCCAGAATAATGCGTTCACTATGCTGTTTGTAGTAGCTTACCCGCATTCCTATTTTCCTATTCATTATTAAACCTACTCCTGCATTACCCCTGTTTGACTTTGTGTTTATAACCCTGTATTCAGCTGACCAGAAGTCTTGTTCCTCCTGCCACCGAACTTCACTAATTCCCACTATATCTAACTTTAACCTATCCATTTCCCTTTTTAAATTATCTAACCTACCTGCCCGATTAAGGGATCTGACATTCCACGCTCCGATCCGTAAAACGCCAGTTTTCTTTCTCCAGATAACGACATCCTCTTGAGTAGTCCCCTCCCGGAGATCCGAATGGGGGACTATTTTACCTCCGGAATATTTTACCCAAGAGGACGCCATCATCATTTAATCATACAGTAAAGCTGCATGCCCTCGGGAAAAATTACGGCCGTAGTTTCCCCTTGGTTTCAGCCGTTGGCAGTACCAGCACAGCAATGCCGTTTTGGTTATTGTTACAAGGCCAGATCAGTCAATCATCCAGACTGTTGCCCTTGCAACTACTGAAAAGGCTGCTGCCCCTCTTCAGGAACCACACGTTTGTCTGGCCTCTCAACAGATACCCCTCCGTTGTGGTTGTACCTACGGTACGGCTATCTGTATCGCTGAGGCACACAAGCCTCCCCACCAACGGCAAGGTCCATGGTTCATGGGGGGGGGGGGGGGGAATGCAACAAAGTCGTATAGAAATGTCTATATATCTAATGTATTGGCAAGGAACGTGAGAAGAAAAAGTCAAACAAGTGACAAATGCATACATTTTATTATTAAGAGACCCTAACACCATTTTTTCACTTTGAGCACCGGAGAAATCGACAAGATGCTGCATTCATAAAACGGCGTGATCAACAGTCGTCCGTAGGAGTGCCGGTGGAATCTGAGCAACGTGTTCCTGTATACTGACTTTCAGATCAGGTAGAGACCGAACGTGTCCCTGGTAAACGCATTCTTTTCGGTATTTCCAGATCAGGTGATCTAGCAGGACATGTATCTATAAAACCTCCGGAGATAACACATTCGTGGGAGGTTGCATTAGGCAAATCTGTAACATGGCGAGCGCCGTGGAGTGTTCCCCCACCTTGCGTGCTAACAATGGTTTCCAAAGAGTCGCGCTGTTCCAAAGCAGGAATCACACGATGTACAAGAAAACCTTGACAACGAGCAGACGCCACAGTACACCTGACAGTACTTCTGGGTGTATTCTCTTCAAAGAAGAACGAGCCGAGAGTAAAAGTGCTTGTCAATCCGCACCAAACAGTTGCACATGGCGAGTGTAATGCCTCTTCCTGCACAACACGCGGTTTAACAGAACCCCAAATTAGGCAATTCTGTGTCTCCACTGTATCCTTTACTGTAAAATGTCCCTCGTTACTTCATAGAATATTGCCCGGTCACAAGTCATCAATTTCGATGCACGCGAGAAACGGAACTCAGAAAATTGCTGCGAATCATAACTTTTGTGTTGCTGCAGTGCCGGTGTAAAATAGATCGTAAAAATTTCCATACTGTCACCATGGGACGGGAAATTCTCGTGAGACTGCTCGAACACCAGCGCTACCTTAGACACGAGATGCATGGTGACTTAACAGAAACAACAAATCGTTAGTAACTGCTACCCAGATGGGACGCCTTGCTCTTTGAGGTGGCACCCAAGCTCACCCGTGTATTCGTAATTCATTAGCATTCTCTTTAAACCAGTTAGTGACAGTGGGACTCTCCTCAGAGCTTTCAGTTGACCGTACTGTCTCTGGTTATCACTGTGATTACTGCCGTTCACATAAAGCAGTGTCCGCCCCGATAGCTGAGTGGTCAGCGTGACGGATTGCCGCCATACGGGCCCGGATTCGATTCCCGGATCGGTCGGGGATTTCCTCCGCCCAGGGACTGGGTGATGTGCTGTCTTCATCATCATTTCATCCCCATCCGGCGTGCAGGTCGCCCAATATGGCGTCGAATGAAATAAGTCCGGCATCAAGAAGTCCGGACCTGCCCTGCAAGGCACCTCCCGGACAATGACGCCGAACGTTTATTTCCATTTCTACATAAAGCAGTTTTACTGACAGTGCATGGTGTCTCTTTTCGATCCCCTTACTGTTCACTCACGTTATGTCTTGTAAATGACAGATTGGACGTCCTACCCTTACACAAATAATCTACACTGCCAGATTTTCACCTGGTTGCCAAAACTGGAACTATTTTTTTTCTATTGTATATCAGTTCCGCATCAATGCATTAGCATATCTACCAAGTGTCGCTGCCATCCGATAACAACAGCCGACAGAGGCTAACCACGAGTAACTGCAATGTAATTATAACCAACCGGTACGGTACATCAAGGTAGTACCTCTGTACAAATACTACGAACGATTCACACGGTGAGATAGTACGAAGCTGAACAATGAAGGCTCCGTTTGTTTCAAAGCAGTTAGTCAATAATGCGTTAATCGTATATATAAGTCACTAACTATTCCCACCAATAATAAATCCGAGAGTATGATAGAAGCTGAAACGTTTGTCGGACAAAAGTTGCATGGGACAACGGGGACCATAATATGACGTTGGTTTTTTGTTCCTGGGTGGAGTCGCTTAAGTGATATGAGCGTCAACTTTATTTTTTTAACTCGGGATGCTATAGTTTGGTACTTATTTTCTCATAACGGCTATCGAGACGAATCCAGTGATATGTAACAGAAAGGTCTTTTAAGGTCAATGAAGGTCAAAAGGTGGCATGGACGTCCATTTACAGAAGGTGTTCCAAGTGATGACCATTGGCACCAATGCAGTGCTACATTCGTCTTATCATGGATTGAGTGGTATTCCTTATCACATCGGCACTTATCGAAGAACATGCTCTGACAATTCTCTCTCATATCTTCAGGTGTAGTTGGAAGGTCTTTCAAACAATGTGTTTTACGAATCCCCAGAAGAAAAAATTAAGGTGCGTCAAGTCTGGCGAACGAGCCGACCACGACCCATCACCTCCGCGTCCAATCGAACGATTTGGGAATTGTCTCTGCAACTCATTTCTAGCCATCAGCGGAAAATGTGCCGGACACCAGTCATGTTGATACCACATTCTTTCCTTGTTCCTAAAGGTACTTTCTTGCAGGAATGTGGTGTACTCCCTACCATTAAGATTTCCTTCGATGAAATAGGGGCCTATAATTTTGCCCTCCAGAATCACACACCATACATTCAACGACCACGGTTTTTGGTTTGTAACTTACAGCAGCCAACATGGATTTTCAGTTGCCCAATAATGTACGGTATGCAAATTAACATTTCCATGGTTCGTGAATATAACCTCGTCAGTAAATAAAATCAAATTAATAAATGAGTCATCTCTCAGAATTATTGACACATAGTCAGCACGAATTCAGAAAATGTCGTTCTTGTACTCATGAAGCAATAAGTGCTATCGACAGGGGATGTCAAACTGATCCCATATTTTTAGATTTCCAGAAGGCTTTCGACACCGTTCCTCACAAGCATCTTCTAACCACACTGCGTGCCTACGGAGTATCACCTCAGTTGTGCGAATGAATTCGTGATTTCCTTTCAGAAAGGTCACAGTTCATGGTAATAGACGGAAAGTCATCGAGTAAAACAAAATTAATATCCGGCGTTCCCCAATGAAGTGTTATAGGCCCTCTGTTGTTCCTGATCTATATTAACGACATAGGAGTCAATCTGAGTAGCCGTCTTAGATTGTTTGCAGATGATTCTGTCATTTAACGTCTTGTACAGTCATCAGATGACCAAATCGACTTGCAAAATGACTTAGATAAGATATCTTAATGATGCGAAAAGTGGCAATTGATTCTGAATAAAGAAAAGAGTGAATTTATTCACATGAGTACTAAAAGAAATCAGCTAAATTTCGATTACGTGATAAGTCACACAAATCTGAAGGCTGTAAATTCAACTAAATACTTAGGGATTACAATTACAAAAAAAAAAAAAAAAAAAAAAGAAGAAATGGTTCTGAGCACTATTGGACTTAACTTCCGAGGTCATCAGTCTCCTAGAACTTAGAACTACTAAACCAAAGGACATCACACACATCCGTGCCCGAGGCAGGATTCGAACCTGCGACCGTAGCGGTCGCGCGGTTCCAGACTGTAGCGCCTAGAACCGCTCGGACACTCTGGCCGGCGATTAAAATTAGAAATAACCTAAATTGGAACGATCACGTAGATAATATTGTGGGTAGAGCAAACCAAAGACTGCGATTCATTGACAGAACACTCCGAAGGTGCACCAGGTCTACTAGAGAGACTACTTACACCACGATTGTGGTGTGGAGTATTGCTGTAAGGTGTGGGATCCCTCATCAGATGGGACTGACCGATGACAACGAAAAATTACAAAGAAGGGCAGCTCGTTTTGTATTATCGCGAAATAAGGGAGATAGTGTCACAGACATAATACGTGAATTGGAGTGGCAAACATTACAACAAAGGCGTTTTTCGTTGTGACGGGATCTTCTCATCAAATTTCAATCACCAGTTTTCTCCTCCGATCGCGAAAACATTCTGTTGCCACCCACCTACATAGGGAGAAAAGATCATCAAGATAAAATAAGAGAAATGCGAACTCGCACAGAAAAATTTGTGAGCTAGTTTCTCCCGCGTGCCATTCGATAGTGGAACGGTAGAGAGACAGCTTGAAGGTGGTTCATTGAACCCTCTGCCAGGCACTTTATTGTGAATAGCAGAGTAATCGCGTAGATGTAGGTGCAGTCTGGAGTTGAGCCCATTAACAGAATTCAATTCAAATCGCACAATACGTACCAGTTAATTCTTGGTGAGGACTGATATGTTAAGGATGATATTTATGGCGGTGTAGAACACGAACAACACTACTCTGGCTCATGCTATAATCCCCTTGCGATTTGACGCGAACTAACACAAGGATCTCGAACCGCAGTGGAAAGAGTATCAATTTCCGTTTCCTCGTTATTAACTTTCCTTTGCTGGATATATTTCCGATGCGTTAAAGACTCATTTGTTCTCAGTTTATCATACACATATTTAAATGCACGACGTGTAGGGTTAGTACGTTGAGGATATCTTTCAGCGTTTAAGTCTCATGTTCTACGGTATTTCTTTTTCATTCTCCGTAAATGAGAAGCATATCGACTTGTTCTTCGAAGGAATACAGCATGGACATTCACATGATTCGACGATACTAGTCTTACCGTTTCTATTAGTGTTGCATTGCGAAACCGTCGAATGGTGTTCCCATATCAATGACACGTTAGATGGATACGCCGTATTCGGCGAATATTTACTATTTGCACGAAATATGAGGGAGAACTGTCAGAGCATGTGCTTTGAATAGTGCCGATGTGATGATGATTAACACTCAGTCCATGGTAAGAACATTGCAGCACTGCAATGATACCAATGGTCATCACTTCGAACACCTTCTGCAAATGGACGTCCATGCCACCTTTTTGATCTTCGTTGACCTTCAAAGTCCTTATTGTTACATATCATTGAATTTGTTTCGATAGCCGCTATCAGAAACTATGTACCAAACTATAGCATCCCATTAAAAAAAAATAACGTTAACCATATCTCTGACGCGACCCCACCTAGCATCAAATTCCAACGCCACATTATGGCCACCGTTGTCCCATTCGACATTTGTCCCACAAATTTTTCAGCTACTATAATAATTTTGGAGTTATTCTTGGTGACAATAATTAGTGACTTACCCTCTATATGTGAAGCTGCCGATAAACAACCGGTAGAGCATCTTGAGGAACCACAATCTGCAACCAATGGCTCTCCCGTTAAGATAAAATGAGAAAGAGTTTTTGTTCTAAGTTATTAGATAAAGAACGACACGTGCGAGGAAACAGAAAAAAAGTGCAAACAAAACGCAAGTACTTCAAACGAGCATTTACGAAACAGATACTGGTTGATACGGAATCACCTTAGGTGGAGCATGAACGAATAAAGTATCAAAGAAGAACTGCTTAAAAATAGCCCGCATCTCGTGGTCGTGCGGTAGCGTTCTCGCTTCCCACGCCCGGGTTCCCGGGTTCGATTCCCGGCGGGGTCAGGGATTTTCTCTGCCTCGTGATGGCTGGGTGTTGTGTGCTGTTCTTAGGTTAGTTAGGTTTAAGTAGTTCTAAGTTCTAGGGGACTGATGACCATAGATGTTAAGTCCCATAGTGCTCAGAGCCATTTTTTTTGCTTAAAAATATAATGTCTTATTCTTCGTGTGATAAGATCGACATTGTACAGTCATCAGAGCATTGGCAAGAGTATTGTAAAAGTCTCACACGTGGACATGAGGAGTGCTCGGACTTCAATGGAAAATAATTGTGTGGGGTTTCTTTAACTAAGCACATAGGATTTGAGTTGTATTAATTTTCGTCACTGTAATTATTTCATTAAGAAACATAAATAATACAGTATGTTAAACATAGCTGCGCAACAGCAACGGTTCCACGTAATAAGACTAAAAACAGCCAACCAGTGGCAATGGATAAAGAAATCTTTACCTAGGTTTCGACAGATTTAAATCTGTCTTCTTCAGAAGGCGGCAGTATTACATTAATATGGAATGATGTATCATCGTCGTTTTTACAAATATCTGCATAGATCCATTAGTCCAAATTAAAATATAGCCCTGAAAATAGGGTTTGTCATGTAAATAAAAATTAGTACATGGATGTTGCAGAGCTCACAAGCTTATTATTTAAAATTATTTAAAATTGCTAGTCGTGAACATCGTACATCTTGAAACATTTCAAATGTGGATGTTAAAAATTGCAGGTAATGAAGTATATTCAGCCACTTCATTATCTTACGCACTGCTCCACTTGTTGTTTGAATAATGTTGGCTGTACAATATACAGCAGTAATTTACCTGTTGTTAAGACCGAAAGTTATATATTTTACATACAATTTTCAGAACAAATGTTATACCTGACAAAGAATAATTGGAGAATAGTAATACATAACGTTTAATGTACACGGTCCAGAACGAAAAACTGACGAAGGATCAAGCAGGTAGCAGGCGTCGAACCGAGAAAAATTTGCCCGGTAATCTTAGTTCGGAAATGCACAGTTACGAAATGACGGCCATACAGTGCCAGCTAATAAGCGACGTGCTTGCAGAAGAGAGTCGGATAAGCGGATCGATGGGTGTGACCAGCGGTGCCGTTTTATCAGCTGTTCAGCTGTTTAGTTGTGCTGTGGTTTTCCAGCTGCACTAGCCAGATGATACTACAAGCACACGTTACCCAGAAACGGAAAAAAACTGTCTACTGTAATTAACTTTCGACGTGAATCTAGTTTTGAATATTGTATTATGCGCTTACGGTGCCTGACGGATCGTAAATGTTCGAAGAACGTCAAATTTAAGGACCTGATGACGTAAACCTTGTTTTGATCAATCGATTGCCATCGTGTATCAGAAAATCATTTACATCTGCCCACTTGGCAACGTTTTTAATGTGTCGTCAAGAAATAAAATAAAAAATTACCCTGCTCCATATAAACTGCTGCCGACAATTAACTGCATTAATGCAGTCAACAGTAAAGTGCATTAATGCAGTTAAATTCTTTCAATTCCCTGTCTACATTCAGGTTCCAACTTTCTGTGTGTAATGCACGGTGCATACTCTTAAGCACTGGCCTCAGGTGATTAATACAGATGCGAATAATTATAGGCCTATTTCGCTTACGTCAATCTGTTGTAGAATAATGGAACATGTTTTGTGTTCTCGTATTATGACGTTCTTAGATAATACAAATCTCCTTCATCATAACCAACATGGATTCCGCAAACAGAGATCATGTGAAACTCAGCTCGCCCTATTTGCCCAAGAAATTCACAGTGCCGTAGACACTGGCGAGCAGATTGATGCCGTATTCCTGGACTTCAGGAAGGCATTTGATACGGTTCCGCACTTACGATTAGTGAAAAAAATACGAGCTCACGGAATATCGGACCAGGTTTGTGATTGGATTCAGGATTTCCTAGAAGAAAGAACACAACATGTCATTCTTAACGGTTCAAAATCTGCAGATGTAGAGGTAATTTCGGGAGTACCGCAAGGAAGCGTGATAGGACCTTTATTGTTTACAATATACATAAATGACTTAGTTGACAACATCGGTAGCTCCGTGAGGCTATTTGCAGATGACACGGTTGTCTACAAGAAAGTAGCAACATCAGAAGACTCGTACGTACTCCAGGAAGACCTGCAGAGGATTAATGCATGGTGCGACAGCTGGCAGCTTTCCCTATACGTAGATAAATGTAATATAATGCGCATACATAGGGGCAGAAATCCATTCCAGTACGATTATGCCATAGGTGGTAAATCATTGGAAGCGGTAACGACCGTAAAATACATAGGAGTTACTATCCGGAGCGATCTGAAGTGGAATGATCACATAAAACAAATAGTGGGAAAAGCAGGCGCCAGGTTGAGATTCATAGGAAGAATTCTAAGAAAATGTGACTCATCGACGAAAGAAGTAGCTTACAAAACGCTTGTTCGTCCGATTCTTGAGTATTGCTCATCAGTATGGGACCCTTACCAGGTTGGATTAATAGAAGAGATAGACATGATCCAGCGAAAAGCAGCGCGATTCGTCATGGGGACATTTAGTCAGCGCGAGAGCGTTACGGAGATGCTGAACAAGCTCCAGTGGCGGACACTTCAAGAAAGGCGTTACGCAATACGGAGAGGTTTATTATCGAAATTACGAGAGAGCACATTCCGGGAAGAGATGGGCAACATATTACTACCGCCCACATATATCTCGCGTAATGATCACAACGAAAAGATCCGAGAAATTAGAGCAAATACGGAGACTTACAAGCAGTCGTTCTTCCCACGCACAATTCGTGAATGGAACAGGGAAGGGGGGATCAGATAGTGGTACAATAAGTACCCTCCGCCACACACCGTAAGGTGGCTCGCGGAGTATAGATGTAGATGTAGATGTAGATGTAATGGAAAACACGGAAAACCACGATGGTCGAACATGGAACCGAAATGCCGTTCTCTCTGATTCGAGTCTAGAGTCTTACCATTCTCCGCTACCCTGGAAATGCGAAAAGAGATGAGTAAGTTTTACTCCGGTTAAGAGAATGGTATCGTATGCCGAAGTAAAAGTATTTATTGATGGAAGCATGTGTTCTTGGCAGACTTTCTACAGCTTACACAGTTATCAGTACTGTGAAGTGCAAAAGATGAAATACAAGAAATCTGGGTTTTGGAACTACAAAGCATCAGTTTTCCGGTTTTTACTTTGGTAGGCAGGATTAAACTGTACCACTGGAGAAAGCTTCTGTCCCAAAACTTTTCCTCCCTTTTCTACGGATAATTATGCAGAGAAAATGAATGACAGCAAATGAACGAAGTAAATTAGAATCAAATTGCCACATATGTCTACAACAGCTCTTCTTCTTCTTCTTTTGCTAGTGCATGTTTCCCACAATGACGCAGAGTCGGCATGGTTAATCGGATTTGGCAAGGTTAATTGAAGGGAGGCTGGATGCCCTTCCTGCCGCCACCCCATATCCCCCGGGAAGGAATTAGTGTACTCCAGCTGTCTGCATCTAGCGTATCCATGGAATAGTGCGAATGCGTTCAGATGTCTGTGAGCCGTGTAACTGAGGTAGGACGTGGGGACCAGCCCAGTATTCACATAGTGGGATGTGGAAAACTGCCTAAAAACCACATCCAGGCTGGCCGGCACACCGGCCTCCATAGTTAAGCCGCCGTGCGGATTTGATCAGGGGCCGGCGCGCCTACCTGAGTCCAGGAAGCAGCGCATTAGCGCTCTCGGCTAACCTGGCGGGTCAATGTCATCAGTGAATGTTAACATCAATTTCCTTTCATTTTGAATTTTAATTACACCCTTGAAACTTTCTTTTTAAGCGATTGATAGAGTAGGCGAAAAACTAAAATCTACGTCTTAAACTCTTTTTAATCCAAGCACTTCGTTCTTGGTCTTCAATTCTTATTGTTCCCTCTTGGCTCTTGTGCGTGTGTATATTGCCTGTCAGTGCCTACAGCTTACCCCTATTTTGTCAGAATTACGAACATCTAGCACCATTTGAATTGTGGAATGCATTTTCCAGGTCGATAAACCCTATGAATGTGGAGTGCCATGGGGTAGGTGACCATACTTAGGGGACCCTTAAATATTAAATACACCCCTGGAAATTGAAATAAGAACACCGTGAATTCATTGTCCCAGGAAGGGGAAACTTTATTGACACATTCCTGGGGTCAGATACATCACATGATCACACTGACAGAACCACAGGCACATAGACACAGGCAACAGAGCATGCACAATGTCGGCACTAGTACAGTGTATATCCACCTTTCGCAGCAATGCAGGCTGCTATTCTCCCATGGAGACGATCGTAGAGATGCTGGATGTAGTCCTGTGGAACGGCTTGCCATGCCATTTCCACCTGGCGCCTCAGTTGGACCAGCGTTCGTGCTGGACGTGCAGACCGCGTGAGACGACGCTTCATCCAGTCCCAAACATGCTCAATGGGGGACAGATCCGGAGATCTTGGTGGCCAGGGTAGTTGACTTACACATTCTAGAGCACGTTGGGTGGCACGGGATACATGCGGACGTGCATTGTCCTGTTGGAACAGCAAGTTACCTTGCCGGTCTAGGAATGGTAGAACGATGGGTTCGATGACGGTTTGGATATACCGTGCACTATTCAGTGTCCCCTCGACGATCACCAGTGGTGTACGGCCAGTGTAGGAGATCGCTCCCCACACCATGATGCCGGGTGTTGGCCCTGTGTGCCTCGGTCGTATGCAGTCCTGATTGTGGCGCTCACCTGCACGGCGCCAAACACGCATACGACCATCATTGGCACCAAGGCAGAAGCGACTCTCATCGCTGAAGACGACACGTCTCCATTCGTCCCTCCATTCACGCCTGTCGCGACACCACTGGAGGCGGGCTGTACGATGTTGGGGCGTGAGCGGAAGACGGCCTAACGGTGTGCGGGACCGTAGCCCAGCTTCATGGAGACGGTTGCGAATGGTCCTCGCCGATACCCCAGGAGCAACAGTGTCCCTAATATGCTGGGAAGTGGCGGTGCGGTCCCCTACGGCACTGCGTAGGATCCTACGGTCTTGGTGTGCATCCGTGCGTCGCTGCGGTCCGGTCCCAGGTCGACGGGCACGTGCACCTTCCGCCGAACACTGGCGACAACATCGATGTACTGTGGAGACCTCACGCCCCACGTGTTGAGCAATTCGGCGGTACGTCCACCCGGCCTCCCGCATGCCCACTATACGCCCTCGCTCAAAGTCCGTCAACTGCACATACGGTTCACGTCCACGCTGTCGCGGCATGCTACCAGTGTTAAAGACTGCGATGGAGCTCCGTATGCCACGGCAAACTGGCTGACACTGACGGCGGCGGTGCACAAATGCTGCGCAGCTAGCGCCATTCGACGGCCAACACCGCGGTTCCTGGTGTGTCCGCTGTGCCGTGCGTGTGATCATTGCTTGTACAGCCCTCTCGCAGTGTCCGGAGCAAGTATGGTGGGTCTGACACACCGGTGTCAATGTGTTCTTTTTTCCATTTCCAGGAGTGTATAATCAGGCGCATTTTTAGAATATTGCTTCAGTGTGATGAGTTACGATTCTGTACAGCAGCCGGGTCTAGCACCACTTACACTGTCGTATCCTTTCTCTAGGTCGAAGCGTCCTGTGCAAATGTCTTGATTTTTCCATCCACATGTATTCAACAGGATTGTGGTCGGATGCCCAGTGGAAAGGAACGCCCTAGCATCTTCTCCTCATGAAGGTGACATATCGTTTTTCGGAAAGTATGCTCCGCCTTCGGAAAACTGAAAGCAGACAAATGTGTAGAAACGGTGATAGTAAATCTGTAACTTTTCTGAAATATAATATGTTAATCTGATGTGCTAGACAGATTTCCTATCTTTAACTTCGCGTATCTGTGTTGTTGTCTTGAACAATGCCAGTGGTGGAATTACGAAAACACTGTGTGATGAAATAAGCTGCCAGATTATCTGAACTTGTACAACTGTACACTCCGTCCGAACAGCCTCGGAAGGCCCAACGGTACCGAGCGACAGCCGTGTCATCCTCAAGCGACAGGCGTGACTGAATGGGGATACGGAGGGGCATGTGGCCAGCAAACCGCTCTACACTACAGGTCCGTTGATAGTTTTTGTAACAGTAGCCGCTATTTCTCAAACAAACAGCTCCTCAATTGGGCTCACAAGGGCTGAGTGCATTCCGCTTGCCAGTAGCACTCCCAGATGGTCAGTCATCCAAGTGCTAGTCAAGCAATTAGCAACTGCAGTTAGCTTCTATCAAATTAATTAGAAAACTGAAACTATAAACAAAAGAATCTAATCTGTGTAATTGTGTCTCATGTAGTTCAATGAGCACTGCTACAGTGCGTGGCGTCTCAATACGTGACTTGCAAATTTAAGACACAAAAATAACTGAACGAAAATGCTACATAAAATTACAAAATTTATTTCAAAAGAGGAAATAGCCAAAGTGTGGTTGAGAAAAAATCTGTACATTTACTTGTTCAAATAGATTAAATAAATTTCCAACAATAAATGACACACACACAAATTAACACTGTGCTAAACAAGTAACTACACTCCTGGAAATGGAAAAAAGAACACATTGACACCGGTGTGTCAGACCCACCATACTTGCTCCGGACACTGCGAGAGGGCTGTACAAGCAATGATCACACGCACGGCACAGCGGACACACCAGGAACCGCGGTGTTGGCCGTCGAATGGCGCTAGCTGCGCAGCATTTGTGCCACGCCGCCGTCAGTGTCAGCCAGTTTGCCGTGGCATACGGAGCTCCATCGCAGTCTTTAACACTGGTAGCATGCCGCGACAGCGTGGACGTGAACCGTATGTGCAGTTGACGGACTTTGAGCGAGGGCGTATAGTGGGCATGCGGGAGGCCGGGTGGACGTACCGCCGAATTGCTCAACACGTGGGGCGTGAGGTCTCCACAGTACATCGATGTTGTCGCCAGTGGTCGGCGGAAGGTGCACGTGCCCGTCGACCTGGGACCGGACCGCAGCGACGCACGGATGCACGCCAAGACCGTAGGATCCTACGCAGTGCCGTAGGGGACCGCACCGCCACTTCCCAGCAAATTAGGGACACTGTTGCTCCTGGGGTATTGGCGAGGACCATTCGCAACCGTCTCCATGAAGCTGGGCTACGGTCCCGCACACCGTTAGGCCGTCTTCCGCTCACGCCCCAACATCGTGCAGCCCGCCTCCAGTGGTGTCGCGACAGGCGTGAATGGAGGGACGAATGGAGACGTGTCGTCTTCAGCGATGAGAGTCGCTTCTGCCTTGGTGCCAATGATGGTCGTATGCGTGTTTGGCGCCGTGCAGGTGAGCGCCACAATCAGGACTGCATACGACCGAGGCACACAGGGCCAACACCCGGCATTATGGTGTGGGGAGCGATCTCCTACACTGGCCGTACACCACTGGTGATCGTCGAGGGGACACTGAATAGTGCACGGTACATCCAAACCGTCATCGAACCCATCGTTCTACCATTCCTAGACCGGCAAGGGAACTTGCTGTTCCAACAGGACAATGCACGTCCGCATGTATCCCGTGCCACCCAACGTGCTCTAGAAGGTGTAAGTCAACTACCCTGGCCAGCAAGATCTCCGGATCTGTCCCCCATTGAGCATGTTTGGGACTGGATGAAGCGTCGTCCCACGCGGTCTGCACGTCCAGCACGAACGCTGGTCCAACTGAGGCGCCAGGTGGAAATGGCATGGCAAGCCGTTCCACAGGAGTACATCCAGCATCTCTACGATCATCTCCATGGGAGAATAGCAGCCTGCATTGCTGCGAAAGGTGGATATACACTGCACTAGTGCCGACATTGTGCATGCTCTGTTGCCTGTGTCTATGTGCCTGTGGTTCTGTCAGTGTTATCATGTGATGTATCTGATCCCAGGAATGTGTCAATAAAGTTTCCCCTTCCTGGGACAATGAATTCACGGTGTTCTTATTTCAATTTCCAGGAGTGTATGTGCACATGGAACACGCTTTACCTAATATGAACCTGTTAATAATTTTGAAACGGGAATCTTAAGTGTGAATTGTGTTGACTGTAATGTGAAATTGGCCATAACAAGTAAGTCGGTATTGCTCGATGTGATGAACATGGATACGTGGCGCACCAGAATATTAGCTAAATAAAAGAAAAGCCTTCGGCAGTAAAATGCAAGGACTTGCAAGTATTCTAAACAGATTATGCTTCCTTTTTAAGTAGCTCTGTTCCGCTCAGTGCAATACGGCGACACACATAAACAGACAAACAAAATTTGTTAGGAGATGGTGGTAGAATTTAAGTTTGCTGAATGACTGACAGGGTACTGATCTTTTACTAAGGAGCTATATTGTGGATAACGAAACTCATTCTTTAGCTGTTATAACCCTTAACTCGCGAGGTGACTTTTCCGTAACGTATACCACGGGGTAGGGTCTCTGAGACCCCTATGTTTAAACCGAGAATGAAATCAAAAACCATATCAAAATTTTTAATTTATGCTATATAAGATTTATTTTTACAATTATTTAAGTGTTGTTTAAATGCTGCAAATTTATTTTATTCCAAGAAACAAAGCCCAGCGTTTTACTATTTTTCACACAAATAATTTGGTGTGATTATTTTAAGTAGTATACATAAATGGACTGTTAGAGTACTAAATTTTAGTCTGAAAACTTTTATAACCTCTGTAGCCATTAAATTTCCAAATAAATTTAAATTCCAGTGTTTAAATTTGCACATAAAAATTCCACTTGATAGGTACAAAAAGAAAGTCTGTCAAATTGACATTAATTGCTGGGAACTTCATTTTTCTTATCACCACTCAGAACACATTCGATTTTAACAGACACATTTTCGCACGGTCTGAGAGACCACACCTCCTAAATTAAGGGATAATAATCTTTAAAAAATTTACTTCTTGTTAAAAAAATATGACTCTTCGATAAATTAATTATTGAACTAGTAAAAGAGTGGTAAGGCCATAACTTCCGAGTGCAAGCCATGTGAAGTGATAACTTCACTGATAGATGTCTGAGCAATGAGATTAACGTCAACCGCTAAAGAAAAATCCCACAAACGCATGATATATTAAGGCGCAGGCAAGCAATTCGGCGACAATATTTCCAGAAAATCTCCACTTCTCAAATTAATATTTACCAAATCACATTTCCAAAATTCGACATCCTCTCCAAATTCATCTCTGTTCTCTCCAAACTATCTCGAGACAGCTGAGTTGCATAACCATAACCCGACTAATTCATTAGCTTCTCTTAAAATGCTACACCAACGACAATGTTACTGGCAACCAAAGATTACATTGCTTTTAGTAAGAACCTCTGTGCCATAACGTGTCGACTATTGGAAAACTCTGTTTGAAAAATATCCGGTATGCAGATATAAAGTATGACACGTCGAATGAAAACTGAGCTCAAGCTACTTATCCTGAATACCAAAAATAAGCTGAACTCCTTACACTTCACAGTATCTATTGCTGGAGAAACAGGGTGTACAATATAATTTGCCCCCAATTTCAAACCATGTAAACAACTTCCACGACTGGCTACTTCTACTCCCTGTACCACAAGAAGATTATCATCCTGTATCATAAAATCATTTAGATGAAACTTCCGACAAGGGTGATTTCTTTATCTCATTGTTAATTGATACTACGCCTGCTCACCAGTTACTGTGCAGCTTCTAATCTGTAGATGTTATGCGGCGCAGTGGCCGGTGTGTCTACTGGTACAATGAGTGATACTCGTAGACCCCTTGCATCTACACGTGAATCCCACGGTGTAGACTTTGGTGGCGATAGTTCCCCTGAATCGACGTTCTTACGGTACACCCTCGACGTGGTGCGATGTGCAAATGGCCAATGACCGCACTGCCTTGGATATCCGATGGGATACCACAAGCTGCTGGTATCATGCTTCATTCCCTTCCTGTGAGACACTTACGAACGATACTTAAGTTAGTGGACTAATAACCTATGAGGCTATGCAGTCCGCAGTTGTAGTTTACAACTAAATTATGAAACATATTTCCTACAGGTACGTCAGAATTAAGTCAGCTAACAGACCTAAGAACAGTATTAGTGCATAACGTAATGTCATGAGAGATGCCGTAACTGCATAATTAAAACAAATATTTATTGCAACAACCTCAGTTGCAGTTAGTCTCACTTTGAAACAAATGTCTGATACATTTATTGATAATCTTGAGCTCCATAAGTAAAACAAAAATTTACAAATTAACAAATTAAATTTATCAATTAAAACATAGATTGAAAATTCACTCCTGGAAGAAGAATTAGTACACCTATTTAGAGGCTTCCAATGCACTCAATGTTTGTTGTAGCGACAGTGCATCTACATCTACATATATACTCCGCAAGCCACCTGACGGTGTGTGGCGGAGGGTACCTTGAGTATCTCTATCGGTTCTCCCTTCTATTCCAGTCTCGTATTGTTCGTGGAAAGAAAGATTGTCGGTATGCCTCTGTGTGGGCTGTAATCTCTCTGATTTTATCCTCATGGTCTCTTCGCGAGAGGGAAAGGAGCAATATACTGCTTGACTTCTCGGTGAAGGTATGTTCTCGAAACTTCAACAAAAGCCCTTACCGAGCTACTGAGCGTCTCTCTTGCAGAGTCTTCCACTGGAGTCTATCTATCATCTCCGTAACGCTAACGCGATTACTAAAAGATCCTGTAACGAAGCGCGCTGCTCTCCGTTGGATCTTCTCTATATCTTGTATGAAACCTGTCTGGTACAGATCCCACACCGGTGAGCAGTATTCAAGTTGTGTGCAAACAATTCTACTGTAACCTACTTTCTTTGTTTTCGGACTGCATTTCCTTAGGATTCTTCCAATGAATCTGACTTGCATCTGCTTTATCGACTATTTTATATGGTCATTCCATTTTAGATCACTCCAAATGCCTACTCCCAGATAATTTATGGAATTAACTGTTTACAGTAGCTGACCTGCTGTATTGTAGCCAAATGATAAAGGATCTTTCTTTCTATATATTCGCAGCACATTACACTTGTCTACATTGAGATTCAATTGCCATTTCCTGCACCATGCGTCAATTTGTTGCAGATCCTCCTGCATTTCAGTACAACTTTCCATTGTTACAACCTCTCGATATACTACAGCATCATCTGCAAACGTGTGGAGTAAATGAAATGTTACACTTACAGATCAATAATACGTGAGTTACTGAGGTACCAGTGTCGACCCTTGCTGAAACACCCATGTTAGTACGTGGTGTAGCCTTCATGGGCTGCAATGTAGGCGCTGACTGGCATCCAGTTGGTCGTACAGATGGCGAATACTGCACTGGGATACTTAAAGCTATGCACTCGACTTGTTCCCGAAGTTCTACAAGAGTTGTAGATTGAAGAGTCGTACGAGTCACTTCTTGTCCCATGATTACCCACAAGTGATTGATTGCGAACAGTTACGGGTATCGTGCTGCCCACGGAAGTTGCTGCACGTTTTGAATTTCAAGGGCAGTGTGTGGGCGAGCATTATTCTGTTGGAACAACATATCACTTTTCTGTTGTAAGAATGACAAAAGGACGGGTCCAACAACGGAGCGCTGTTTGGCGTCAGATTCAGAAAGGAGAACGACAATTGCAGTTTACAGCAACCCAGATAATAGTGTCCAGGGTGACGTCAGTGTGTCTTGTGTGAATGCACTTTACCAGACAGCGCTCACCAGGTCTCCACCTTACGTGCAACCCACTTTCACTTGCGTGCAGGCAGAATCATTTTTCAGCGCTGGAGATCACGGAACGTAATTCCTTCTTCCAAGTACCCCCTGACGGCACCAGTCGAGCCGTGCCTGTCGGAGTTGTGGCGTGAGTGGAAGACGGCCAAGAGATGTGCGTGCCCGTAGTCCCACTTCTAATAACCGGATCGCAACAATTCGCGTTGACAGTTCTTGGCTGTCCGCCTCCGGTAGCTGAGTGGTCAGCGCGACAGAATGTCAATCCTGAGGGCCCGGGTTAGATTTCAGGCTGGGTCGGAGATTTTCTCCACTCAGGGACTGGATGTTGTGTCGTCCTAGTCATTATCATTTCATCCCCATCGACGCGTCAAATCGAAAGACTTGCACCCAGATAACGGTCTACCCGACGGGAGGCCCTAGTCACACGACATTCATTCGTTCACTTCTTGGCTCACATGCACTCTTATCTGTGCTGCAGTATTGGTGGGGTCTGCCACTGTCTCCCTTACAATACGACGATCCTGGCGGGTGGCTACGCTGTGTGAACATACAGAACTTCATCCATTGGTGTTATACTGTTCACGTAAACACCGGTACCAGCACCGTTGCACAACAGGCCAAAGTTGTGCGACAGTTCTCCGAAAGGACCATGCCGCCACCCGGAAGGCCACAATTTGGCCCATTTCAAACTCGCTTACTTAATGTAGGAAACACTAGCGCGTCTCCGTGGCATAGTTGCCTGCTCGCTTCACACCTTTGCACCACACTGAGCCTTCTGGATGTGAGAATTTCCTATTAAAGGGTAGACACAGATGACGCTAAGGTAGCTACGCCACTGCGCTATCTGTTGGCGGACGACTTTGAAACCTTTATCAGTGCATCTGCTGACCCACAGGTGGCATACGCCTTCGTCAAATCAAAACCGACGACGTCTTTTTAGTTTCTCCTCAATGAAGTTAAAATTGAAAATGCCTAAAACTGTAACCGAATAAATAGATAACATTGTTGTTGCTGTGGTCTTCAGTCCAGAGACTGCCATGATGCAGCTCTCCATGCTACTCTATCCTGTCAAAGCTTGTTCATCTCCCTGCAACCTACATCCTCCTGAATCTGTTTAGTGTATTCATCTCTTGGTGTCCCTCTACGATTTTTACCCTCCACACTGCCCTCCAATACTAAACTGGCGACCCCTTTATGCCTCAGAATATGCCCTACCAACCGATCTCTTCTTCTAGTCAGGTTGTGCCACAAATTTCTCTTCTCTCCAATTCTATTCAATACCTCCTCATTAGTTAGACTGCCAATATTTAAATTTTATTTTGCTTAAAATTGTACATTGTTAATCACGAGATATGAAAAGTCAAATTTCTTTAAAACATCATAAGCTGAAAAATACACAAAATACAACTATATTACACTTTTGACAACATTCCTTGTTTCATTCAGACGTGTGTGTCATGTATTATTGATAGAGGATGGAGGGACGCGGAGATGAAAAACACTCATACATAGCGTTATTGAAGTTACTGCGTAAAAGACATTATGCAATTAACTTTAAACTAAGAAGCCATTTGGATAGTGCGCCTAATACAGATATATAGGAAATTTTTTGAAACTGGTAATTGAATTAACACATTGATCTGAAGCACTAAGTGTACGTAGTTTTCAGCAAAGTGCACCTAAGAAGTGTGGTTTATTTTTTGCGTACAGTGGGCTCAGTCTGCCCACAGCCACGCTGCCAATGCATTTTGAATAAACAACAATAGTCAGAAACGACTGCATTCAGATATTAACAATCATTTGCGAGTATCGAGATTATTTCTACGAAGATCTAACTTATAGAAATTGTTGTGCCAAATGTGCTGTCACACGGCAAGAAAAATCCGAAATGTTCCTCAAAGTCTTTAGAAAGCAAAACACATTTTCACAGCGGACGTATTTTCAACAGTGAAGTACTCTAGGTGTTGTTCCTAAACCTGTATTACACGATACCTCGCATAATCTACAAATTCGTTTCATTATTGACCATTGGGTCCGAGAAACGAGACACGCATGGATACTTTCTAGAAATCTCTGCGATTGACCTCATAATTCGATGGTATAAGGACACATAAGTGACGGTTAATGGTGGAATTTTCTACTTCTGTTTCGATTCCAAAGTCGTCAAAACCTGTTAACAAGCTTATCAAATAGAAACTATGGTTCAATAACACTTTCTTTCTCTCCCAATTTAGAAACGATTTGACCAATAAGGTAGGTGCAAAGTAAATAAGATTTTATCATGAGAGGATGAAATGCCTGAAAGGTTCACTTGGTGTCATAATGTAAAATTGCTGTAAACTTTTGTGGTGTTTGTCTGTGAATTGGGGGAAGGGGGGAAGATCGATATCAAACAGAGATATTTGTTGATCCAATGACAATTATTACTGGTGCAAAAACCGAAGGAGGTTTCAGCTTTCGGCTGAGTCCAAGAGAATCTCTTCAAAGTCGAAACATTCCATCATGAGAGAATGAAATTATTGGAGAGCTCACTTTGTATTCCTGTAATCTTTAACGGTATTTGTCTATGATTAAAAAAGACCATGTCTTTGCCATTGGCTACTTTTTAAAATTTATTGGCAATTATTAAAATTTCAGACATTAATAAAGTAACATATCTGTAAAACATATGCTTTTGTAATCCATCCCGATACGAATGCCTCCAGTAACGTCTATGGGTCCAGATGGCCGTATTTCGCCGGTCAGTCAGTGAACTCGTGGGAGAACGCTATCAAGCCGAAATATTTCGGCTACTACAATAGACAATAAGCGGCTGGTAATCGATTACTTTTCACGTGATAGTTCTATGTCAACGTAATTACTACGCAACACACCTTACATTACGTGGTGGAGGCTACTTCAAGTACCACTATGAAAGGAGCACGGGGAGAAGGAGTGTCGGTAAAGTCCCATATGATTAAAAATTTCTCTGATTTATCGTCCTTGTGTCACTCTCCACTGGCTCTTCTATCTCCCTTCTAATAATCTAACATTGTTACGATTTCCTCACTAATTGGACTTACACGTAATTTTTAAGTGACTTCTTTTGCGGATAAACTACACTTTCTTAAGGTTCGGGCAATGAATTCAGCCTGTCCTCTACTTTTCCTCCATCTTTTTATGTGCTCCGGGCAGTTGGTACGATAATATTTGCACCTTTTGTTATTTCCAGTGGTTTGATTACTAAGCGCTGATCGCAGTAACTGAGGGACTAATTGGAGACTACCAATGCACTTTCCTTAGCAACAGACCAACGTTAGGTCATTTACTCACTCAAAGCCAAACAACGAAGAAGGCATGGGAATCCAATGTAGATACCCAAATATTATTTCTAATTTCCAAAAGGGTAGGATAGTAAACAGCAACAGACACTCCTAAATATAAGGTGTGAACTTAAAAAACTTCATACTTAATCAGATGGATAGAAATTTATGTAGACGAAACGTATGTTGTATTAAAACACCTGTAGCAGAAACCGAAAGTTTTAAGCTGAATGTTGGATTGAGAGAAGCGGACTCAGTTTCACCTATGTTATTTATCCTTGGCTGAGAGAAGATCGATAGAGAATTTACTAAAACTATTTTTCAAGGAATTCACCTAGTGTGGTTGAACATTAGTGGCCTTGCTTATGCAGACGATGTATATTGATAAGTAGTTCCAAAAAAAAATATTAATCAGTATGTTGTGGAATTATTACAAAATGAAAAGAGTAGGAAAACCTGGGCATAATTAAGAAAACATGGAGTGCCTTCGGCTGCAAGTGGATTCATTTAGGGAGTCTTTTTAGCAACAAGGACAGAACAGATGTCCGTATAAATATATCTCAGGCTATCTATCAGGCGCTGCAGTCATGGACTGTGCGGCTGGTCCCGGCGGAGGTTCGAGTCCTCCCTCAGGCATGGGTGTGTGTGTGTGTGTTTGTACTTAGGATAATTTAGGTTAAGTAGTGTGTAAGCGTAGGGACTGATGACCTTAGCAGTTAAGTCCCATAAGATTTCACACACATTTGAACATTTTTTGCCATCAATCAGGACTCATTTGACCGACCACAGCTGTACAGTATTGTAGGGTCCAACCTATATGGTCAAGCGCTCAGGAGTGGCACTGCAAGCGATATTATGTTAGCAAAGGCACTCGCGTCGGTCGTCTGTCTGCTGCAAGAGCCCATTAACGCCAAATTTCACCGCACTGTCCTAGAGGATACGTTCATCGTACGTCTCACATCCGCTGCTCTCGGACGTTAAGTGAAGGTCGCCGGCCACTGCATTGTCCGTGGTGAAAGATAATGCCTGAAATCTGGCATTGGTCCAAATGGCTCTGAGCAATATGGGACTTAACATCTGAGGTCATCAGTCCCCTAGAACTTAGAACTACTTAAACCTAACTAACTTAAGGACATCACTCACATCCATGCCCAAGGCAGGATTCGAACCTGCGACCGTAGCAGCCGCGCGGTTCCGGACTGAGCGCCTAGAACCGATCGGCCACCGAGGCCGGCAAATTTAGCATTTTTGGCAAATTCGTGACCCTGTGGATCTCGGAATATTGAATCTACTACCGATTTCCAAAATGTAACTTTCCATGTGTCTAGCTCCAATTACCATTACGCTTTCAGTGTCTGTTAATTCCAGTCGTGCAGTCATAATCAGGTCGGAAACCTTTTCACATGAAGCAGCTAAGTACAAATTAAAGCCTCGCCGAAGCACTGTCCTTTTATACCTTGTATACGCGATACTACCGCCATCTGTCTATCTGCATTTCGCTATCCCATGATTTTCGTCACTCAAGTGTATGATACAGCCATCTCAGCTACTGCGCCTGTGACAGGTGTATTGCAGAATTTTCTGACAGAGGGCCTGTACCGCTGGCCACCATGACGTGGTCAGGTAAGCCCCTCAACTCCTCTCTTGATGCCGAGATGAGGAACACAAAGGGGAGCAGCGGCCGCCGTCGCCCGCGCCCTACGCTGAATAGAGGCCTAATCCTGTGGCGCGGGCGGTCTGCCTGCCCCTGCGCAGAGCCTACACCCCACTACACTACCTGCGTCGTGGGCCTGGCGCTGGTTCTCTTCCTCGTGTAACATCTACACTCGGATGAAGACGTAGTCAATCATATTCCCATGTGTATCTCTAGAAGTAGGGAATTTCGATAGTTTTGCAAACTGCAGTGAAGATACTTATTTGACGATGCAGTAAAACTAATTTAAAAACCCACCCAGATAACTGAGGGCTCTAACGCGCTCGTTTCTGGGGCACTGGAGGCCACTCAGCCCAAAATCGAATCCGGCTTGAGGGTTAACGACGAGAGCGGGTTTGTCTGCCACGATGGATACAGTTTTTAGGCGGATTTCCACATCGAGCTTGATGAACACCTGGCTGGTACCCATGTTCTTCCTCACATAACCATTACACAAACAATTTTTAAACCCCCGAAAGTCACTAATAGTGACAAAATCAAAGTATAACATTCCCGACAACTTACGGAAACGGGTAAAGGCAATAGGAGAAGAATAAAAGTATATCATATTAAAAATGGCTCTGAGCACTATGGGACTCAACTGCTGAGGTCATTAGTCCCCTAGAACTTAGAACTAGTTAAACCTAACTAACCTAAAGACATCACAAACATCCATGCCCGAGGCAGGATTCGAACCTGCGACCGTAGCGGTCTTGCGGTTCCAGACTGCAGCGCCTTTAACCGCATGGCCACTTCGGCCGGCTAAATCATATTAAAGAACTGGGTTCAGGAATATGTATAGGAAGGTTTTGTAATTGCATTTACCTATAATCTACATTTGCAACTCTATTGTAATTTAATTTACCCATAAGCTTCAATTCCAAACCTAGTGACCTGTTGTGGTTATACCAGGACAAAGCCACACTCGTTCTTCCCGACAGCTAGACAGGTTTCACACACCTCTGCCAACGAAATCAAGAGGGAACTATACTGTTTTGGCATGACGTACTATATACAGTGCAGATCCTTACAAATTGTTCTTTTCCTCTACTCGATATTTAACACCCTGTGGATTCCCAGTCTCCTGCGTCACTTCGTGTTTGACTAGATACACTTTTTAATTTCGAAAGGGCTGCGTAGCTTTGTTTTCTAAGTAACTGATCGCCTATAGAGCGTGCCTTTGTGCTTCTGCCAACACAGGATTCACCACTGCCGGTTGTATTCGATGAAACTTGGTGATTATCCACAGCTGGGATTCCGTAAACGATCAACCCATAAATAATTGGATAACCTGAGATGCTTGAAATTTAACACCACGTACGAGTCATGTGGAATTGTGGGACGCTACAAATGTGATGCACATGATCCCCACAGATATTACTCTTACCAATTGCAACATGATCGGAAAACGTCCAGTAGGAAAGTGGCACTAACAAAGAAATAAAAATAGTTAAAATCACCATCACGACGGAATCACGGGAACACAGTAAAGTCGTATGGCATGATATCTTCTGGAGATGGTGCCCACGGCTCATAAGTATTGGAAAAACGTCAAGATTACCGCTTCGAGCTGCTGACAGAACTGTTTATGGAACAACCAGTTTTAGTCGACAGACTATCATCAGGTTCTTAGAAGCATTCACAGCGGCGTGTTATGGTTGGCTGGGAGAGCCCGAGGGCCAGTTGCTGCCGCCTAATGTGGAAAGTTTCCTTTTTCCTATTCCTATTCCGATTTCTTCACCACGTATGCTCGCCACCAGAGGACTTGAGTGAACCTACTTTCATCAATATGCATTCGGGAGAGTGCACTGATTGCTGCGAGTTTCTGCGTTCATGCATTACGTAACGTTTCACACCAGGCTTAGTTAACTAGCGAGGAAGCAGCTGAGAGCCCTGCGCCGTGTATATGCTGTTGCCTGTTGAGAAGGCTGTCCCGAGCTATTGGACTGGGCTCCCTGCGAGCGTTGCGACAATAGGCACATGAATATCAGGTTCAGCCAAGTCTAGCATTTCCTGGATTTGCGATACTTTTAGCACATCGCGGAGACCAGGGTTGCGATGATTTAAAACTTCATGGCATGCTCTGTTATCAGCAGGGTTTGGAATAATGACATCATAAAATATTTCATCTTGAAATGAGGCTGGACAAGGCCAGTTAAATCTGCATTTCCTAGTTATTTCATTAAGTTCAGTGATTCATTGCTTCTAAGATTATTATGATGACGCAGACGAAAAACTATGAAACGAGCAGCAGGTACATGAATCCAACCTACGAAAATGTCAGTCTCCTATCAATGTCTTCATACTGTACGATTTGGGGCTCTAAGCGAGGGAACAATTTACGATACAATCGGAAATGATGCACTCCTGCCCAGAAATGAGAAAGCACGCATGGTG
The DNA here is from genome assembly GCF_023864275.1 of Schistocerca cancellata. NCBI lineage: Eukaryota > Metazoa > Arthropoda > Insecta > Orthoptera > Acrididae > Schistocerca > Schistocerca cancellata. The sequence continues at coordinate 987,565,680 of NC_064627.1, forward strand.
CAGGGAATGGCAATTGAATCTCAATGTAGACAAATGTAATGTGCTGCGAATACGCAGAAAGATAGATCCTTTATCATTTAGCTACAATATAGCAGGTCAGCAACTGGAAGCAGTTAATACCATAAATTATCTGGGAGTACGCATTAGGAGTGATTTAAAATGGAATGATCATATAATGTTGATCGTCGGTAAAGCAGATGCCAGACTGAGATTCATTGGAAGAATCCTAAGGAAATGCAATCCGAAAACAAAGGAAGTAGGTTACAGTACGCTTGTTCGCCCACTGCTTGAATACTGCTCAGCAGTGTGGGATCCGTACCAGATAGGGTTGATAGAAGATATAGAGAAGATCCAACGGAGAGCAGCGCGCTTCGTTACAGGATCATTTAGTAATAGCGAAAGCGTTACGGAGATGATAGATAAACTCCAGTGGAAGATTCTGCAGGAGAGACGCTCAGTAGCTCGGTACGGGCTTTTGTCAAAGTTTCGAGAACATGCCTTCACCGAAGAGTCAAGCAGTATATTGCTCCCTCCTACGTATATCTCGCGAAGAGACCATGAGGATAAAATCAGAGAGATTAGAGCCTACACAGAGGCATACCCACAATCCTTTTTTCCACGAACAATACGAGACTGGAATAGAAGGGAGAACCGATAGAGGTACTCAATGTACCCTCCGCCACACACCATCAGGTGGCTTGCGGAGTATGGATGTAGATGTAGATAGATTCATATGAGACGTTCTATGCTGCGAAATTTTCCCCTAGTTTCATGCAGTATTGAAGGCGACATCTAGCCGCTGGCATTTTGAGTTTCAGTCGTCGTTGTTCGTTGTTTTCTTTGGCTTGAATCTGTCCGCCAATAGCTGGTAGCGAAGAAGTGATTTGTTGGCTCTGAAGTTGAAGAAATTAAGTGAACGATGTCTCTCCACAAGTTACTATTGCGTGCACAAATTAAAGACACTTGAAATAGACAAAAATTCCACACAAAATTTAAAAAAAAAGAATTACTGACAGCGATCACTGGGATCGACACAAATGGTCAGAAAAAACGAGACTCGTGGCCAGTGAGCAGAGAAAACGAAACTTATCGCCAATGTGGAGGAAGAACCACTCTCTTCGCCAGGTCTGCTTACAATATGTACACTTAGTGCCTGAGTTAAACATAACTTTGTGCTGCCGTAATTTCTTTTGCGGTGCTGAATTATGTACAGTGACAGCAATGATCTTGACACAAATAAATGTTCTTCAGTGCTGATACACTTAGACACAATAGCTGTATGTAGTAATACACTCCTGGAAATGGAAAAAAGAACACATTGACACCGGTGTGTCAGACCCACCATACTTGCTCCGGACACTGCGAGAGGGCTGTACAAGCAATGATCACACGCACGGCACAGCGGACACACCAGGAACCGCGGTGTTGGCCGTCGAATGGCGCTAGCTGCGCAGCATTTGGGCACCGCCGCCGTCAGTGTCAGCCAGTTTGCCGTGGCATACGGAGCTCCATCGCAGTCTTTAACACTGGTAGCATGCCGCGACAGCGTGGACGTGAACCGTATGTGCAGTTGACGGACTTTGAGCGAGGGCGTATAGTGGGCATGCGAGAGGCCGGGTGGACGTACCGCCGAATTGCTCAACACGTGGGGCGTGAGGTCTCCACAGTACATCGATGTTGTCGCCAGTGGTCGGCGGAAGGTGCACGTGCCCGTCGACCTGGGACCGGACCGCAGCGACGCACGAATGCACGCCAAGACCGTAGGATCCTACGCAGTGCCGTAGGGGACCGCACCGCCACTTCCCAGCAAATTAGGGACACTGTTGCTCCTGGGGTATCGGCGAGGACCATTTGCAACCGTCTCCATGAAGCTGGGCTACGGTCCCGCACACCGTTAGGCCGTCTTCCGCTCACGCCCCAACATCGTGCAGCCCGCCTCCAGTGGTGTCGCGACAGGCGTGAATGGAGGGACGAATGGAGACGTGTCGTCTTCAGCGATGAGAGTCGCTTCTGCCTTGGTGCCAATGATGGTCGTATGCGTGTTTGGCGCCGTGCAGGTGAGCGCCACAATCAGGACTGCATACGACTGAGGCACACAGGGCCAACACCCGGCATCATGGTGTGGGGAGCGATCTCCTACACTGGCCGTACACCACTGGTGATCGTCGAGGGGACACTGAATAGTGCACGGTACATCCAAACCGTCATCGAACCCATCGTTCTACCATTCCTAGACCGGCAAGGGAACTTGCTGTTCCAACAGGACAATGCACGTCCGCATGTATCCCGTGCCACCCAACGTGCTCTAGAAGGTGTAAGTCAACTACCCTGGCCACCAAGATCTCCGGATCTGTCCCCCATTGAGCATGTTTGGGACTGGATGAAGCGTCGTCTCACGCGGTCTGCACGTGCAGCACGAACGCTGGTCCAGCTGAGGCGCCAGGTGGAAATGGCATGGCAAGCCGTTCCACAGGACTACATCCAGCATCTCTACGATCGTCTCCATGGGAGAATAGCAGCCTGCATTGCTGCGAAAGGTGGATATACACTGTACTAGTGCCGACATTGTGCATGCTCTGTTGCCTGTGTCTATGTGCCTGTGGTTCTGTCAGTGTGATCATGTGATGTATCTGACCCCAGGAATGTGTCAATAAAGTTTCCCCTTCCTGGGACAATGAATTCACGGTGTTCCTATTTCAATTTCCAGGAGTGTATTTAGTAGCGTCATCATGCATCGACGCTGCTGTAAATCAGGACGCACACTGCATGCAATAAAGGAAATTCTATCGCAAATAAGAACAGATAGTCACATTCAAAGGACATACCGCAAACTGTTCATATCTTTGCAGATTTGCATTCAACCTGTGCCATTTCAGTTAGGTACCGGTGCGCCAGCCACACTGATTAATCAAAATACTGATGAGCCATTGGGACACCCTGAAATACAAAACTAATGCGTGCACTTCATGGGCTACAACGACGAAAGTAATTCTGTCCCTAGAATGTTCACTCTGCAAAAAAATACTTCATCAGAGCCTTTTGCAGTAGTTCTGTCACGTGTTAGTCCTGGTATTTTTGAATGGATGCTTTTGATTTACTCAGTGTAGATATTCAGGAGAACGTACATGTCATTATATGCAACTTTCCCATAGCAGTAATCATCAACTGTGTGGAAAATGAGGACATCTATTCGGCGGCACACTCGAGATGCGAAGAAGTTTAATTCACTCATCAAATTCGAAGAGCCTGCCGCTGTGACCGAGTGGTTCTAGGCGCTTCAATCTGGAACCGCGCTGCTGCTACGGTCGCAGGTTCGAATCCTGCCTCGGGCATGGATGTGTGGGATGTCCTCAGGTTAATTAGTTTTAAGTCTAGGAGACTGATGACCTCAGATGTTAAGTCCCATGGTGCTTAGAGCCATCTGGACCATATTCGATGATAGTGCATAACTTAAGTTTTACCGCGTTTATGCGGTACCTCACACCATTATCGATGAAGGTGCATCTGAAATAAACTGTCTAAAAATATATTAAAATAGTGTGGCCCACAGAGAAATATTTATTTGAATGATAACCGGTTTCGGTAGGAATGTGACCATCTTCACACCATTGACGTTCGTGGAGCCAAACTGCTCCGTTCATCACCACCGCCTATCATAATGGTATAAAAGGTCTGAAAATGGTCGCATTCTGACCGAAACCGGTTGCCATTGCAAATATCTACTGTATTACGCTCAAGACTTTTATTAATCGATTCTTAAAGACTGAAATCAACAGATTATAACAAACCGGAGTTTTCAAGCGCACTTTTTCAAGTCAATGGGCATCCTTCCTTGTGAACACAAGAAAACCGAACAGGAGGATCAGAGTCTGCACCGATTTCAAGCATGAGTCAACGCTCAAACACTGTAACATACGTATAGATGAACTTATAAATAGCCTAACAGGTGTAAAATTCCTTACAAAAACTGGTTTAACCGATTCTGATCTTCGATTTCCTCTGGATGAGGAAACAAAAATTTTACCGTGGCTATACGCAAGTCGGGATTTATCAGTACCAGTACCTTCCGTTCAGGAACTCCTGTGCTCCCACCTTATTTAAACGCTATCTTAAGCAAGTGACCTCGAAATTTCCGTGCTGTTCAAATTATTTAGATATCATTCTACCCTGAAAAACATCAGCAAAGAATCTAAAAAATTCAGACACTCTTTTTCAAATTTTAATAGACATAGAACTCAAGTGTAATTAATAGAGATGTTCTGTTTTCCATGCTGGAATTGAATACTGGGGACACGTCGTTTGACGCTCACGTCCCTCGTCCTTCGAGTAGGCATTTAGAGGTCGTACGGCCGTTACCTTCTAATACAGAAGTATAAAAACTTCAAGCAAGCGTACAAGAATTTCAAGCAGTTCCTGGCAAACTGACGTACTATATCAAATTAATTCCGAATGCAGTGCCATTACCAGCTCCTTTCCATTGCCTTCAGCGTAAAAAGGGTCGCCTAAAATAGATTGGAGAATGTGAAGTATGTTTTCAGAAATTGAAACATTCATTCATTGCTAGCCAGTGTCTTATGTACTCTGGTATCCCGAAACCATTAACGCTTACAGATGAGGCATCATCACATGGTTGCCAACAGATAACGTCAAGTAGCATTCGAGTCTAAGACAATGAACAAGATCTAAGTCAACTACAGTCAGCTGGAAAAGGAAGCTCTAGCCCTAATTCACGTTGTCACAAAGTTGCATCGATATCTCCATAATAGCTTCCTTGTGATTGATTGACGACTACCCGAAAGAGACGATGGTCCCCCTTTTGGTCACCTGTATAGGACGCAGCGTTGTACGTGAGTGAACGTGCCCGCCAAACATCCGAAAGCCAACACACACAGACTTATATCTACAGGCCGACAGCTACCACCACCCAGCACAGAAGACCGGGGTGCTTAGAACACTCGTACACCGAGCCAAGACACTGTCCGACTCTGACAGCCTGGCAGGGTAACTTGAACATCTTCAAAAAGTGTTTGCTAACAACGGATTCTCATCCAGGGACATCCGCAGAGCTCTACATCCTGCCAGACATTAGGATACATCGGAGAACGAGCAAGAAGAAGAAATAGAGAAGCTGGCATTTTAACCGTATGCCGGGCCTGTTTCTGCCAAGATCAGCAGAATACTAATGAAACATAACATCGAGAGTGTCTTCTGCCCACCTAGCAAAATCAGGGCTTTACTTGGAACAGTCAAAGATGACCTGGGCTTAACGAAGCCTTGCATTTACACTATTCCTTGTGAATGCGATATGTCCTACATTGGCCAAACGACTAGAACAGTGGAAATCAGATGTAAGGAACACCAGCGACAGGCTGGCCACAAAATCAGCAATAGCAGAACCCTGCCTAGAGTTGGAACATTCCATGGATTATGAGAACACCAAGGTCATGGTCCAGACCCCCAGGTTCTGGGATAGTGTCATCACTGAATCTATAGAGATAAAGATGGCACAAAAACTGATTAACCGGGAAGCAGGACACCAGCTAAGCACTGCATGGAACCCGGCATTTGAACTGCTGAAGCAATACCGGAGAAAATATGTTTTCAGCACCAACAACGAGCCTCAGACATCCGCACACTGCGGGCACGAACCAAGAAGGGAACACCAGGAAGCCTCAGCCGCAGTGGGAGGCGGCCAGAGCGGGCGCGGACGGAATAGGGAACACCTAGAGCGGCAAGGGAGCGCGACTCGCGGGCGCGGACCGACTAGGGAGCGGCGAACAGAACACCAGACACCGGGCAGGCATAAATATGGGACCCGGTCCAGCAAGCAGCCAGACTCGATTCGAGTGAGAGATGTCGAAGTGAGCGGAGCTACCTACTGCGAAGGGTGTGGTGAATCGTCGTCCGGCGGAGCTTGCTACGTCGGCGGCCCCATCCGGCCCCCCACTTACGACGGACCACGCAACGAATGAGGACATGATGGATATCGCTATGGAAGCGCTTGCAGTTCCACTTCCGGAGTCGGAAGAAGACGAGCCGTCTGCCGTACCACCACCTCGTCGGCAGTCCGGCAAAAGCAGAAGAGAAGAAGATACAGCCCCTACCGGCGGGCGCAGCTCACCGACAGAGAAGCGATCGAAACAAACGCCTGCTGCTGATGCCGACGGATTCACTCGCGCGAAATGACGCCACACAGCGCGAAGAAAGGTGCTGTCCACCTACATCGACAACATTTTTGCTGCCCTTTGCAATGCCCCAGAGGAACCTCCGCGCCCTTCCACAGCGCCAACGAGGGATCCACCACTACCGCCGAGTGTTCTGAAATATGAAGGGACCTTCAAGCAGCTGCAACAGCTTCTCACTAGCTGGGCGACGGCAGTCTACAATGTGAAGGTCGCCAGAAGAGACATGTACAAGATTACACTGCGCTCGGCGGACGACTACCGACGTGTGACGCAGGAGGCGTCTGAAAGAGCAATCCCTTTCTTCACTCACGCCACCACACCGGACCGCGTCCTGAAGATAGTCATCTGACATCTGCCTTTCAACATGGAGCCGGATCACATTAAAGAAGAACAGTGGTCAAGATGAAGCAGCCCAAATCACGTGACTACATGCCCCTGTTCCTCGTTATCGCAACAGATACAATCGAGAACAGGAAGCTCTACCAGCTCACCCGACTCGCCAACGTCTCGGTGACCACAGAAGACTTGCGCGCCAAGAGAGGCCCTGTCCAGTGCTACCGGTGCCAGGGCATCAACCACATCGCCCGGCGTTGCTCCATGCCTGAAAAATGTGTGAAATGCGCCGGTGCACACCCAGCGAATAACTGCCCCATCCCCCGGAAGCAGCAGCCGACGTGCGCTCTCTGTGGAGGCACTCACGTTGCCAGCTACCACGGCTGCAATGTTTGGAGGCGCGCCATTGCTCGTCAGCGAGACCAGCCAGTCGCCACGAAACAGAGGAAATCTGCCAAGGTAGAACCTCCAGTATCCTCCGCAGCAGCTGTCGTTAGAGGACTGGCACCCCGCCGACACAATAGCGACGGCGCCGACCATGAAGACGCACAAGCACGTCGCCGCAATGAAGACTCACAAACCCGAGATCTTTTCGAAGACGCAGAAGCACGACATCCACGCCGAAACTGCGCCACTCCACCTGTGCAGAATTTGACGGATCCGGAGGCGGCCCCTCCTCTGTTGACCCACCCGCGACGTCTGGTGCACGCCCACGACGCCGCGGAGGCCGACGCAAGACAGGGTTCGCAAAACCAGCACTCCTGAAGAAGCCACGTACAATGACGAAGAGGAGACCACTGCCATCGGCGCCAGAGAAGATGTGGCACCGGCCGCCTCCACCACGGACATTGCAAGTTTGATTGCTCAACTCACCGCGCTTGTGGCGAGCACAACAAAACTGCTTGATGTCCTCACGCCGCACCTGACAGCTGCACAGAAGACTGCCGCACCGGCAGCCACCGGACGCTCCTCCACTACTCATCATGGGAAGTGTTAGAGGACTCACGGTAGTCGCGTGGAACACCCTTTGTCTACGCACACAAGCTGGCGAATTTCGTCAATTCCTTCGTGATGAAGCCGTGGACATCTGTCTGCTCAGCGAACCCCCCCTTAAACCAGGCATTGCAGTCAAAGCGCCGAACTACTCCTGTTACCGTGCTGACAGGCCAACTTCTGGTGGAGGACTGGCCATCTACACACGGAAAGGGATCCGTCACCACCAGATTCAACTGCCGCCGCTCGTGACGCTGGAGGCGACCAGAGTTGTAGCGCACACGTCAGCGGGAGCCATAACCTCATTGCCCTCTACAAACCGCCGTCACATCAATGGGTAGATGCGGACTTGGAATCTCTCTCCATCGGAGGCAAGCTGTTCATCGCTGGAGACTATAACTCCAAGCACGTCGCTTGGCATTCAAGACTAACCAACACGGACGGACGCCGCGTCCTACGAATCGTGGATCGCAATGACGCCGTGGTAGTGGGTCCCTACGATCCCACCATCTTCCCCATTAATGGACAACCGGACATCGTCGACTTCGCGGTCGTGAAAGGCATTCCGCACCGGATCCTCGCATCGACACGGAATGTCCTCTCCTCTGACCATCTGCCAGTTGTTTTTGCCGTCGACTTCGACCCACTGCAGTTACCCAGACGTGGAGTGTCACTCACTGGAGTCAACTGGGATCTCTTTCGCAACACCCTGACCGAGTCCCTAGCTGCGATGCCACCTGTGGACGTCACAGAAGCTGAAGATTCACTCCTCCACTTCACAGACGCCACCCTCGACACAGTCAAAGAAGCGGCTCCTCCCAGACGCGAGTGCCAGGACCAATCTCGACAGCTGCCCCCCAATCTCCTTGCACAACTTGCGGAGAAGAACAGAGCGTACCGAGAATGGCAGCGTACACGGAACCCCGCCACTAAACGGCTACTCAACCGTATGCGGCGAGAAATCACGGTGGCTGTGGACAATCACCGCAACCAGGAGTGGGCTAACCGTGTGGCGGCTCTTCAGCTTGACGACGGGTCTGCCTGGAGGACCACGAAACACTTCCTATGGCGAACGCAGCGCGTGCCGCCTCTCCGAACTGCAAACGGAATTGTCTGTGAACCAAACGCGAAGGTTGACGTCCTCGCCGATGTTTTTGAAGAGAATTTGAAGCCTGTAGGGGATCCACTGGACGCAGAACTTGAAGAGATGGTTGCCGACCGGCTCCCTCGCAATCTGGAAACGGAGGACGATGACGCCATCGAGGCCACAACACCTGCAGAAGTCTCGACGGCTCTCAAGGCCCTCAAGCCAAAGAGAGCTGCAGGCCCCGACAACGTCTCCCCTGCCATGCTGAAAAAACTGCCTGAGGAGGCCTCCACTCACCTGGCGGCAATCTTCAACAAGATCTTTCGCACAGGTCACTTTCACCTACAGTGGAAGCACGCTGAGATTGTGGCTATTCCTAAGATGGGAAAAGATCTCCGGCAGCCGAAGAGCTATCGCCCAATTAGTCTGCTGCCTGCCATCTCGAAAGTCTTCGAGCGCGTCTACCTGAACAGGCTACAGCAACAAGTCACCGCCGAAGCTCTACTCCCAGATGCCCAGTTCGGCTTCTGTAAGGGCCACTCGACGGAGCACCAACTTCTCCGACTCGTGGAAGAAGTCTTTGATTCCCTGGAGAGGCGCGAATACTTCGGCGCAGTTTTCCTCGATGTCTCGCGCGCTTTTGATAGCATCTGGCACGATGGGCTGCTCTTCAAACTTCTTGAATTGGGGATCCCTGGATCACACATCCGTCTGCTAAAGTCCTACCTCGATGGACGGACTTTTCACGTCCGTGCAGAAACTGGCTTCTCAACAGTCCGCCCATCAGAGCAGGCGTGCCGCAGGGGTCGGTTCTGGGGTCGATCCTGTACACGCTCTATACGGCTGATACGCCAACGGTACCTCGTATGCACCTTGCACTTTACGCCGACGACACTGCGCTCTACTCACGAAGTATGAGCGCGGACACACTTCGCCAGAGGTTGCAGCACGCCGTCGACACCCTCGCCGATTGGGCCATCAAGTGGAAATTACAGTTCAATGGAGCCTAGACGCAATTCTTCATTGCTACCCGTCGTGTCATCCCAACCGCTCTGCCGCCAATCATCGTTGGAGGCAGTCCTCTCAACTGGCGACCGACAGCGCAGTATCTTGGGGTCACCATGGATCGCCGCCTCACCTGGGGCCCACACGTGAAGAGCGTCGTAAACAAAGCAAGGAGTCGACTTCTCAACCTCTACCCCCCGCACAACCCGACGTCGACCCTCCCTCCGCGACTAGGCATCACGCTGTACAGGGCGCTCATCCGCCCTGTCTTCGATTATGCGGCTGTCGTCTGGGGGAACGCAGCAGACCAACATCTGAAGAAACTCCAATCACTGCAGAACGGGGCTCTGCGCCTCGCGCTGCACTTACAGAGGGACTTCCCATCTGGACCACTGCACAACCTCGCTGAGGTCCGCAAAGTTAAGGACCATATCCTCACGGTTGCCCGCCGCTTCTATGAAAAGGTGCGGCAGTCCGAGAACCGACACATACGTTCACTGGGGCAGAAGATCCAGCGTAATGCCAACACACGCTGGCCCCAGCTTCTTGCAGCATTGGCTGTAGTTGAAGGAGACAAACAAATGGAATAAACATGAATCCAATCACCACCAGAAGACACACCGCCAAAATTGAATGGGAGGCAAAACATGCATCTGTTCAGAACTCCGCCACACTCGAAGACCGAAGAATCTTCGTGAAGAAACCACGCAGCAAGCAGCCAGTCTCAGGGAACACCTGATGAAGACGTCAAATAATGACGTCGAAATATCGTGTTTGGAAGACGCTGATATCCGGCAGAAAACCCGATTTCCACGAGATGTCATCCTCAACTTGACAAGTGTGATTGCGTGGCCGTATTCCGGAGCAAGCCCAGAAATATTTCTTTTGTAAATGAAAACCGTCTTTTCTTGCTGCATTAATATTTATTTCCTCCAGACGACTTTCGCCTTTTTTCACTCTAAGACATCTTCAGTGGGATCCAGAACGACACAGTTCTGTTTTGATATGTGTAATTTTTATATTATAAAACAGTTTTTATGTAAATAAGTAATTACTTACAGTTCTTCGTGTTTCCCCTCATCTGGTCTGGAGGTCGCACTACCACTTGATTTTCGAAACATAAGCACACTTTTATATCCCGAACTTTTTCTTTCACACCGTCCATCTTGTTTACCATTATTTTTGTGATGCAGTATTACTCTTCTGTCACTAGTTATTAATATCCGTGCGAAAACTATGCTTTCAAAGGTGTAAATGTTGTGAGTTCACTATGCGTCCCATCCTGTTTGGTTTGTTTACCTTCACGTTGCCAACCCTTCGAAGTACGAGAGAGGGGTGGTCGAAAACGGTCGTCGAAAAGTTTCTAGCCTAACAAATAAAGAATGGCAGAAATTTCATAATAGGAATTTATTTTTCAATATTATACCGTGTACACTAATACACTTGCGGGCATGCTCAGATAACTTTTGCAAACCATTCAAATAACAGGTCTTCGATTTCAAGTCCAGCCAAGCGTTCACAGCATCGATCAGTGCATCATTATTGTCAAATTGTTGTCCTTTGAGGTCATCTTTCATGTTTGGGAAAAGAAGAAAAGTCTGATGCAGCCAAATCTGGAGAATATAATGCACTCCGTCGTCAGGCCACAAGTGGCCCATCGGTACCATCCGACTGCCGTGTCATCCTTAGCTGAGGATGCGGATAGGAGGGGCGTGTGGTCAGCACACCGCTCTCCCAGGCGTTATGATGGTTTTCTTTGACCGGAGCCGGTACTATTCGGTCGTGTAGCTCCTCAATTGGCATCACGAGGCTGAGTGCACCCAGAAAAATGGCAACAGCGCATGATGGTCACCCATCCAAGTGCTGGCCACGCCCGACAGCGCTTAACTTCGGTGATCTGACGGGAACCGGTGTATCCACTGCGGCAAGGCCGTTGCCGGAGAATATAATGGATGACATAATATTGCGAACCAGCAGTCAGGCTGAGTTTCCAGTGGTGCGAGGGCTTTGTAGGCCAGTGTGTTGTCCTGATGCGAAGGAACTCCGCACGCCGATTTTCCGCTCCTTTCTTTTCTTCATCTCTTCTCTCAATCTGCACACGAGGCTGTTATAGTATGATACATTGATAGTTAAGCCCTTTCGGAAGTCATCCACAGAAATTACCTCTTCTGCATCCCAGAAGACCGATGCCACCACCTTACCGGCTGTTTTTTGCACTTGGCATTGTTTTGGCATAGGGGAAAAGGGATGTTTCCACTGTTGTGGCATTGTTTTATCTCAGGATCAAAGTGGTGAACCTACGTCCCGTCCATTGTCACATATCTTGCAAGAAAGGTGTCTATATCCGCTTCAAATTACAAGGCTATTTCTTTACAACACTGTACACGCTCCCGTCTCTGATGAGCAGTCAGACTTTCGGAACCCACTGAAATGAAACTTTTCACGTTCCTAAAATATCAACAACAATGTTATGTGCACGCCCATGGGACATTCCAAATGTGGTTTCAATACGCTGCGACGTTGTTCGACGATCCTGCAACATCGTATCGTGAATTGCAGTCACGGTCTCATCAGCGGCAACGGTGACGCCTTCCACTCCTTAGCGCATCTTCCACGTTTGATGCCGGACACCCAGTATTTCACTTGCATAAAACAGAGAACTGTCCTTAAGTGTATTCCGCATTCCTCAGCAATTTCCTTCAAATGAAGATATTCAGTCACAGTATGATTCTTGACTCTCTCGAAATTCGCAGCCGGCTGGAGTGGCCGAGCGATTCTAGGCACTACAGTCTGGAACCCCGCGACCGCTACGGTCGCAGGTTCGAATCCTGCCTCGGGCATGGATGTGTGTAATGTCCTTAGGTTAGTTAGGTTTAAGTAGTTCTAAGGTCTAGGAGACCGATGACCTCAGAAGTTAAGTCCCATAGTGCTCAGAGCCATTTGAACTATTTGAAATTCGCAAATTTGATTAAGCTGCGGTAAACAACACATCCTATCGGCAACACTAAAGAAAGTGGATCCGTGAGATTTGACTTACATACCCACAAATGGTCATTATTATAGTAGGTTGTGTTGTTTGTGTGAGACATTACGGTAACTATCTCGGGCTGGAAACATTTCGACCGCCCATCGTATATGCTGAAAACCAACATCGATTCATGATATTTATATCTGTGTGTGTGTGTGTGTGTGTGTGTGTGTGTGTGTGTGTGTGTGTGTGCGTGTGTGTGTGTGTGTGTGTGTGTGCGGGATGGGCGTGTTGGCGGTTATTCAGTGTGAGTTGTAGAGTGTTCAATATGAATATAATAGCTCTCAGAGAGTGGTTGTAAGCTTTGGTGATCAGATGATTTGAATTTTGAGTTAAATGTTCATGGATAACTGAGTGGAAAGGAGTTGGGTGGTATTACTTTTATTATTATTATCATTCTCTTTTGGAGTGTTCATCTATTATTTTGTCTGTTAGTGTAAACAATGAATTGTTTCGCATGTGTACTTGATCATTCAACGGCGTTTTCTTTGTGCTCTGGGTTTCTGTATGTGGAAATTTTCTTTCAGGATTAGGAGGCGTATTTTATTGATTCTAATTATTTTCATGTCTTCTTATCTAGTGGTTGGGTTGTTATAACCAAGAGTAGTCAATCTTACCGAAACTCACTTAAACAATAAGGGAAAATAACTGTTGGAGAAAGGACAATGTAAATTTAGAAATAGGTAAAGGTTACACACAAACAGTGTATTGATAAGGGATGATAGGAACGAGAACAGAAGTATCAATACTGGACTAATTAGAGAACTTGCAAAATAACAAATCCATAATAACCAAAATTAAAACACAACAGAAAAACAACGAAACTTGAAGCGCTGACAAGTATCCGCGGGTTTTGACCCATGAACAAAAGACACTCGGTAGGGATGTATGTGCAGGTCCAGGTGGAGTACTCGTCCACATGATCGAGATATGTCAGTCTCTTGCGACAGGCTTCGAGTTGATTTGTCCGGACTCTGAAGCTTTTTCTGGTGAACTGCAGCCACATTTTTAGGTGTGCGGACAAGTATCGGAAATTTTTTGACTTGTTCAAAACGGATCCTCTCTGACGCCATTTTCTGACTAGGCGTTGCATGGCACTCTTTGCTGGCACTTTGACACCATTAAAATCCTTAGGAAACGACGAGTCACACCGTTTCCACGACTTCGTTGTCCCGTAACTCGCCACAGCGATCACCCGCTGCTCCATTGTCAGTACCGTCGTCCCCTTTCCTCTGCTTCAGTCATACTGACACAGCCAGCACTACAGTCTGAACTGGTGCGGATCACGTGGCGGGTGCACAAGTAGTGTTCAGGTCACGGGGTGTGGTTACATTTATACATTCATGTCCAATCGATCCCCTCGTTTGGGCCTCTCTTTTTTGCCCCGTCCTGTACAATTATAATGAAAATTCGTAAAATGCTTTACCAGCATTCTAGAAAGAAACCGGCCGGCCGGAGTGGCCGTGCGGTTCTAGGCGCTACTGTCTGGAGCCGAGCGACCGCTACGGTCGCAGGTTCGAATCCTGCCTCGGGCATGGATGTGTGTGATGTCCTTAGGTTAGTTAGGTTTAATTAGTTCTAAGTTCTAAGCGACTGATGACCTCAGAAGTTAAGTCGCATTGTGCTCATAGCCATTTTTTTAGAAAGAAAACAATAACAGCTATGGAACTGTAGCAATGGTAAGAGCCTATTGAACATAAATTCGGATTTGAAGCCTTAACACTTGAAAAGTTATTAACATTACAGCCATTATTCTTAGTAATACATTTTAATATCTGAACACACCACGAAAGTCACACTAATGATGCACCAGATGAAAGAGGACAATGCTAGAAATTACTTTTCTAACTAAACAGATGTACAGATGTGTTATAAAAAATTTAGTTTATTTACGTAAATAGTGCCATACCTATGGGACCCTGCACAGACAGACAAGTGATTTTATCAGCATGAGTTTGCTCCTCTAATATTCAATTTTTTATTATATTTCTGTTGTATAAAACAGGTAATGGGAACATCTTGAATCGAGCGCTGGATGCGGCCATTTATATATTTGACTTGAAATAATGGATAAGTGATGTAGTTAAGATCTCCTGTGTGTTTTATCTCACGTATTTACATGAAATTAGTGTAAAAATTATGAACAGTCACCAGGATAAAAGTATCTGTACTGAATCGAGGAGTGATCATGCGACAGAACCTTTAAATAAGCGCACAGGGCAGAGGACGTGGTTTATAGTCGGTTATCTTGCTTCTAGAGTTTTGGTGAGGTATTTTCCTCTTGATACTGTCTGGACTGGGCAAGGGTATGGTCGTTGTGAATGCCGCGAATGTTAGGTTCATGTAGTGGAACTTGGGCGCATGTAATAACTTTTAAATCTCGGAACAGTGATTTCCATCTTTAGAGGCGGTTCAGTTAATTACGAGATCTCGCCTGAGCTATTTAGTTTCTACTGTATGTCTTTACAGTCGTGAACCTGTAAAGTTTCTTTCACAACGTATTTGTGCTATGATGAACTTGAAATGATATAGACGGAGTAGCAATGATGAACATACATGTCAGTTTCGCCGGGAAATTATGAAGCTTATTCTAGCGAACGTTGTGATACAGTGTGGGTTCTCGAGAGTTTATTGCGCTGATGTACTTTGTTATTTAGCGCATGCTGTTGCGTGTAATGGCTATGTCTGCACAAAGTAATTCCAAATTTTCCACTCCTGGTATATGACGAACAATTATTCGATGAATTATTTGTATGTGGACAACCAATCGCATACATTGTGCATCTCTGGTATCTCTGAAAATAAAACAGATTGGTATCAAAACTAAAATCAATCTATTTTGAACAGTGTTATTACTCTTCACTATTTCAAGCAACAGATCCAGCCTCACTTCATAATTTGCATATTTTGTTAAATTATTCGCTAATGTGTCTCACTGCTAGTATACGGTTATGATATAACACTATTATGCTGGGTTCTTGGGCTATACAGCGACGGTGTACGGTCACCCACAATTGATGATGGCGAGCCACGCTCGAAGTTAACACTAGAGTACCACACCAATTTATAAAGCTCTTCCGTACCTATAACTTCGTCGATTCGACTATCACAACTACGTTTGGCCAATAAAGTAGAATTATAAACCCTGTATTGAAGGAAATTTAAGGAAAAATACAAGGTTTACACAGTCCTTTCGTTGCAATAAACAACACAGACTTGTACCGCACGGGTTCATAAACTAAAGGGCGTTGGTACATATTTTTTACTCGGCGCGAACACTATGGAATAAGTATCCCAAAGGAAACTGCATCAGCTCTTGTCAGATAATCTGAGTGATGGCGTGCCAAGAGTACTGAAAACAAATAATAGTTACACAAACAACAGAAGAATAAAAATACTTTATCAGGTTATCTAATGAATCAAAAGCAACTTGGTAAAAAAGGCGAAAACACAGAAAGTATGTATACACAATAAAATGACGGATGTAAAAGCGAATACAACATCTGCTAAAGATATAGAAAATAAATAAAAGCTGCTCTTTACTAAATAATATGGCTACATATCCCAAATGACTTCTTGACTTCAAGTGTTGCGTTGAGGAACAGTACAAAATCGACTTCAAAGGAATAACCCTCTGAGAGGCAGGTAACATCCCGACGGTGTGAATTTTTTCAGGCGTCATGAGCGTTGATGATGACACATATTGCACACGACATTGTGATGTTCCCCACACCTGGGTGCGCTCACGTTACACAGTTGCTTTTAAACATTCATCTCAGCTTATAGGTGCAGCTTGCAAATGCAGCGTGCGGGGTTCAAACGCGGCGTGCCCCGTTTTTTGTCTGAGAGGGCTAGTTTGGGACGCGACTCTTTGACCTCCGTTGGTAATTGCTGGAGCAGGGGTGGAGTTCCTCTGCCTTTAGTTTCGGGCACCGTTCAAAGATATTTGTAACCTCAACACGTTTTCTGTTCTCTGCTGCACGTGCCGGTGCTTCCCCACAATATCCTTTCTTTCAATGCGCCATTCTTA
Source organism: Schistocerca cancellata (assembly GCF_023864275.1). NCBI lineage: Eukaryota > Metazoa > Arthropoda > Insecta > Orthoptera > Acrididae > Schistocerca > Schistocerca cancellata. Next base: position 987,582,341 of record NC_064627.1, read on the forward strand.
CGACAAAGCACCGCAAGGGGAGAACAATAAGTCCAGCCGAGACAGGCCATTCTGGACCGTTCCTATTTTAGACATTAGCACGCGTATGGATGGCACCAAGACGTAGTACTGGCAGTTGTCTCCAGAGGACGAAATTGTGGCTACTGTCTGGGAAGCTGCCGAAGAACTCTTCTTTCTTGAAACATTTTTGTTACTTGTGCTCTGCACATTTTTCAGGCCAGTATTTTTGGGACGAATAGTTTACTGTTTTGCCTTCTCCTTGTTTTTTCCAACAGACGCTTCCTTCTCTAGATTAGTTACCGTTGCGTTGAGTGTTTCTTCATCCCAATCTGATGCAGAGTGGATAGACCCATCGGAAATGATGTCTCCTTCTTCGACGTTGTAGTCTTCGTCAGAAACATCAGATGATGGTATGTGAAGACATGATTCCATTTCAGCCATAACTTCCAGTTTTGGGTAATTCGTCAGCACATAAGAAGAAAATGAAAGTTATGGAATAGGTACCACAACCCACTTGAAACGAAACCGTTCTTTTCAATAAACATCTAATGAGACACCTACTACAAATTGGTCTCTCATTTCTAAACACTTGTCGAATCGAGCGTCCATTTTGATCGTGAATGCTACCTGTTAGCCGTTTCGGTGAATCAACATTTACGTGCACACCTATGCGTTCGTCGATTCGACGCTGTAACTTCGGGTTTACCTGATCGAAGAGTGGCGTAAGTGACTTTCGCCGGCTGAGTCAGAGAGCCAACCAGACTCCCCAGGCATTGCTGCGAGGACGGCGTGCCCCGCACGTCCGCTTATTTGACGGAAATGTGTTCGTCGAACCGAGCAGCAGTAGTATTCCAGGGTTAATGATCGTTCATTGCCCAGACCCCTGCGGAACTTACTACAGTGTGGAACTGCTTGTACTGAAAGGGATACACGATGTCAGGAGTAGGTGGTAGACCCCAGCGAGTAACGTCTTTTCCACTCGGTTTCGCCCTACGTCAAGTCTCCCTCCATCCCACTTAATGTTTTCTGATAGCAATGACCTACCTTGTAAGCACCATAGTGATGCCAAAAATCGGGCACCATATCGTAAAACATTCACGGTACATCTTATTTGGTAACTAAAACAAAACTGCATTTGAAATCGGTACCATAATTTAATGCTTGTTACTAAAATTTTACTGAAATAACGGGAAGATAAAAATAGTATGATATTTAACGATTAATCAAGAAATGATAATTCAGTAAGATTCGAAGTCCTTTAAGCGCGTCTGAAAACGTTTCCTTCGTCTGAAGTGTACAGTAAATTACATCACTCTATGGGATAATTCCGTCAGCTGTTTCACACTGCTATCAGTCTGTGTGGTTGGGTTGCAAACAGTATGTCTGTAATGACGCACAGAGTATTATCGCCAGTGAAACCCAATATCCCATTAATTCTGTTAAAATACTTTCTGTAAAACGTTATTTTGTTTTTAATTTGGGAGTAACCAGCCGTATGTGGCTTATCGTAAATCGACATCAGTTTCAGCACATCCTGTTTAAGCGCATTGAATTCCAGCGGGAAAGAGAGAGGACGATGTACGTCATGGTTGACGTTCTCGAAATCCATTAAGATTTTTACACGACCGTTTTTAATTGCCTTTCTACATGAGCGGACAAAAAATATTGCTTCTATCTTTCATGTTCTGCCACGCAGACCAATACGTAACAGCAGATGATCAATACATTCATATTTCATCGTGAAAAATTCAGTATTATTTAGTATCACACGACCCAACGTTATGTTCACGAAGATGCAGTAGAAACATTATCGTTACAGATGGACCAGTCCGCAGACAAGGCCTGCCACTGTAGAACTGAGGCATTTACAAAAATGGTATCAGCTGTCAGGTAAATGAACAGCTGTGTCCCGTCAATACAACAACACCTCTCGAAGGAAACATAAAGGACGATTATGTTTTAACGTCCAGTCAATGACGAGTCATTAGTAACGGCAATCAAGCTCGAATATGATGATCATCTTGGGGTTTGCTGCAATCTTTTTAAGGAAACAAAGGATAATCTCAATATGGGTGAGCAGACGACGATTTTACACGTGAGTCCATTCTTTAGGCTGCGCAGTTCGGTAGTTTAGATGTTCAAAACACTGGTTTAATATGTAGAACTCGTGCTTATTCAGTTTATATCATCAAAATACTAATAGAAAAATATCTGAAACCTAAAGCGCTAGGGAGCAGGAGGGGAGAGTGCTAAGTTGCTGGGAAAATAAAATCTTCATTAAGTTTAACAAACTTTATTTACAAAAACCCAAAGCCCATCTTTACACAAGACATAAATATCAAAGTTTTGTGGAAGCTTTTACCTAAATGGCAACACAATTTAATCGACCAAAACTCTGAAAATATAGACTTTACAAGACTGTGTAAATAAATTCAGAATTTGATGCAACTGTCAACTGCCCAATATTCAGGCAGTTTCAGACAGTTAATACCCCCCCCCCCCCTTCTGACCAAGAACCTTGCCGTTGGTAGGGAGGTTTGCGTGCTTTAGCGATACAGATAGCCGAACTGTAGGTGCAACCACAAAGGAGGGGTATCTGTTGAGAGGGCAGACAAACGTGTGGCTCCTGAAGAGGGCAGCAGCCTTCTCAGTAGTTGCAGGGGCAACAGTTTGGATGATCTGGGCTTGTAACACTAGCGAAAACGGCCTTGCTGTGCTGGTACTGCGAAGGGCTGAAAGCAAGGGGTAACTACAGCCGTAATTTTTTCCGAGGGCATGCAGATTTACTGTATTGTTAAATGATGATGGGACTCTTGGGTAAAATATTCCGGAGGTAAAATAGTCCCCCATTCGGTTCTCCGGGCGGGGAATACTCAGGAGGACGTCGTTATCAGGAGAAAGAAAGCTGGCGTTCTACGGATCGGAGCGTGAAATGTCAGATAACTTAATCGGCCAGGTAGGTTAGAGAAATTAAAAAGGGAAAAGGATAGGTTAAAGTTAGATATAGTGGGAATTAGTGAGGTTCGGTGGCAGAAGGAACAGGACTCCTCCTCAGGTGGATACAGGGTTATAAATACAAAATCAAATAGGGCTAATGCAGGAGTAGGTTTAATGATGAAGAAAATAATAGGAGTGCCGCTAAGCTACTACAAACAGCATAGTGAACGCATTATTGTGGCCAATATAGACACGAAGCCCACGCCTGCCACAGTAGTACAAGTTTATACGCCAATTAGCTCCGCAGATGACAAAGAGATTGATGAAAGCTATGATGAGATAAAAGAAATTAATCCGATAGTGAAGGGAGACGAAAATTTAATATTCATGGGTGACTGGAATTCGAGAGTAGGAAAAGGAAGGGAAGGAAACGTAGTAGGTGATTATGGAATGGAGGTAAGAAATGAATGAGGAAGCCGCCTGGTAGAATTTTGCACAGAACATAACTTAATCATAGCGAACACTTGGTTCAAGAATCATAAAAGAAGGTTGTATTAATTACAAGACATTTCCAAGGGCAGATGTGGACTCTGACCACAATCTACTGGTTATGAACTGTAGATTAAAACTGAAGAAACTGCAGAAAGGTGGGAATTTAAGGAGATGGGACCTGGATAAACTGACGGAAACAGAGATTGTAGAGAGACTCAGGGAGAGGATTAGGGAACGATTGACAAGAAAGGGGGAATGAAATACAGTAGAAGAAGGATGGGTACCTTTGAGGAATGAAATAGTGAAGACGTCACAGGATCAAGTAGATGAAAAGACGAGGGCTCGTAAAAATCTTTGGATAACAGAAGAAATATTGAATTTAACTGATGAAAGGAGAAAATATAAAAATGCAGTAAATGAAGCAGGCAAAAAGGAATACAAACGTCTCAAAAAAGAGATCGACAAGTAGAGCAAAATGTGTAAGCAAGGATAGCTACAGGACAAATTTAAGGATGTAGAGGCATATCTCACTTGGGGTAAGATAAGTACAGCCTACAAGAAAATTAATGAGACCTTTGGAGAAAAGAGAACCACTTGTATGAATATCAAGAGCTCAGATGGAAACCCAGTTATAAGCAAAGAAGGGAAAGCAGAGTGGTAGAAGGAGTATATAGAGGATCTATACAAGGACGATGTAGTTAAGGGCAATGGAAGAGGATGTGGGTGAAGTTGAAGTGGGAGATATGATACTGCGTGAAGAGTTTGACAAAGCGCTGAAAGACTTAAGTCGAAACAAGGCTCCGGGAGTAGACAACATTCCATTAGAACTACTGACGGCCTTGGGAGAGCCAGTCCTGACAAAACTCTAGCATCTGGTGAACAAGATGTATGAGACAGGCGAAATACCCTTGGACTTCAAGAAGAATAAAATAATTCCAGTCCCAAAGAAATCAGGGGTTGACAAATGAGAAAATTACCGAACTATCAGTTTAATAAGTCACGGGTGCAAAATACTAACGCGAATTCTTTAGAGGCGAAGGGAAAAACTGGTAGAAGCCGACCTCGGGGAAGATGAGTTTGGATTCCGTAGAAATATTGGAACACGTGAGGCAATACTGTCCCTAAGACTTATCTTAGAAGATAGATTAAGGAAAGGCGTACCTATGTTTCCGGCATTTCTAGACTTATAGAAAGCTTTAGACATTGTTGACTGGAATACTCTCTTTCAAATTCTGAAGATAGCAGGGTTAAAATACAGGGAGCAAATGGCTATTCACAATTTTTACCGAACCAGATGGTATTTATAAGAGTCGAGTTACATGAAAGGGAAGCAGTGGTTGGGAAGCGAGTGAGACAGGGTTGTAGCCTATCCCCGATGTTATTCATTGTGTATATTTAGCAAGCAGTAAATAAAACAAATGAAAAATTCGGAGTAGGAATTAAAACCCATGGAGAAGAAATAAAAACTTTGCGGTTCGCCGATGACATTGTAATTCTGTCAGAGACAGCAAAAGACCTGGAAGAGCAGTTGAACAGAATGGACAGTGTCTTGAAAGAAGGATATATGATAAACATCAACAAAAGCAAAACGAGGATAATGGAATGTAGTCGAATTAAGTCGGGTGATGCTAAGGGAATTAAATTATGAAATGAGACACTTAAAGTAGTAAAGGAGTTTTGCTATCTGGGGAGCAAAATCACTGATGATGGTCTAAGTAGAAGGATATAGAAAGTAGACTGGCAATGCAAAGAAAAAGTTTGTGAAGAAGAGAAATTTGTTAACATCAAGTATAGATTTAAGTGTCAGGAAGTAGTTTCTGAAAGTATTTGTAGGGAGTGTAGCCGTGTATGGAAGTGAAACATAGACAATAAAAAGTTTGGACAAGAAGAAATTGAAGCTTTCTAAATGTGGTGTTACAGAAGAATGTTGAAGATTAGATGGGTAGATCACATAACTAATGAGGAGGTATTAAATACAATTGGAGTGAAGAGACATCTGTGGCACAACTTGACTAGAAGAAGGGATCAGTTGGTAGGGCGTGTTCTGAGACATCAAGGGATCACCAATTTAGTATTGGATGGCAGCGTGAAGGCTAAAAATCGTAGAGGGAGACTAAGAGATGAATACACTAAGCAGATTCAGAAAGACGTAGGTTGCAGTAGGTACTGGGAGATGAAGAAGCTTGCACAGGATAGAGTAGCATGAAGAGCTGCATCAAACCAGTCACTGTACTGAAGACAACAACAACAACTACTACTACTACTACAATGCCTGGAAAAGTTTAGACAAACGATTACCACAACAGCCAAGTGTTCATTAAAAGAAACTGACACCGTCTTAATCAATTACATAAAATTTTGAAGTTAATAAAAATAATCCCTTTTGAAAGAGACCACCACATTAAATTTTGAAGTAGGGTGCAAACATTTAGTGGTGGAGTAACTCTTTAAGCAACTGACCCCACATAATTTTGAACCATTAAATTACTTTTTGAAAATAATCGGACACTCTTCTACTTTTTTTAAAGCTTAAATATAGTTAACGGTGGTAGTCACAGCCCAAAAATATTTTTTGTTTAAAGAGACAAAATTGCAAATAGTGGTATTAATCCTAACAGCTCCTCTATATTACACGGCCTTCAGTAAGAATATTGACATGAAAAACCGTTCCAGGCGCCCGTGATAAAATGAGAAACCGTTAATCTTCACCTGAAAGAGTACACGTTGTAGTACCACGGCGCGAAAATGAACTACCACACATTTCAATATCCACAGAAACTTTACTGAGTAGTAGAACAAGAAAAGAGCACTTACGCTTTAACACAAAAAGACAGTAGTAAGTCTAACTCAGGCTTAACAAAGCAGACAAATGAAGGGCAGTTGAGCAAAGACAAGTTTGAATCAATAGTGGCTGGCATCAACGGTAAGAACCATTCATTAAACAAACTAACTCTTATTTAATGAACTTATTAACAACTAGACCGAAACTCGATAAACAGGGGTGAGAATAGACACACAGAAGACACGACAGATTTTCTGAGTTTAAACAAATGCTAGATGTGAGAAGTAATTGAAAGCTAGAATGATCACGTTTCATCTGTAAATAAACCAATGTCAGAATGCAGTGCGTATAAGTGCTATCTTCTAGCTTACCAATGTAGATGAATTTTTAAGCCTATAGTTTCAAAGGCCATGTGCGAATGTCTATTTCGTGTTAATATTCAAAGGTCACACTACATTTCACTTTCCTTTACACAGCAGAACTGAGCTTAGTGACGATCTGAAATTCACAAACTGTAATTAGATAATTCGTATATCATATAAGACGTCCTTGTTGGTTATAAACAGCTTAATGAGTCAATACAGAAGTTCACTCAAAAGAATGCAGGTCGCGTGACCCGAACCAACAGTTGAATAATACACAAAAAAACTAGATTTTCGGCCACTTGTCGAACAGCCTTGAACATAACAATGAATAACAGACACTAACGCCAGTAATACTACAAGATGGTAGCTGCAATTAACAATTTAGTCGCTGTCCAATACATAGGCACTAGGTAACCGGAGTTTTGAGTTACAATCCGCACAAGCGCTTGATGTTCACCAAGACAGCTGCTCACCGTTAAAGTCGTCTGCTTATATCAGGCAGCACGCCCCATTCAGTGCAGAACCACAACTACCTCCTCATACTATACGACTGCCCCTATATTGTCGCCACAGAGGCTGAGGAACACCGTGGTGTAGTGGGTATGATATTAAACTGCTGCATGGAGGGTCTTGGGTTCAAAACTCATCTGGTCTGCACTATTTCAATTTCCATATGCGATTCTAGAAGTATCTACAAATGTCAAAAATTATTATATTGGAATGCTCTGTAGCTGTATATGTACTATTGAATGTGTTCTGGCCGGAGGCAGTTCTCTCCGCGCTCCTGTATCTGCAAGTGCCGAATAAACCTTCGTTAAGTGAAGTTAGTGTTCGTCATTCATCGAATTACACCTTCTTCTATGTGACATTATTCTGGTGGAGACGCTGGGTATTGGAACTTGTGATAGCGCATATTATCGACGACACAGTGGGTCCCATCAGGCCACGACAGAGCCGCCGCTTGCGTGGCGAGAAACCAGAGTTCGAGCCATATTCAACAGTTTTCAATCAATCAGAGACAGAAGAAGAAGAGGACGTTACGATAGCAGCAACTGTGTGCCACTACATGGACATCCTTCCGGGTTCTCTGGTAACGTTGGCCAAGATCCAAATAACTGACTGAAGGTATAAGAAGGTATAGCCAAATTTAACAAGTAGATTGATACCATGTGTTTGGCTAACGTATTTTTCTACTTGTAGGGCACTGCCAAGCAATGGTATGAGAACAACGAGAAGAAGTTCACAAGCTGGGAAGTATTCCAGGCGGAACTGCGCAAATATTTCGGCGACACACAACGACAGAAGTGCAAGGCTGAAGATAAACTAAAGTGCAGGGCACAGTGTCCTGGAGAGAATACAGCATCCTACATTCAAGACGTCTTGGGGCTGTTTAAAACAGTGTATCCTAGAATGAAGGAGGAAGATAAGTTTGTAAGTCTTATGAAGGGTGTTGCTCAGGACATGTATCAAGCCCTATTCCTGAAGTAGGTTTCGACAGCAGACGACTTCATAAAATGATGGTAGTATATAGAGACAATGCATCAAAACCGAATAACACGCAAGAAGTTTTAACGGCTTCCAAACATCGTCTAGATGTCTGTGATGGAGGAAGCAACTGATTTCACAAGAGTTCTTCGTCAGATAGTGAGAGAGGAAGTTCAGAAGGCAATTGGATTGCACGGCGAGAAAAAAACCGAGACGCTTCAAGAGTTCATAAGGAAGGAACAGACATTGAACCCAATGTCTCGCCCTTCATTTCCCTCTACAATGGCCTCACCTCCTTCCTTGGAGGTGTGGCCACCGAAGAGAAAAATCCTCTGCCATCGATCACTACAAAAATAATAGGAAACTATGTCATTATCCTCATGGATGGCCCACCAGCCCAAGCTCTTGTGGACTCTGTAGCATCATGTTCAGTTAGTTCGGTTAAGTACCGTCGCCAGTTGCAGAAAACCGTATTCGTCAACAAAAAAAACATCTCTGCTGAAGGTGGTTAATGGGAAATATGTAAAACCTGCAGGAAGATGTACCATTCGTGTGTGTATAAGTGGTCATACACAGCCCTCAATATTCATGGTCTTACAAGAGTGTAGTCATGACGTCATTCTCGGATGGGACTTTTTGAAACCTTCTTAGGCTATTATAGATTGTAGCCGTTCGAAGATTACGCTAGACGAGATGAGATACTGTGGACATGAAGATGCGCATCCGAGTGTGTGGAGACTATGTGTGCTGGAAGAAGTGATCATTCCTGCAGTCAGCGCTAGAAAGGTAACTGTCGTGTCATGCTATGCATCAACCCATGGATCTTGTAGTGGAATGTAAGAGAAGCATACCACTGAAGAATAACTTGGTCTTCCCAGTCACTGTCGTATCGTTTAAGGACGGATTCGGTAAATTGTGGATAGCTAACTGTCGCCGAGAACCGCAGATCCTCCCAAGACGCATGTGCGTAGCAAATGCTGAGCCGTTAATTGAAGCACAGCTTAGCGTTATAGAAACCTCCCATGCCGAGTCTGTGGGCGAAATTGGCGCCACCATTAAGAGAAAAGATCATCTAGCTCGACTATCACCAGATCTCACTAAGGAACAACAGAAAAAGCTACTTGCCATTTTTCAAGAGTTCTCTGAATGCTTCAATCCACAGGTGAAGAGCAAATTATACAAATCGACGGTGAAGTACCGGATTAGCGCTGGAGACCATCAGCCAATAAGCCACAGAGCATAACGTGTGTCAGCAACGGAACGTCGAATAATTCGCGACGAGGCAGAGCCCATGGTCGTCACCAGGGGTCCTCGTCAGGGATAAGGATAGCAGTTGGCGATTTTGTGTTGATTACAGGAAGCTTAATAAGATAACTAAAAGGGACGTTTACCCTCTTCCACGAATTGACGACACACTAGATTGTCTGAAGCGGTATACGTTTTTCTCAAACATGGACATGTACTCGGGATACTGGCAACTGGAAGTAGATGATGCTGATCGTTAGAAAGCTGTATTCATCACCCCTGAGGGCCTGTAAGCGTTTAAGCTAATGCAGTTTGGTTTGCGTAATGCACCAGCAACTTTTGAACGGATGATGGAAGGCACCTGGATTGGACGACGTGTCTTTGTGATTTAGATGACATTGTAGAGTTCTCAGAGACATTTTATGAACATATAAAGAGACTAAAGGCTGTTCTTAAGTGTCTTAAACAAGGCGGACTGAAACTCGATCCAAGAAAGTGTCTTTTTGGTGTAAAGGAAATCAAAATAATTGGACACCTTGATTCAAACGAAAGTGTGTGGCTAGACCCAGAAAAGGTGAGATCTATAACGGAATTTCCTATTCCTAAAAGTATTAGAGATGTGAGAAGCTTCCTCGGATTATGTTCTTATTACCGTCGTTTTATCAAGGACTTTCGCATCAAAGTCAGGCCACTCCACGAGTTGTTAAAAGCCGATGCTAAATTTATCTGGGGTGGTGCTCAACAAGATTCTTTCGATGTGCTTCGAAAAGCTCTGACGACTGACCCTGTACTAGGTCTGTGTCATGTGAGAGCACCTACAGAACTAAACACAAATGCCAGCGAGTATGGGATCGGTGCTGTTCTGGTGCAAATTTCGGATGGAAAAGAGAATGTCATAGCCTATGATTCTAGGACTCTTACAAAAGCCGAGAGAAACTACTCAACTACAGAAAGAGAATGTTTTGCTGTGACCTGGGCCGTGTGCAAATTTCGACATTATCTCTATAGAAGGTCATTCACAGTTGTTAGAGATCATCATTCGTTTTGTTGTTTGACAGGTCTTAAGGATGCAACAGGACGACTCGCCAAGTTGGCAGTACGTCTTCAAGAGTATGACATTACCATAGTGTACATAAATGGAAGAAAACACCAAGATGCCGACTGTCTCTGAAAAACCCTGTCCAAGATAGTAACTGTCTCGCTGCATTCCAGGATCTCTCTGTTGAGCAGAAGAAGGACGCCAAGATATCTCAGATTATGCTTGCCTTAAATTGGTCAGAGGATGTGAAAAGGACAATTAAAGGTGGTTAATGAATTACTTTGCAAGTAAACCTTTGATCCGTTTGGGAAGAGGTGGCTACCAGTGATTCCTAAACACATGCGCCTAGATGTTCTACAGAAATTCCATGACACACCCGAGGCCGGACATTTAGGATTTATTAAGATATACGATAGAATCCGCAAGAGATTTTTCTGGCCAGGTTTATTTAGGAGTGTCCGTCACTATGTGTCGCACTGTCGAGAGTGCCACAAGAGAAAGGCAGTTCCTCGGAAACCACCTAGCCGACTCATACCAATTCCATCGGCCGAAATGCCTTTCCATCGTTTTGGGATTGACCTCCACGGACGATTTCCAACGTCTGCTAGTGGCAATAGATCGATTATTGTTTGCACTGATTATCTGACACGCTATGCCATTACAACAGCCGTGAAAACAGGCGAAGTATCCGAGGTAGCCAAATTCATCGTGGAAAGCAGTGCATTAAATCACGGTGCCCCAAGGTCGTTAATTACTAATCGAGGGAAAGATTTTCAATCGAATCTTGTGACAGAGATAAACCGTCGGTGCAACATTACTCGTCACATGACGACTGCCTACCATCCGCTTACTAACTGGCTCATTGAACGTTTTAATAAGACCTTGGCCGGCATGCTATCAATGTTCGTCAATGTTGAGGAGAGCAACTGGGATGAGGTGCTACCTTTCGTGACGTTTGCCTACAACACCGCCAGAAAAGACACCACAGGATTTACGCCATTTTTCCTCGTGCATGGACGTGAGGCGATTACGACGTTGGACACTGTGCTTCCGTCACATCCTGATGACGTAAACAACGACGATATCGGCCAGGTGTTAACCAGAGCTGAGGAAGCTCGGCAATTAGCTCGACTCCGCACGCTGCAGGCTCAAAAAAGTTACGCTGAAGGTATGACGCGAGCCAGCACCCTGTTGTCTACCATCCTAATGACCTCGTCTGAATCTTCACTCCTGTTCGGAAGGTTGGTCTCTCTGAGAAGCTCCTCAGACGCTACTTTGGACCTTATAAGGTTGTAAGGCAGTTGTCTGATGTTACTTATGAAATTTAAGATGTCGACCCCGGACTAGGACGACGTAACTCCGAGACGCTGTTCCTTAAGAAGGAAGCAATGTCGCAGAAGAAACTGAGTAGCACCGGTGTGTTGTGGGTTGGGTCAAATGGCTCTGAGCCCTATGGGACTTAACATCTATGGTCATGAGTCCCCTAGAACTAAGAACTACTTAAACCTAACTAACCTAAGGACATCACACAACACCCAGCCATCTCGAGGCAGAGAAAATCCCTGACCCCGCCGGGAATCGAACCCGGGAACCCGGGCGTAGGAAGCGAGAACGCTACCGCACGACCACGAGCTGCGGGCTGTGTAGTGGGTATGATACTAAACTGTTGTAAGAAGGGTCGTGAGTTCAAGTCTTACCAGGACTGTACAATTTTAATTTCTATATGCGGTTTGGGTACATTATAAAAGTACCCACAAATGTGAAGAGTCATTGGACTGCACAGTTCTGTAGCTGTACATATACTGTAGGTGTTCTGCCGGAGGCAGTTCGCTCCGCGCTCTTGTATGTGCAAGTGCTGAATATACCTTCGTTAAGTGAAGTTAGTGTTTGTCATTCATCTAATTACACCTTCTTCTACGTGACAATACCACTGCGCCGAGCTGTATTGTCTTTATTGTCTTCACCTGGAAGGAGCGTCTCCGGGAATTGCCAGAAGTTCCAGTCGAGAAGACTATATCGGCAGTAAAGCAAGTCATAACTACACCCTGTGCATGGCACGTAACCAGAAAGAATAAAAAAAATTCAGAACCAGTATATAGTCACTATGGTGGCACCGTTTTAGAGATTCTTTGTTCTAACTCTACTACAGTTATTGGGTTGATGCATAAATTAGTGGTGTTTTTGTTCTTCTTGTTGGCATTCCATTTGCTATGCGTTTATTTATGGATTGTTATTTTTTGTTTGTAGATCATTGTTGCTATTTGAGTTTACATAGTGTCATTTTTTCATTTGGAGACAGTGATTGGAGTGCGGATGCTAAAAAATTCAGTGCCAAGTGGAGAAAACGGAACATTTCACGCATATTCTTCTGTTTGAGTTCAATAGAGGGGTGACAGCAGCAGAGGCAGCCATATACATTTGGACCGTGAATGAGGATAATGGTAATGGACAGAGCATGGCGAGAAAATGGTTTTCTAGTCTTAAGGAGGACTCTTTTCACGTTAGTGATCCTCCAGGTTCAAGAATACCTTCGGGATTTGATGAAGAGCGTTTCAATGTGTTAATCCAGAATGGTCCTCGTCAGCGTACTTGAGAAATGACAGATATGATGAACTGGGACCATTTCACCATCGTGCGACATTTGCATGCAATGCGGAAGGTTCAGAAATCGAGTGTATGGGTAACGCATAGTCTAAGTCAAAAGTACAGGAATCAGCGGGTAGCCATATGTGCATCTCTGGTTGCTCAGTATCGAAAGGCTCGAAAACAACAGCGTCTACCCCTATCCTGTATCGTTACTGATGACGAGAGATGGCGTCTTAATGCTATCATAAGCAAAAAAAAAAGGTATGAATGAGCCAGCACAAAGCAAAGCAGCAACTCCCGTATAAAGCACTGCGCGCATGTACAAAAGATAGTGTTATGAATCTGGTAGAACGGTGACGCTACGATGTAGTATGAATTGCTTCCACGGGGGGTAACAATCACCGGTAACATTAATCGTCAACAACAGAGACGTCTTGCAGACTTCGTCCAAGAACAACGACCAGGAAGAATGCGTGATGTGATGTGATGTTATTCCACGATAACGGCTGCCCGCATTCTGTTAGACTGACAAAAAACAATGCAGTGGAGTTGGGTTGGGAAACCATACCACCTTTTTCATCTGACCTTGCACCACCAGATTTTTAAGATTTTCTGTTCCATATCGCGCAATTTTCAGGGAAGTTCCTTTCCTGGTGAAAATGTGCTCCGAACGTGGCTCGAAGAGTTGTTCGCCTCAGAACCACGTGATTTCAGCACTCACTTAATGTTAAAATTACCCCATTGTTGACAGACTGTGCTGTCTCTACTACATGTATCTATTTCGTTTATTAAAATTACGGAAAACCGTAACAAACTTATGCACTAAACCAGTATGAGATTTACAGTTAGAAGAAGTTCTATCTCTTTCATTTCCATATCCTTGGCATAAACCGAACAAGAAAGAGGGGAAAAAAATATGAAAACAGATAGACGAAGGTATGGAATGATTCATTCCTGAATGGGGAATGAAGCTGTGCAATAAATGGGGCAAACAGTAAGGGAAATAGAAACTTGTGTCACTGTAATACTGTATTAACAGCGAAGAAAATTGCTGGAAGTCTTCATAGAAACTGACTGACTGTTAACGAAATGGAGAATATATTCTACGATAGCAAAATTATCATTTCTTTCTAAAAGTGATGTTTAACAAAGAGCTGCCCAAGCAACATATACAAATTTTGCTAACCGTGTAGATGATTTGGACAAATGAACTGGGGGTATACAAATATATGGAAATAACGAAAGCGCAATATATTACCATGCTCCATGTGGTACAGGAAAACACTTGGTATTCAAAACAGCTTCCAGTAGTCTCGGAATGGATAAATACAGGCCCTGTGTGTTTTCCGAAATGCTGTCCTTCATGCAAAATAGTGGCTAGTACAGTTAACGATTATTGAAGTGGACAGCGTGTAACCTCCCCATCACTTATCGACCTTAATGACAGTGAAAAATTAAACCCGTGTACCTAATGGAAATTTGGGAAAAGCAATCGTCACCGAAGTTAATTTGTCGGTAAAGAGGGAGGAAAGGGTTACATCTAAATGAAAGGGAAAATGCAAATGAAACTGGTGGAAATTAATTTTGAAAAGGGGTAAAGTTAATAAAGAAAGTAAATGTGCGGCCGTTACGTTAACAATTAACTAGCGGTAATTAGATATTTGAGATTTGGGGGAAATTACGGTTGCCAGTCCTATGGACAATTACTATAGTAAATGAAAAAGAAAGGTTATTACACATATAATTATCACTAGAAGCGTGGCAACGGAAGGTTGACACGTGTAGTGTTAAAACTGAAAGTTTGTCAGAAGTAATAAATTTCGCTACACTCTGACTTAATTTAGCAAAAGAATTAATAAAAATGGAAAATTGGAAGTTAATTTAGTGACTGAAATTAATAGTGAGCTTTGTTTCTGAAGCACATGGAAGTTCAGTAAAATACGGTTAGTCTTGGGCTACCTCAAGAATCATTTAAAAAGCTACTTGAATCTACGCAATTTAGAAATAAGAAATTTAACTTTAAACTTGAATGAAATGATTCTGAACAATTAACAATAGTAAAATTTTGTACGTACCAAGCTGAGCTGCAGTCACAGGTAAGCTAAAATACGGTAACAAAACTCGCACTCTTAATTTGTGCTTGTGTAATCTAAATATTGTAGTCAGCTATGAATACCTTAACTGAACGTTGAAATTAAAGCAGTGAAACGGAATGATATTTCTTTAATGCTGGCGTTTGAATTTGAGCGACACTCGGGTTCATCCCGGAAAAGGAAGGGACCCTGCTTGGTAATGCAATTGGGACAATGAGCAACAAAGGTTCATGTTACGTTGCTGTAATTTAGTGAGAAAAATTTAACAGTTTCAAAAGCTGAGGTCTGCCATACAGTTCTAAAACTTTACGTGCTACCAGTCTTCCTTGTTGGTTGATTGAAGGTTTGAAGTAGTCAATCGAGGAGGTGGCGACGGTCACTCATTGTCGGCCGTCGCTGTTGCAGAAGCTGGATGTTGGCGCGGCGTCTTCTCGACACGGTCTCCAGCCGAAACGGGCTCCTGATGTGTACCAGCTAACGCCTCCCGTCCGCGACACCATGTCAGAAACTATCATAGCGAGTCGAGCGCAATTACATGCTGCCAAACCCCGAAAGCGCGGCAACTCGCGGGAGCGTCAC
Organism: Schistocerca cancellata; assembly: GCF_023864275.1. Lineage (NCBI taxonomy): Eukaryota > Metazoa > Arthropoda > Insecta > Orthoptera > Acrididae > Schistocerca > Schistocerca cancellata. The sequence continues at coordinate 987,597,944 of NC_064627.1, forward strand.
ACAACACACCTGCTCCACTGTCCTCCTCCAGCCAGACCCCGCTCTGCCCGCGCTCCACGCGGCCGAGTTCACACTACCAAAGATCCTAAACACTTTGGTTCTCCACACGACCTATCGATGTATTCGTTCGATAGCATAGTTTTCCCTAGGCAAGACCCAGAGTAAAAATACAAATAGTATTTACGAAACAAACCAACATAAATAAATAAATAAATAAATATATATATATATATATATATATATATATATATATATATATATATATATATATATAGTAAAACAATTACAATATATAAAGACACAGAAATGTCGTATCTTCAGGTAACAAAATAAGGAAAAGAATTTATAGTACAATAGATGGAAATAGGAGGATATGCATTTCCGGCGTTACAAGCGATCGTGCACCTTTCTCTCCAAAGTAGACCACTGTGGTGTCCAGGAAAGGTGCCACATTTCATCCTGATGCTCAAAACACGAGCCCAAGATGAAGAGAGCTCTTTGAAAAAGGGCCGTGTCGTCATGAAACTTTCTGGGAAACAACTATTGTACCACGAGCTGCATCTCTAGAACCGAAATGGTCACATAATCCTTGGCAGTAAAGCTACCTGCCACAGTAACCAAAGGGCCCACGGAATATCACGATATGGCTGTCATCACCATCAGCCCCCCCCTCCCTCCCCATGAACCGTGGACCTTGCCGTTGGTGGGGAGGCTTGCGTGCCTCAGCGATACAGATGGCCGTACCGTAGGTGCAACCACAACGGAGGGGTATCTGTTGAGAGGCCAGACAAACATGTGGTTCCTGAAGAGGGGCAGCAGCCTTTTCAGTAGTTGCAGCGGCAACAGTCTGGATGATTGACTGATCTGGCCTTGTAACATTAAGCAAAACGGCCTTGCTGTGCTGGTACTGCGAACGGCTGAAAGCAAGGGGAAACTACAGCCGTAATTTTTCCCGAGGACATGCACCTCTACTGTATGATTAAATGATGATGGCGTCCTCTTGGGTTAAATATTCCGGAGGTAAAATAGTCCCCCATTCGGATCTCCGGGCGGGGACTACTCAGGAGGACGTCGTATCAGGAGAAAGAAAACTGGCGTTCTACGGATCGGAGCGTGGAATGTCAGATCCCTTAATCGGGCAGGTAGGTTAGAAAATTTAAAAAGGGAAATGGATAGGTTAAAGTTAGATATAGTGGGAATTAGTAAAGTTCGGTGGCAGGAGGAACAAGACATTTGGTCAGGTGATTACAGGATTATAAATACAAAATCAAATAGGGGTAATGAAGGAGTAGGTTTAATAATGAATAAAAAAATAGGAGTGCGGGTTAGCTACTACAAACAGCATAGTGAACGCATTATTGTGGCCAAGATAGACACAAAGCCCATGCCTACTACAGTAGTACAAGTTTATATGCCAACTACCTCTGCAGATGATGAAGAAATAGATGAAATGTATGACGAGATAAAAGAAATTACTTAGGTAGTGAAGGGAGACGAAAATTTAATAGTCATGGGTGACTGAAATTCGACAGTAGGAAAAGGGAGAGAAGGAAACATAGTAGGTGAATATGGATTGGGGGGAAGGAATAAAAGAGGAAGCCGCCTTGTAGAATTTTGCACGGAGCATAACTTAATCATAGCCAACACTTGGTTCAAGAATCATAAAAGAAGGTTGTATACCTGGAAGAATCCTGGAGATACTAAAAGGTATCAGATAGATTATATAATGGTAAGACAGAGATTTAGGAACCAGGTTTTAAATTGTAAGACATTTCCTGGGGCAGATGTGGATTCTGACCACAATCTATTGGTTATGAACTGCAGATTGAAACTGAAGAAACTGCAAAAAGGTGGCAATTTAAGGAGATGGGACCTGGATAAACTGAAAGAACCAGAGGTTGTACAGAGTTTCAGGGAGAGCATAAGGGAACAATTGACAGGAATGGGGGAAAGAAATACAGTAGAAGAAGAATGGGTAGCTCTGAGGGATGAAGTAGTGAAGGCAGCAGAGGATCAAGTAGGTAAAAAGACGAGGGCTAATAGAAATCCTTGGGTAACAGAAGAAATATTGAATTTAATTGATGAAAGGAGAAAATATAAAAATGCAGTAAATGAAACAGGCAAAAAGGAATACAAAAGTCTCAAAAATGATATCGACAGGAAGTGCAAAATGGCTAAGCAGGCATGGCTAGAGGACAAATGTAAGGATGTAGAGGCTTGTGTCACTAGGGGTAAGATAGATACTGCCTACAGGAAAATTAAAGAGACCTTTGGAGAGAAGAGAACCACTTGTATGAATATCAAGAGCTCAGATGGCAACCCAGTTCTATGCAAAGAAGGGAAGGCCGAAAGGTGGAAGGAGTATATAGAGGGTTTATACAAGGGCGATGTACTTGAGGACAATATTATGGAAATGGAAGAGGATGTAGATGAAGACGAAATGGGAGATAAGATACTGCGTGAAGAGTTTGACAGAGCACTGAAAGACCTGGGTCGAAACAAGGCCCCGGCGTGCAGACAACATTCCATTTGAACTACTGATGGCCTCGGGAGAGCCAGTCATGACAAAACTCTACCATCTGGTGAGCACGGTGTATGAGACAGGCGAAATACCCTCAGACTTCAAGAAGAATATAATAATTCCAATCCCAAAGAAAGCAGGTGTTGACAGATGTGAAAATTACCGAACTATCAGTTTAATAAGTCACAGCTGCAAAATACTAACACGAATTCTGTACAGACGAATGGAAAAACTGGTAGAAGCCGACCTCGGGAAGATCAGTTTGGATTCCGGAGAAACACTGGAAAACGTAAGGCAATACTGACCTTACGACTTATCTTAGAAGAAAGATTAAGAAAAGGCAAACCTACGTTTCTAGCATTTGTAGACTTAGAGAAAGCTTTTGACAATGTTAACTGGAATACTCTCTTTCAAATTCTGAAGGTGGCATGGGTAAAATATAGGGAGCGAACGGCTATTTACAGTTTGTACAGAAACCAGATGGCAGTTATAAGAGTCGAGGGGCATGAAAGGGAAGCAGTGGTTGGGAAGGGAGTAAGACAGGGTTGTAGCCTCTCCCCGATGTTATTCAATCTGTATATTGAGCAAGCAGTAAAGAAAACAAAAGAAAAATTCTGAGTAGGTATTAAAATTCATGGAGAAGAAATAAAAACTTTGAGGTTCACCGATGACATTGTAATTCTGTCAGAGACAGCAAAGGACTTGGAAGAGCAGTTGAACGGAATGGACAGTGTCTTGAAAGGAGGATATAAGATGAACATCAACAAAAGCAAAACGAGGATAATGGAATGTAGTCAAATTAAGTCGGGTGATGCTGAGGGAATTAGATTAGGAAATGAGACACTTAAAGTAGTAAAGGAGTTTTGCTATTTAGGGAGTAAAATAACCGATGATGGTCGAAGTAGAGAGGATATAAAATGTAGACTGGCAATGGCAAGGAAAGCGTTTCTCAAGAAGAGGAATTTGTTAACATCGAGTATAGATTTAAGCGTCAGGAAGGCGTTTCTGAAAGTATTTGTATGGAGTGTAGCCATGTATGGAAGTGAAACATGGACGATAACTAGTTTGGACAAGAAGTGAATAGAAGCTTTCGAAATGTGGTGCTACAGAAGAATGCTGAAGATAAGGTTGGTAGATCACGTAACTAATGAGGAGGTATTGAATAGGATTGGGGAGAAGAGAAGTTTGTGGCACAACTTGACTAGAAGAAGGGATCGGTTGGTAGGACATGTTTTGAGGCATCAAGGGATCACAAATTTAGCATTGGAGGGCAGTGTGGAGGGTAAAAATCGTAGAGGGAGACCAAGAGATGAATACACTAAGCAGATTCAGAAGGATGTAGGTTGCAGTAGATACTGGGAGATGAAGAAGCTTGCACAGGATAGAGTAGCATGGAGAGCTGCATCAAACCAGTCTCAGGACTGAAGACCACAACAACACCATCACCGAAAGCCCAAAAATGTTCAAATGTATGTGAAATCTTATGGGATTTAACTGCTAAGGTCATCAGTCCCTAAGCTTACGCATTACTTAACCTAAACAATCCTAAGGACAAACACACACACCCATGCCCGAGGTAGGACTCGAACCTCCGCCGGGACCAGCCACACAATAAACGACTGCAGCGCCCTAGAGCGCTCGGCTAATCCCGCGCGGCACCGAAACCCAGCCATCTTTCATTCTTGTTACGTACACTCGGCCAGAAACTGGAAGCAATGTGGAACAAGACTCATCTGACCAAATAATTTTATCCGATTGCTCCATAGTACAGCTTTTATGGCAACACGTTATCATGTTACGGTCGTTTGTATCACTGATGTGAGGTTTTGGAACTGCCTACGTCTTGATGTCCTTTCCTGTTGTTTTGCTGACAGGGTTCGTGATTACGACATCCAAGTCTGCAGCGACTTTTGGAGCTGTCATACTCCTATTTTTCGCCACAATCCTGTTTAATGATCGACCAACAGGATCATTCAACATACATTTTCATTCGCACTGTTACTTAGTGGTTGATGATTTTCCGCTTTCCCTGTGTGTCGTATAAATCTTCAATGGTATCTCTAGAAACACAAAACACTTCGCCTACCATGGTTGCGAAAGCAGCCACCATAAGAGCACCAACTATTTGCCCACGTTCGATTTTGCATAGCACCAACGTAATGCATTCACAAATGACACTTGTAACGTACTGAGGACGTTTCCCAGGCACAGTTTGCTGGAAAATACACTACTGGCCATTAAAATTGCTACAACAAGAAGAAATACAGATGATAAACGGATATTCATTGGACAAATATATTATACTACAACTGACATGTGATAACATTTTCACGCAATGTGGGTACATAGATCCTGAGGAATCAGTACCCACAACAACCACCTCTGGTCATAATAACGGCCTTGATACTCCTGGTCATTGACTCAAACAGAGCTTGAATAGAGTGCACAGGTAGAGCTGCCCATGCAGCTTCAACACGATACCGCAGTTCATCAAGAGTAGCGGCTGGCGTATTGTGACGAGTCAGTTGCTCGGCCACCAATGACCAGACGTTTTCAATTGGTGAGAGACCTGGAGAATGTGCTGGCTAGGGCAGCAGTCGAACATTTTCTGCATCCAGAAAGACCCGTACAGGAACTGCAACTACGGTCGTGCCTTATCCTCCTGAAATGTGGGGTTTTGCAGAGATCGAATGAAGGGTACAGACACGGGTCGTGACACATCTGAAATGTAGCGTCCACTGTTCAAATTGCCGTCGATGCGAACAAGAGGTGACCGAGACGTGTAACCAATGGCACCCCATACCATCACACCGGGTGATGCGCTAGTATGGCGATGACGAATGCACGGTTCCAGTGTGCGTTCACCGCGATGTCGCCAAACACGGATGCGACCACCATGATGCTGTAAACAGAACCTGGATTCATCCGAAAAAATGACGTTTTGCCATTCGTGCACCCAGGTTCGTCGTTGAGTTCACCATGGCAGGCGCTCCTGTCTGTGATGTAGCATCAAGGCTAACCGCAGCCATGGTCTCCGAGCTGGTAGTCCATGCTGCTGCGAACTGTTCGTGCAGATGGTTGTTGTCTTGCGAACGTCCCCATCTGTTGACTCAGGGATCGACACGTGGCTGCACGATCCGTTACAGCCATGCGGAGAAGGTGCCTGTCATCTCGACTGCTAGTGATACGAGGCCGTTGGGATCCTGCACGGCGTTCCGTATTACCCTCCAGAACCCACCGATTCCATATTCTGCTAACAGTCATTGGCTCTCGACCAACGCGAGCAGCAATGTCGCGATACGATAAACCGCAATCGCGATAGGCTACAATCCGACCTTCATCAAAGTCGGAAACGTGATGGTACGCATTTATCCTCTTTACACGAGACATCTCAACAACGTTTCAGCAGGCAAATCCGGTCAACTGCTGTGTGTGTATGAGAAATCGGTTGAAAACTTTCCTCATGTCAGCACGTTGTAGGTGTCGCCACCGTCGCCAAGCTTGTGTGAATGCTCTGAAAAGCTACTCATTTGCATATCACAGCATCTTCTTGCTGTCGGTTAAATTTCGCGTCTGTAGCACGTCATCTTTGTGGTGTAGCAATTTTAATGGCTAGTAGTGTACAACAGCACTTTCTGCAGTTTTGCCTAGCATCTTAATTTATGTTGAACTACACATTTCCCTCGGTGTTTCTATATTTTTGTCCAGCCACTGCATTACTTACATAAGTTACAGAAACTGAGGGAAACAGTGCCGTGTGTGTCACTGTCAGGCAACGTTGAAACTAGCCTGTCTGTGCTTGCGAACCCTCTGGCTAGAAGTCGTTTATCTGGCCCTGCGCGGGGCTTGGAAAGTGAAACGAGGACGGGCAGTGTGCTAAGAAGCGGAAGTTGTTGCTGGCCGCCGGGATGTTGTTCGGTGCTGCGAGTTGTCACTCTGCTCTTCTGTTGTGTGAAGAGAAGGTTGGTTGCCGCACGCGGCATGGCGGAGGATAGTTGGAGCACGAGTGAACTGTGGATGGATATACACTAAAGCGCCGAAGAAACTATTGTAGGCATGTGTATTCAAATATAAAGATATAAAGATATGCAAAACGGGCAGAATAGGGTGTTGCGGTTCGCAACGCCTATGTAAGACAACAAGTGTCTGCCGCAGTTGTTAGATCGATTACTGCTGCTACAATGGCAGGTTATCAAGATTTAAGTGAGATTGCACGTGGTATTATTATTAAACAAAATGTCCAGACACTCTGTGACCCGGTTCTAGGCGCTACAGTCTGGAACCGCGCGACCGCTACTGTCGCATGTTCGAATCCTGCCTCCGGCATGGATGTGTGGGTGATGCCCTTAGGTTTAAGTAATTCTAAGTTCTAGGGGACTGATGACCACTGCAGTTAAGTTCCATAGTGCTCAGAGCCATTTGAACCATTTTTGAACTCTGTGACCAAAATGGTACTGAAACAGAGGACGACAGACTAAAGGCCGAAATACTAAATGTCTTTTCCCATGCTGTTTCACAGAGGAGATTTTCGCACAGATGACAAAATGGTAGACATCGAAATAGGCGGCAGAGGGATAGAGAAACAATTAAAATCGCTCAAAAGATGACCGGCCGCTGGACCTGATGGGATACCAGTTCGATTTTGCACAGAGTACGCGAAGGAACTTGCCCCCCTTCTTGCAGCGGTGTTCCGTAGATCTCTAGAAGAGCGTAGCGTTCCAAAGGATTGGAAAAGGGCACAGGTCATCCCCGTTTCGAAGAACGGACGTCGAACAGATGTGCAGAACTATAGACCTATATTTGTAACGTCGATAAGTTGTAGAATTTTGGAACACGTATTATGTTCGAGTATGACTTTTCTGGAGAGTAGATATCTACTCTGTAGGAATCAGCATGGGTTTGGAAAAAGGCGATCGTGTGAAACCCAGCTGGCGCTATTCGTCCACGAGACTCAGAGGGCCACAGACACGGGTTGCCAGGTAGATGCCGTGTTTCTTGACTTCCACAAGGCGTTCGATACAGTTCCCCACAGTCGTTTAATGAACAAAGTAAGAGCATATGGACTATCAGACAAATTGTGTGATTGGATTGAAGAGTTCCTAGGCAACAGAACTCAACATATCATTCTCAATGGAGAGAAGTCTTCCGAAGTAAGATTTCAGGTGTGCCGCAGGGGAGTGTCGTAGGACCGTTGCTATTTACAATATACGTAAATGACCTTGTGCATAACATCGGAAGTTCACTGAGGCTGTTTGCGGATGATGCTGTTGTATATCGAGAGGTTGTAAGAATGGAAAATGTTACTGAAGTGCAGGAGGATCTGCAGCGAATTGACGCATGGTGCAGGGAATGGCAACTGAATCTCAATGTAGACAAGTGTCATGTGCTGTGAATACGTAGAAAGAAAGATCCTTTATCATTTAGCTACAATATATCATGTCAGCAACTGGAAGCAGTTAATTCCATAAATTATCTGGGAGTAGGCATTAGGAGTGATTTAAAATGGAATGATCATATAAAGTTGACCGTCGGTAAAGCAGATGCCAGACTGAGATTCATTGGAAGAATCATAAGGAAATGCAATCCGAAAACAAATGAAGTAGGTTACAGTACACTTGTTCGCCCACTGCTTGAATACTGCTCTCCAGTGTGGGATCCGTACCAGATAGGGTTGATAGGAGAGATAGAGAAGATCCAACGGAGAGCAGCGCGCTTCGTTACAGGATCATTTAGTAATGGCGAAAGCGTTCGGAGATGACAGATAAACTCCAGTGGAAGACTCTGCAGGAGAGACAGTCAGTAGCTCGGTATGGGCTTTTGTTGAAGTTTCGAGAACATTCCTTCGCCGAGGAGTCAAGCAGTACATTGCTCCCTCCTACGTATATCTCGCGAAGAGACCATGAGGATAAAATCAGAGAGATTACACCCACACAGAGGCATAACGACAATCCTTCTTTCCACGAACAGTACGAGACTGGATTGGAAGGAACAACCGATAGAGGTACTCAATGTACGCTCCGCCACGCACCGTCAGGTGGCTTGCGTAGTATGGTTGTAGATGTAGATGTAGATGGCGTAGCGACGAAGTGAGGATTTTCTCGTACTACCATTTCACGACGGTACCATGAATATCAGGAATCCGGTAAAACATCAAATCTCCGACATTGCTGCGGCCGAGAAAAGGTCCTGCAAGAACAGGATCAAATACTAGTGAAGAGAATTGTTCCACGTGACAGAAGTGCAACCCTTCCGCAAATTACTGCAGATTTCAGTGCTGGATCATCAACAAGTGTCAGCGTGCGCACCCTTGAACAAAGCATCATCTAACTGGGCTTTCGAAGCTGAAGGCCCATTCGTGTGCCCTTGATGACTGCACGACACAAGCCTTTACATCCCGCATGGGCCCGTCAACACCGAAATTGGAGTGTTGATGACTCGAATGATATTGCCTAGTCGGACGAGTCTCGTTCCAAATTGTATCGACCGGTTATATGCCTACGGGTGTCGAGACAATGTCATGAATCCATGCAATCTGCATGATTAGCAAGGGAATGTTCAAGCTGGTGGAGGCTCTGTAATGGTGTGGAGCGTGTACAGGTGGAGTGATATGGCACCCCTGATACATCTAAATAGGACTCTGACAGATGACATCCTGTCTGGTCACCTGCATCCATTAATTTCCTTAGGGCGTTCCGACGATTTGGTCAATTCGAGCAGGAAAATGCTACACCTAACATGTCCAGAATTGCTCCTGAGTGGCTCTAGGAACACTCTTGTGAGTTTAAACACTTGCGATGGCCACCAAACTCTCCGGAAATTGTCATTATTGAGCGTATCTGGGATGCTTTGCAATGTACTCTTCAGAACAGTTCTTCACCCCATCGTACTCCTACGGATTTATGGACAGTCCTGCAGGATTCACGGTGTCATTTCCTTCCAGCAATACTTCAGATATTGGTCGAGTCCATAGGACGTCGTGTTGCGGCACTTCTCCGTGCTCGCGGAAGCCCTACATGATATTGGGCAGGTGCACCATTTGCTTTGGCCCTACAGTGTAATTATATGTGAAATATCCTATCGGACAGCAGATCCGGCTTCGTTATTGCAACTGGATTGTGATGTGTTAGTTAGGTATTGTGTACGGGTTACCACGTTGCAACAATTCCCGTCTTTCGTTCACCTACAGCGCGGCGCTATACTGATGATTCGCCTGTTTTCTGCTTTCATTTAATACAAATTCTGCCAGTGTACGCCACATCTATGGACTCAGTTAGAGGGTAGAATGTGCATCTTTGATTACTATGACCCAAACTTGATAGCCTCTCGGTTGCCGTGATTCATTTTGACGTCGATTTACTCTGTGCTGACTGATTTGGCTTGAAGGATCGTTGTTTCTTGTCGGAAGTGCCTGTGCCACTTTACTGTGTGTTGTTTATGTCTAACATTGGCCTGTTTCAGGTGCAGTCAGTGACGTTGTTATATGCCGTATTTAGAACGGAGCTCAGAGGTGGATGCCGAAAGACAGGACTCCAAACCATCTGACAAATAAGGGAAGGAACCGCTTCTTATGGCCTTTGATATTCGATAATATATAATGCGGCATTAGGTGTGGCCCCTCTGTTAAATATTGCTCACTGAAAATCATCTGAATATGTGTTACCCTAAAATTGTGTGCTAGGGTTAATTGCTTTACACGTGGTCCCTCTCTTGTTAAAAGTAATAATTGCCACATTTGCTTTTAAGAACAGGGTGAAAGTCATTTGTAGGAGAATATCAAATCCTGTCTGTTTTTCTTCTAAAAATCTACATCCTTGTGCAGGGACAGAGATAATGCTTACGATTAGGTTCTTTATTTTTTTAAATTCGGTAAAGTTGCAGACTGGCCATTACTAAGCGCTTTAACTACAGCAGATGTGAGAATTGCCGAAATTAAATTTTTAATGTATTCTGCTTGTAACTATGCATATTTATTTAATCATCCTTGGATTTTCTGATCTTCATTTGCTATACCTGTCCTTCCCTAATTAATTCCATTTTTGCTATAGCCCCTTTTCTGCTTCTAGCGATATTATGAATCCTTTCCTTGGGCTACTATTCATTGCCTACAAGAATCTGTTTGCTCTTCCTTCTGCCTCTAGTAGACGTGTCCCATCTGTAGCCGGTAAGTTAAAATCCTCATATTTTACTTCTCAAAAGTTACGTGTAATCTTCCTATACACTTTGCTGGACTTTCCTAAAATCGCCCTTCCTCTACAGAGCTATATGTTCCTCTCAATCAATCAGTTTTATCCTGTTTTCACATCCTATTAAGTTCATTTCCAATCAACCTAACCTGCTGTCTACGCAGCTCATTAGCGCAATTGTAATATATTCTGCTCATAACTATAAGTATCCATATCTATTTAATCATCCAAGGATTTGCTGCATCTTCTTTTAATGTACCTAATCTCCCTTACTTGATTTCTTTTTTACTATTTTCCACTTTCCTGCTACTACACTCTTCTCGATGCCACTGTTTATTGGCTCCAAGAATATCCACATTCTCTCTTTGTTCTAATTTTTGAATATCCCATTTCATCGTATTCTCCTTTTTATTTGCCGCTGAAGAGCAATCTGCTGTTTATTAGTGTCTGATTACGGTCTAAGACTAAGTCCTCATCTCCGTGCTGTCTGTAATCCGGAATTTTATTTCTAAATCTTTGTCTAACAGTGTAGTTCTACTCATATCTCCCATTGCCTCCTCGTACTGTCCAAGTATACTTTCTTCTTTTGAGATTTTGGAAGAGGTTTCTAGCTGCAATTAGTTAAAACCTAAGGTGAAAGTAGAACACTCTCCTCTCATTCATCTCCCGTAACCCATGTCGTTTAAAAACCCTACTTTCCATTTCTACTCCAGTAAAAGGCTTTAGCTTCTTAATATCACTAAATTTTAAACGCCGTACATACATTATATCAGTTTGTTTTCTTATCTGCTTAGTGTTTATCTTAACTTTTCTTTTATAGAAGAGGAAATAAAAAGAAAATAGTGCAAGTTGCAGGTTACCTACCCACCTAATGGCTTTCGTGGCACAAAGATTTGATTTTCAGTAATTCATATAATACATTGGCCAAATTTAAAAATTCAGAACATTGTCATAATCTTCTCATTAAGAGGTATAAATTCAAATTAAATTTTTAATATAATAACTCATGCATTAAAGATAGATACTGTTTATATGTCTTTAGGCAGTGTAACAGAAGTAGCGCATATTACCCAGACCATATTTATATGATTTTTCATAATGACGGCACTTACTTACTGACACCAAAATCTGAATATAATTTCAAAACCTTCTCGCTGACCCCTCCACATAAAATTTAAGCAACAGGCATGATGTTTTAATGTGCTACTTCATTTCTACTAGACCTACTCGCAACATGTTTCGTAGACACTATCCACAGACACTATTGACTCTAAATTAAAAACGATATCCTTTTACAATGCATAGTTCAGGAGGTATGATATCAAAGATCCGAGATATGGGCAAAATTAGCTTATCATAAAAGAAAGAGCAAATTACCGAAACTAACCTCGCCAGGGTTTGATAATGACAAAATTTAGCAATTTGCAACTAACTTTACACATAATTTAATACTTTCATAAACTTTTTAGCTTATTCGTTAATCTATGGGTAAACAATCCGAAACTGACAAAACCAATATTATAAGGGTTTTTTGTAGTCAACCATAAAGTTTCTAAATGTTTAACATGAAATATTTGACAGATTAACTCCCTTGTAAAGCAGTCAAAAGTCTGAAGTTGTTTTATACTCTGGTGTTCCGGTGTGGCCGAGTGGTTCTAGACGCTTCAGTCTGAAACCGCGCGACCGCTACGGTCTCAGGTTCGAATCCTGCCTCGGGCATGGATGTGTGAGGTGCCCTTAGTTATGTCTAAGTAATTCTAAGCTCTATGGGACTGATGACCTCAGATGTTAAGTCCCATAGTGCTCAGAGCCATTTGAACCACTGATGATCAATTCTTGCAGTGGGGTTCCCTGTTTATCTCTGTTTCCTCGTCATCGTTATATGGACATCTAAATCAGAGCAAAGGTGTTTGGTTTTGGCTTAGCTAAAAGCCTCCGAATTCAGTCACTGCTTTGATCACAGTGAGTCACCCTGTTACTTGCCTTCTGATTCATATGGGTACCGACACCTGTCTTCTGGGTCACGTGGGCTGTTATAATAATACGCTCTTGTGACCAGAAATGTCTGTCCTCTTTCGTTCTATCACATTATTCAACAGGAGGAATATAGATTTAAGAAGTACTGTTCCCACCAAGCAGTTTTTTCTTCAGCATTGATATTATTGTCGTTACAGCTTTCAGTCTTACCCGATATTGACATATGTGAAAAGTTGCGGATTACACAAGACTTCATTTAAGTTCGCTCTGTGCAATGTAGAAATATGCAGAGGAGATACGTGTACTACGGGTATTTCGTTATCCAGCATCAGCATTACTTACAAACCTTCACTTACATAATGGCTGAAATTTGAATATGTTAATCAGCTGTTCACAACTGCCTCGCCTTCGTCAACGGGAAAACGCAACCTACATTCTCTCTTCTTTCTTCAGTTATTACCTGAAAGAGTTTAATGTGAAACTACCTCCTTATAGTAATAACCGGGGCTTTAAAGCGAGTTAGTTTCGTAGCACCTGATAAAGACACTAACGACGATCGAGTAGACAATGCCTCTGCAAACAGGAACCTAACGCTTTCAGGAGCGTAGACACAAACGGCTGGAAGCCGAAACCACTTCTGTGGCGTGATTAATGGTGGCGACTCCCACGCCATGATTAATGGGCTACGTCCGTCTCGCGCTGCCTCATACCGCTATGCTGACGGGCTCTAAGGCCTACAGCCTTCGTTTCTGTCGGAACGGGTAATAAATCCATCGGCCCAAATAAGAAGAAAACGAAATGGGTTAAATGTGAGAGAGACAGGAAATATATTGCTACTTATTGCCCGTAACTGATATGGGTCTTAAATATGAAGATAGAACATTAACAAAGAAACGAAAGAGGAGCAGCAAATAATATTATTTATAAACGATGTATAGCGTTTTTCTGCAAAAAATTCACGTTTTACGACAGTGTTCCAACGCTAGCGTAACTTTTCCATTCTGCAACTGTACAAATCACTTGGGTTTGAGGCGAGGTCATGTTCGGAGCGCATTTTTATCCGGAGAGGAAGTTCTTTAACAGTTGTTCGATGCCACGTGGAAAAGGTGAAAATCTGATGGTGCAAGATCCGTTTCATACGGTTGGTGCGATATGACTTCCCACCGTGTTTCTTCAGCAGAATGCTCGCAGGTTATCGTGGAGTAGCTTCACTTCACGTAATCTTCCTTATCATAGTTCTTGGACTGTGTCTGCAAGACGTCTCTGTTGCTGACAATAAATGTCACCAATTATGGTAATACCTCGAGGAAGCAATACGAAGCACGTCACACCATCAGTGTTCCACCAGAAGCATAAATTATATTTTATGGATGTGTCTAGGTTTTTATACTGGGATTTTCTGCGTTGCTCAGCCATTCCTTTCTTTTCCTTACGTTAGCGTAAAGACATCATTTCTCGTCACCAGTAACGATGATGGAAAGGAAAGGTAGGTGTTGTTCACAAGTCAACTGATGACGAGAAAGCAGAGATACACATACGGCTACCTTCTGATTTTTATGATCTTGGCTTACAGCATACCTATAACCCTATTTTTGAACCTTGACTTGAAAATGTCGCATGAATATGGAACTATCATAGATCATCACATTTACCTGTCCTCGAGACACTGATGTCTTACGTCGCTGAGCAATGCGTTTACACGAACTTCATCAAACTATGAAGGTCTTCCAGGACGTGAAGAGTCATTAATGTCAAAACAGTCCTCCTTAAAAGGAGGGAACCACTTTCTTGCCGCACTCTGTGGCCGCCCCACGTACTGCCTGCACTGAGATTGACCTCTCACCCGTGGTCGCGTGGAAGATCATTCCGAAGGCTGGCAGGCAGCGAAAGACTTTCCAAGGGGCTGATCGTAGGGCCTCCCTATATCGTTTGACATATAGGTTTCGGGAGTTCTCTGTGGCTAACGAAGTCTCCAAGCCGGATGCAGTCGTCCAACCTATTCTAGATTAAGCTTCCCGGGCCGCATGGTCAGGCCATTCACAGAGCGTGGATATCCTAGTAGTTCGGAGCTCCATCTTTAGGCGCGTAATGGGACCCCTTAGGAACACGTCTGCCAAAAAAAGGGAGGAAGCCAGTATGCATTCCGTGTGCATACCAGGGGGAGCCATTCCGTATGTGGAAAGCGTGCTTCCGGATGCCATTAAGAGTACAGGATGCAGCCAACTGCAGGTGGTGGCTCATGTCGGTACCAATGACGTGTGTCGCTATGAATCGGATGAGATACTCTATGGTCTCGGGCGGCTAGCGGAAATGGTAAACACTGCCAGTCTTGCTTGCGAGACTAAGGCAGAGTTCACCATCTACAGCATCGTCGATAGAACCGACTGTGGTCGTCTAGTGCAGAGCCGAGTAGAGGGTCTGAATCAGAGGATCAGGCGGTTCTGTGACGGTGGAAGCTGCATATTCCTTGACTTGGGCCATCGGGTGGTGTGTTTCCGGGTTCCACTTAATAGGTCAGGAGTCTACTACACACCGGAAGCGGCTACACGGGCTGTGTGAAAGGGACTGGTTTTTTTTAAGATAGAGGGTCTCAGGAAACCACAGAAAGGGCGTCCGACTAAAAGGAGGCAGGTGAAACACAGTAAGGTAGTAGCAGAAACGATCGTTATTGTAGTTGTAAATTGTCGTAGCCGTGTCGGGAAAGAACCAGAGCTCCAATCCCTAATAGAAAGCACTGATGCTCAAACAGTTATAGGTACAGAAAGCTAGCTAAAGCCGAAAATAAGTTCAGCCGAAATTTTTTCAAACGATCTAACGGTGTTCAGGAAGGGTAGGTTATATACAGTTGGTGGTGGAGTGTTGGTTGCTGTCAGTAGTTTACCTTGTCGTGAAACTGAAGTAGATAGTACCTGCGAAATAGTGTGGGTAGAGGCTATAATTGACAAATGAAATTAACTATTAATTGGATCGTTTTACCGACCCTCGAATCAAAAGATACAGTTGCTGAACAATTCAAAGAAACTTGAGTCTCATTTCAAATACTAATGCCACTCTTACAATTACAGTCGGTAGTGACTTCAGTCTACCCACGATATGCTGCAAAAATTACACGTTTAAAGCCGGCAACAGGCATAAAACGTCATCAGAAACTGTACTGAATGTTTCCTCGGAGAATTATTTGGATCAATTAGTTCAGGAAGCGTAAATGGTTGTGAAAGCATACTTGACTTCTTGGCAACGAATAATTCTGGACAAATGGGGAGTATCGTGGTGAATACGGAGAGTAGCGACCACAAGGCAGTTGATACTAGGCTGAATACCGTAACATCTACAATCAACAGAAAAGAAACGCAAAGTATATCTATTTTTTAAAAAAAGCTGATAAAAATACTCTCAACGCCTTTTTAAGAGGCGATCTTCACTACTTCCGATCTGATCATATAAGCGTAGAAAAGATGTGGAATGATTTAGAGGAGACAGTATCGCTGGCAATTCAGAGATATATGGCACATAAATCATTACGTGATGGTAATGATCCCCCCATGGTACACAAAACGGGTCAGATCGCTGTTGCAGAAGCCACGAGAAAAGCATACCAAATTTTAAAGAACGCAAAATCCCAAAGTTTTGCAGAAGTTCGAAATATAGCGCTCACTTCAGTACGAGATGTTTTTAATAATTTCCTCAACGAAATTCTGTCTCTGAATCAGGCAGAAAACCCAAAGATATTCTGGTCACACATAAAGCAGACCAGTGGCAAGACGCAATCAATACCTTCATTGCGAGATAGCAACGATGAAGTCACTGATGACAGAGCCACTAAATCAGAGTTATTAAACACACTTTTCCGAAACGCCTTCACCAAAGAAGACGAAGTAAATAATCCTTTCCTCCAATCAAGAACAACTGCCAAGATGAGAAACGTAGAAGTAGATATCCTTGGTGTAACAAAGCTTTTTAAATCATTCGATAAAGGAAAGTACTCAGGTCCAGATTGTGTACCAGTCAGGTTCCTTTCAGAGTATGCTGATACAATAGCTCCATATTTAGCACTTATATACAACTACTGGCTCACAGAAGGGTCCGTACATATATACTGGAACATTGCTCAAGTCACAGCAATGGCCAAAAAGGGAAGTATTGGTAATGTGCTGAATTACAGGCCTATATCACTGATGTCGATTTGCAGTAGGGTTTTGGAACATATACTGTTTTCGAACATTATGAAGTACCTCAAAGAAGACGATTTACATACAATTAGTCAGCATGGACTGAGAAAATATCGTCTCTGTGAAACACAACTACCTCTTTATACTCATGAAGTAATGAGTACTATCGACAAGAGATGTCAGATTGATTCCACATTTTTAGATTTCCAGAAGGTTTTCGACACCGTTCCTCACAAGCGTCTTCTAATCAAACTGCGTGCCTATGGAATATTCCCTAGGTTGTGCGACTGAATTCGATATTTCCTGTCAGATAGGTCACAGTTCATAGTAATAGAAGGAAAGTCATCGAATAAAACATAGCTAATATCAGGCCTTATTGAAGGAAGTGCTATAGGTCCTCCATTGTTCCTGATCTATATTAACAACATAGGAGAAAATCTGAGTAGCCATCTTAGATAATTTGTGGATAATCCTGTCATTTATCGTCTTGTAATGCCATCAGATAACCAAAACGAATTGCTAAATGATTTAGATAAGACATATGTATGGTGTCAATTGACCCTGAAGTGTGAAAAGTGTGAAATTATTTTGATTATGCGATTAGTCACACAAATCTGAATTCTGTAAATTTAACTAAATACTTACGGATTACAATTATAAATTACGTGAATTGGAACGATCACATAGATAATTTTGTGAGTAGAGCAAACCGAAGATTGTAATTCATTGGGAGAACACTTAGAAGGTGCAACAAGTCTACCAAAGAGACTGGTTTCACCATGTTTGTCCACCCTATTGTGGAATATTGCTGTGTGGTGTGGGATCCGCATTAGGTGGGATTCACGGACGACAGTGAAAAAGTGCAAAGAAAGGCAGCTCAGTTTGTATTATCGCGAATTAGGGGAGATAGTGCCACAGATATTATACGTGGAGTGGCAGTCATTTAAACAAAGGCACTTTTCGTAGGGACGAGATCTTCTCATGAAATTTCAATCACCATTTTTCCCCTGCGATTGCGAAAACATTCTGTTTGCACCCATCTAGCTCGCACAGAAAAGTTTAACTGCTCAATTTTCAGCTTGAACGTTGTTCATTTAACCCTCTGCCAGACACTTTATTGTGAAAAGCAGATTAATCATGATGTAGATGTAGATGTAGATGTCTGTCCAATTGTGTTATCTCCATACAAGGCTGAAATGTTTCTGGTTGCCTCCACTGCAATCAGTGATTAAGTGGGTATGTTGAGTGAAGTAGACATGTTTTTAATTCACCATCTTGTCTTATGTATTAATTAAATTAATTATATAATATAACATACTAAATTTATGAAAATGGTTGTGCTTAAAAACATGCCTAGTGCACTCAGTTTAACCACTTACTACCATACTTAAAAAATTAAATGAATATTGAGTGCATATAACGGCTCTTCTTCTTCATGATTTCGTTTGATCTGTACTTGGCCTCGGCTAAAACTCGGAGACAGTCGTCAGAGGTTTGAGATCGTTATCAAGTTACGAAGAAGACGTTACACAAAATAACAGTGCTCAACCGAAATGTCGACGTGCGTGAGATACTTACTTCACCAAGAATCGTAATTAATCGTTCGTAATCTATGTTTAACTGATTAATGATGAAATACTAATGATAAAACCAATAGAGTCACATCCACAATAATTTCCCTACAAGCTGGTCGTAATTTCAAGTATCTAAGAAATCGCAACAGTGGGCTTGTTATTTAAGTCAAAGATTCTACACAAGCGCTGAGCTCCACAGTCAAATATTATCGCTGCGCGTAAATATTACTCGGGAGTTTCATGTCAATTATTTGATAGAATTTTAAATCACAAATGCACGACTTGGCACGAGAGGGTGTTTTGTTGCACAATATGAGTCACATCCTAACCGAGCCTTGAGAAGAAAACTTTCCCAGGTGTTGGGGGTTTAAATTATGTGCTCCAGACCTATCACTGAAGTTCCATAAACCATTGGCAATTATCAATGAAAACTGTCTATGAGTGTTCGTTGCCTAAATCACTGCCTAAGTAATCTAGTTAAAAGTTCACTTTATTCTAGTTGGTAAAAGTCCCCCGTTCGAATTCTAATGCTGTGATATTTGAAGTCAGAAGATCGTATTACTGCGTCATAATAGATTGCAATTATTCAATCTCAAAAACAATCTAAGCGTGCCTACATGTACGAGCATTCAAATATGTGACCTGCTTCGGCTAACTCTCGTAGCGTAGTGACAATGCATTGAATTATACTTAGTCATTACTCACGATTCCCAAACAGTACTCACACTGAGTATTCTTTGGGATCGTTGGTTCTACTTTGCGAATGTTAATTTATGCTAATTTTGCAATTTATTATGATTTTTATTTTAATTTTACTGAAATTTAATCTTTCTTTTGTAGATTACTAAATTGTCAAGTCTTAGATTCCTGATTTCATTACTTGTTATTGTCCTAATAATAGTGATAAATGGAACTTCGCTTATTCACTTTTCTGTGAATTTGGGACTTGGGGGGGGGGGGGAAATCTTTTGGGTATTGGGAGCTAATTTTTATTTTTATTTCTCGTCCGAGGAAGTGACATTACATGCACTAAGAAACTGAAATTGATATACAATGAAATAAAGTTCTAGTTGAAAATAATGGGCAATTTGAGTGCACTAGAATTAATTTGAAAACTCAGTCTAGTTTATCATGATTTAAAAGAAGATTCTGAAAGAAAATAAAATAATATCGAAAACTAGTATAAAATTTATTAATTCTAAAAATAAATAATGTAATGTATTTGCTGAAACAGAAGTTATAGTTACCATTGATATTCTAAGATTTGTTCTATCAGATTCAGTGTTTGACACCCATCCAACACTGAAATATCATAATATAAGATGGTTAATCAATATTATAATTTTAAATTATATATATTATAAAGAAAATAAAATGTAAAGTACTAAATTTCATAATAATTTACCCACTTCTTTAATGTTATTAAGTTACTGTTAATGTTTTAAATTGTATCCATTATGATTTATCGAGTGAGGTGGGGTATTTGGACTATGTGTGTCAGTAAAACTTTTTTCGTTTTCGAAACCAAATATGATAGTCTGAAAAGTTACGGATTTATGTAAGGTTACATTCCAAAAAAAAATTTTTTTTTTCATCTACTGGAGAAAGTTTAATTTTATCTTCTAATTTTACAGTTAGAAAATTTGTTTTTTGCTACATTACTGGCCATTAAAATTGCTACACCAAGAACAAATGCAGATGATAAACGGGTATTCATTGGACAAATACATTATACTGGAACTGACTTATGATTACATTTTCACGCAATTTGGGTGCATAGATCCTGAGAAATCAGTACCCAGAACATCCACCTCTGGCAGTAATAACGACCTTGATACGCCTGGGCATTGATTCAAACAGAGCTTGGTTAGCGTGTACAGGTACAGCTGCCCATGCAGCTTCAACATGATACCACAGTTAATCAAGAGTAGTAACTGGCATATGGCCACCACTGACCAGACGTTTTCAATTGGTAGGAGATCTGGAGAATGTGCTGGCCAGGGCAGCAGTTGAACATTTTCTGTATCCAGTAGGGCCCGTACAGGAACTGCAACAGGCGGTCGTGCATTATCCTGCTGAAATGTAGCGTTTCGCAGGGATCGAATGAAGGGTAGAGCCACGGGACATGACACAGCTGAAATGTAACGTCCAATCTTCAAAGTGCCGTCAATTCGAACAAGAGGTGACCGAGACGTGTAACCAATGGCACCCCATACCATCACTCCAGGTGATATGTCACTACGGTGATGACGAATACACGCTTCCAATGTGCGTTCAACACGGTGTTGCCAAACATGGATGCGACCATCATCATGCTGTAAACAGAACCTGCATTCATCCGAATAAATGACGATTTGCAATTCGTGCACCCAGGTTCGTTGTTGAGTACACCATCTCAGGTTCTCCTGTCTGTGATGCAGTGTCAAGTGTAAACACAGCCATGGTCTCCAAGATGATAGTCCATGCTGCTGCAAACGTCGTTGAATTGTTCGAGCAGATGGTTGTTGTCTTGCAAACGTCCCCATCTGTTGACTTGGGGATCGAGACGTGGCTGCACAATCCATTACAGCCGTGCGGATAAGATGCCTGTCATCCCGACTGCTAGTGATACGAGGCCGTTGGGATCCAGCACGGCGTTCCATGTTACCCCCCTGAACCCACCGTTTCCATATTCTGCTAACAGTCATTGGATCTTGACCAACGCGAGCAGCAATGTCGCGACACGATAAACCGCAATCACGATGGGCTGCAATCCGACCTTTATCAAAGTCGGAAACGTGATGGTACGCATTTCCCCTTCTTACATCACAACATCGTTTCAGCAGGCAACGCCGGTTAAGTGTTGTTTGTGCATGAGAAATCGGTTGGAAACTTTTCTCATGTCAGCACCTTGTAGGTGTTACCACCGGCGCCAACCTTGTGTGAATGCTCTGAAAAGCTAATCATTTGCATATCACAGCATCTTCTTCCTGTAGGTTAAATTTTGCGTCTGTAGCATGTCATCTTCGTGGTGTAGCAACTTTAATGGCCAGTAGTGTATATTTTCATTGACTGTACATCAGTAGTTATTTCATACAGATTATCAGACACACATAATGAGGTATCAAAACCATTAAAAATAATCTTCTTGTATCTTATCACCATTAACAACAATTTTTCAAGGGTATATACGAGGGCAGTTCAATAAGTAATGCAACACTTTTTTTTTCTCGGCCAATTTTGGTTGAAAAAACCTGAAACTTCTTGTGGAAAATTTTCTAACATTCCCGCATCGTCTCGTATAGTTTCAATGACTTCCGACAGGTGGCAGCGCTGTACGGAGCTGTTAAAATGGCGTCTGTAACGGATGTGCGTTGCAAACAACGGGCAGTGATCGAGTTTCTTTTGGTGGAAAACCAGGGCATCTCATATATTCATAGGCGCTTGCAGAATGTCTACGTTGATCTGGCAGTGGACAAAAGCACGGTGAGTCGTTGGGCAAAGCGTGTGTCATCGTCGCCGCAAGGTCAAGCAAGACTGTCTGATCTCCCGCGTGCGGGCCGGCCGTGCACAGCTGTGACTCCTGCAATGGCGGAGCGTGCGAACACACTCGTTCGAGATGATCGACGGATCACCATCAAACAACTCAGTGCTCAACTTGACATCTCTGTTGGTAGTGCTGTCACAATTGTTCACCAGTTGGGATATTCAAAGGTTTGTTCCCGCTGGGTCCCTCGTTGTCTAACCGAACACCATAAAGAGCAAAGAAGAACCATCTGTGCAGAATTGCTTGCTCGTCATGTGGCTGAGGGTGACAATTTCTTGTCAAAGATTGTTACAGGCGATGAAACATGGGTTCATCACTTCGAACCTGAAACAAAACGGCAATCAATGAAGTGGCGCCACACCCACTCCCCTACCGAGAAAAAGTTTAAAGCCATACCCTCAGCCGGTAAAGTCATGGTTACAGTCTTCTGGGACGCTGAAGGGGTTATTCTGTTCGATTTCCTTCCCCATGGTCAAACGATCAACTCTGAAGTGTATTGTGCTACTCTTCAGAAATTGAAGAAACTACTTCAGCGTGTCCGTAGGCACAAAAATCTGAACGAACTTCTCCTTCTTCATGACAACGCAAGACCTCACAAAGTCTTCGCATCCGAGAGGAGCTCACAAAACTTCAGTGGACTGTTCTTCCTCATGCACCCTACAGCCCCGATCTCGCACCGTCGGATTTCCATATGTTTGGCCCAATGAAGGACGCAATCCGTGGGACGCACTACGCAGATGATGAAGTTATTGATGCAGTACGACGTTGGCTCCGACATCGACCAGTGGAATGGTACCGTGCAGGCATACAGGCCCTCATTTCAAGGTGGCGTAAGGACGTAACATTGAATGGAGATTACGTTGAAAAATAGTGTTGTGTAGCTAAAAGATTGGGGAATAACCTGGTGTATTTCAATGCTGAATAAAACAACCCCTGTTACAAAAAAAATAAATGTGTTGCATTACTTATTGAACTGCCCTCGTACATATTCAAATTTATGTGTTTGTTTCTCACAACCATTGATAAAACTAAATTCAATTATTTGTCTATCATATTTTTTCAGTACACCTCATCAACTTAATGGATATGAAGTGTTGTGTTAATGTTATGTACCATTTTATGATAACTTTCTACAACACTGTTGTGAACCATATTCATTTAAGTGAATATTTTCGTATTCGGCTGTAGTAGCAAGGTTCTTTATTTGGAGATTTAGTTGCTGACTAGAATCAGTGATAGTTGGTGCGAAGTCTGCTTTTAACTGATGCAAACTCATTTTCTAAATATTGTTTTGTAGCTGCATCATAACCATTTATAGGTTCTTCTACATCTGCCAGTCTTGTACCTTTCAACATCAATATAACGTTTAGATGCTTTAAGGTGTTATTTAACTCACTTTGAAACTGCTTAATTACACTATCTAGTTCTGCATACTTATTACAAACGTCATTTAGTTAGTTGTTGGAGTATTTAATCAATTTTTTTGTTTCTGAATTTATTTTTTTAACGTTTGATTAAAAATATTCAGTTTTTATACCAATTTTTCTCATTTTTTCTAATTTTATTTGCTCATTGATCTTGGTGCTGCCTTTAAGTAACATCGTATCTCTAAAAATTATTTATTAGATTCAGAATATCATTAAACTGATAAGCATTTGACAACAGTTTTGAAACAAATAGGCACAAATTGTCACAAATTAGTTCATTAAAAGATTTTATTTGCAGCCTATTATAGTACAACTCACTTGAACCCAAGATATATAACCACTTCTCTAGGAATATTTTCTCCAGATTAATCCAACACATTTTTATGTGTATGCTTCAGATTGAATGTGAGGCAACATGATCAGATGTATCTAAATTAACTATTCCAGTTTTATATTCTCTGCAATGGTTAGCCAATACATCAATAATATAAAAACTGTGAAAGCATTTGATTTTTATTTACTTAGCAAGTTTTTCTATATCAAAATTTAAAATTTGCAATTTTTTTGTTCCAGTTTCAGCTTTCTTATCCAACGCTATATTATGTCCTCGTTTTTCTTCTAACACTGCATCACATTTTTCTTATCCATTTCTGCTTTTGCAGCACCAGCTTCTCCACTTACTAGTAAACAATTAGTTGCTAGATATGGTAATGTTGCCAATAATAGAAGAAGAGATGCTGCTTCATGTTTTGTTAGTCCTGAACCTTCTTTCTGTTTTATTTGGTATTGAATAATATTTTACATCAAAAATAAATACTGTGAATAAGTTGCGACCAGTTATTTCATCTCCCTTTCTGTTTTATGCATTAGTTAAAAAACTACTATGTAACTACTTGGTAATGAGTTTAATTATAACTGATTTTGGTTTAGTTTTGCCACTAGGTATTAAAGTATAATGATAAAGTTATTAATTTATAGAGATAAAATTTTTATAACGATGAACACTGTTCATAGTGCCCAAACACTGTCATCAACATCTGAATCCATTCAGAATTTTCTCTTTCCATATATTGTTCCTATAACTAATGCAGTGGTTAATTTTTATACAATTGTCTCATCAAAAGCATATGTTCTTTCTTTTGCAGAGAGTTGAAGTTCTTCTTGTCTTTTTTCAAATGTGTATTTTCTCTGTAAGCCATAACATGCTTTTTGCAAGCTTCATGTAGGGGAGTTGTTCACTGATCTCCTCGAGCTAGCCTCTCTTCAAGTTTACTAAAACATCCACAGTGTGCATACCCTGGTAGGTGCATGTCTGGCATTGGTAAATTATTAAAGCCCAGTTTACTAATCCTTTCCCATACTTTTCACTTTACCAAAATGTATGTGGCAACTTACTCAACAGTTTAGTCAAATATGGAACTCGTTTTGGATTATTAATAATAAAGTAGCTAATTTCATTTGTTAACATTTGTGTTATTCCAAATGTTACATCATGATAATCTTTAATTTCCACTTAATTCTTCTCCTTGAATAACATCTATCAATTAAATCTCTAGTGTTGTTAATCCAAATATATTCAGATGCTTTTTCGGTATATTATTTATGAAGCCTTTGCCTTATTTTACATGTAAACAATCTTAATTTCAAAGGGGTTGTCTTAATTTTGGAAAATAATCTTCAACAACTTCTTTAATCAGACTTTTCACATTCTTTACCTTTACTTCATCTTGTTTTATTTGGATTATTTTCAGAATGTTATGCTCCTAAATTCAATAACATATCAGCATAATTTGATAAATCAACAGCATTAAATTTTTCATGTGTATCATCTGTAGTAATGTGTCTTTTAGTTAACAGATTCATTGAGCTATCTGTACCTTCGTATTCTTTTCCACCAACAGTTAATTTATCTCCCACGAATTTTGTTAGTTAATTGGTGACATATTTAAATATATCAACAGGTTTCAATTCAAAACTCTTTACCTTCACTACGATTATCCACAGTTCGTGGTCTTGCATTAGCATACTCGCTTCCTGTCACAGGGTCCCGGGTTTGATTCCCAGCTTGCTCAGGGATTTTTCCTACCTCAAGATGACTGGGTGTTGTGGTGTCGTCTTCATCATCATTCATCCCCATTATAGTTGGAGGAAGGCTATGGCCGACCACCTCCACTAGGATCTTGCCTAGTACAGCGGTGGAGGTCTCCCACTTCGTCCCCTACACTCCTTGGAGTATGGGACCTCCTCATCATCACTATGATTAACCTAGTTTAAAATTCTTTCACTTATATTTATTTTTCTACTTTCACCTTTAGCATAAGCTATCTTATATTCTATCTTTAATCTCCTCATCATATTTACTTGATTCATTATATTTATCTGAGTCTCTAAAAATACAGCCATACTTAGTAGGATGATCATCAGATCATTCATGATTTGGACTTTTGTATCCTGGTGTATCTCAAAATTGTTCTAAATTTCCACAACAATATGGAACCATTTGGTTTTCAAAGTCCCTATTTATTTTTATAGCTTGTCATATATTAATACCTAAACCTTTGAGTCCTTCTTTAACTTTTTCGATTGCATCATTAACAGGCTGATCCTTTTTATAATTTTCTTATTCTATTTTTGGTTGTTGGTTTCTAAACTTCAATCCTCTGATCAGTTCTTCAGGTTTCTTTGTTTCATTGAGCTTTTCAACAATCTCTGGCTTATATTCTAAAATCATTTACTGAGGATAAAAAAATCATTAATGAAAACTATTTTTGTGTACAAATTTACAAAAACAAATACGATCATGCAGTCTGCATTTACACTTACCAAACTAATAGCAACCACATGTATCTGGCACACATTTAGCTTCTTCACTAGCCCCTGATCAATTGGTACAATGTTGACTTTTTATTCCTAATTTTTCATATTCTATTATGTAGCCAAGGTCTTCTTTAAATTTATTCATGTACTCTTGTAAAACGCAATCAGCATGATTTTTAATAGATATGCAATAGCATATTTTAAAGAACTCATTTAATAATGAAATCTTCTATACAATATCTGTATTGCCTTCATTAGGAATCCTAGTGGTATTGATTATAAAAAATCCAAAGTGATCACTCCAATATTAACTACATATTTCTTTAAAAATGATCAAATTTTAAATCACCACTAACAAACGATAAATGTAATTTAAACTTGTATCATTTTCTACAAAAGTATTTAAAGAAATAAATATCTGTTACTATCGGTTTTCGTAATTTTGAATAAGTCTGAGCTAAGTAAAAACAATCTATTCCTTTACGTCAGCCTCTAATAAAATATTCTATAACTACATCTTGATTTTCAAGAATGAAATCATCGAATAACACAAGTGAATTATGTTGAAATTGTTATAGTGGTGTAATTTCACTATTGTTTTCAATAAATGTAGTAATAATCCCATTAATTTTATCTTGAACTTTTTTACACATTTTTATAAACAGTTTATATTTCAGTTGATCTAAACCTTTTCCATAAACATTCACAGGATTTATCTTATTCCAGTTCATCCATCCTAGAGATACAATATAATTCTCAGTCATTAATGTTGTTTTTCCACATCTACTTGAAACTATTATTAGACATTGAATAGACTGTTGGTAAAAGCTTGGTGTGTTTATTTTTTGATTCCTTCTCAGGAATTCATATTTTTGGTTCCCAACTTGTTTTCATTTAATTAAATAAGATTTTATTAATATTAAATGGGTTCTCGTATTCAAGTGAATGGTAAGTCATGTGTTCTGAAAAAAAGTTTGACTTTACTTACATGAGAATGTTTTAATAACATTTTCGTTTTTAAGTAATATTCTAACTCAAAATATTACACCAAAGATGATAAATTATATTGTGACGGAGAATTGATGGAAATTGCTGTTGATGAATATAATCTGAGTGATTGGAAAAATTTATTCATTCAGAAAAGCCAAATATTCAAAATAAAAGCAGATGAAATTATCAGTAGAGCTATTTTGAATTACATGTCGATAGAAAAGATAGTATTGGAAGTGTGCTTGGATTTAGTAACCAAATTATTGAATCTGACAAAAACTGTTGCTAACCATGTTCCTCATATTAGTCTTTTAGGATTAACTAACATGAATTTTAACCTAGCTGATGGAATATTTGTGAAACATACTGATTATTTTCATTGGGAAACTTTCGTTTGAAGACGGTAATTACACTGAAGTCACCGCGATTTGTGATTGTCCACTGAACATCACAAAGGGCAGGACATTGCGGCGGGGCGGTTCTTTCCGTCCCTTTAAGATGAAACTGCACGTATCTGTGAACATTGTCTCAGCAGATCATCACTAGGGAAGCCGAGCGAAACCTACTGTACTTCGACGTGAACCAGGCTGCAATTAAAGTCACTAATCTACGTTTCGGGAGAAAATTTTCATATGAAATGAAAGGTTGGAAATTTTGTCCTCAATTAATATATTCTGAAATTTAGGTGAACAACACAGCATGTTGTTATCAATGGAGAGACGTCTCCAGACGTGCCACAGGGGAGTGTTGTGGGACCATTGCTTTTCACAGTATATATACTTGACCTAGTGGATGGTGTCGGAAGTTCCATGTTCACGGATAATGCTGTAGTATACAGAGAAGTTGCAGCATTAGAAAATTGTAGCGAAATGCAGGAAGCTCTGCAGCGGATAGGCACTTGGTGTAGGGAGTGGGAACTGATCCTTAACACAGACAAATGTAAAGTATTGCGAATACATAGAAAGAAGGATCCTTTATTGTATGATTATATGATAGTGGAACAAACACTGGTAGCATTTACTTCTGTAAAATATCTGGGAGTGTGCGTGCGGAAAGATTTGAAGTGGAATGATCATATAAAACTAATTGTTCGTACGGCGGGAACCAGGTTGAGATTCATTGGGAGAGTCCTTAGAGAATGTAGTCCATCAACAAAGGAGGTGGCTTACAAAACACTCGTTCGACCTATACTTGAGTATTGCTCATCAGTGTGGGATCCATACCAGATCGGTTTGACGGAGGAGATAGAGAAGATCAAAAGAAGAGCGGCGCGTTTTGCCACAGAGTTATTTGGTT
The DNA here is from genome assembly GCF_023864275.1 of Schistocerca cancellata. Taxonomy (NCBI): domain Eukaryota; kingdom Metazoa; phylum Arthropoda; class Insecta; order Orthoptera; family Acrididae; genus Schistocerca; species Schistocerca cancellata. The sequence goes on from NC_064627.1 coordinate 987,626,424, forward strand.
ACTGTGATAGCGTTACAGAGATGTTTAGCAAACTCAAGTGGCAGACTCTGCAAGAGAGGCTCTATGAATCGCAGTGTAGCTTGCTGTCCAGGTTTCGAAAGGGTGCGTTTCTGGATGAGGTATCGAATATATTGCTTCCCCCTACTTTTACCTGCCGAGGAGATCACGAATGTAAAATTAGAGAGATTCGAGCGCGCACGGAGGCTTTCAGACAGTCGTTCGTCCCACGAACCATACGTGACTGGAAGAGAAAAGGGAGGTAATGACAGTGGCATGTAAAGTGCCCTCCGCCACACATTGTTGGGTAGCTTGCGGAGTATAAATGTAGATGTAGATGTATTGTTGCTTCATTAAAGCCTAATGCACAATTTGGTAGATCATAACTCATGAGTCACATTATCCTGAATATATGCCTATGTTTATTACTACACAAGAATTGGAAATAAAATAAATAATAAAAATCATTTGATTGACTTCATTGCTGTTACTGTAACAGTTATTTTACAAGCAGTTGAATAAGTTTTCATCTTTAGTAAATAATGAACAAAATAGAGAGCTATCTGTTCTACTCAGCCCTTGTGAATGAGAAAGATAAAAATAATCTAAATATTACTAACAAGGACATAGAAACTAACATAAATATAGAAGATGGATGCTCAGTTGTACATGAGATTAAGTATTATTGGAGCTAACATTAGAGATTATGGAACCTGTGAGGAAATATCTAACAAAATACTAATTGATAATTATGTAGAAATGCTATTTGATTTTATAAACATAAAGAAAAGAAATAATATGTCCAGAACAGAGCATTCATTTATTTAATCATCACTTTTCTTGTATTTGACTTCATGACTCAATGATAAAAAGTATGGATGACACTTACTTAATAATGGTACTGTAAAGAGTATGAAAAATCAAGTGCTTTATCCACTGAACATGGTTGGTGGTATCTTTAGGGACTATAAGAAAATTTCATGGGAAGGTGACATTCAAGTTCCAGGCAGGAGATTCTGTTATCAGATGGGCTGACTACAATTATGCTAGAGTTGAAATAAGAGACACACTTCCAAAAGAAGGTAAAACTGTAGTAGAATCTATGGAAATTCATTTACCTATTGTTAAATAAATGAGAAGACAATTCAATCCTAACAGATGGTCAAAATACTAGATCTCATGTAAATCCAAAAGTTTGTTGCTTGAACGTGTCAGGGAAATGAGATGATCAGAAAACGGAAATGCAGAGGCTCAATCTAGATACAGTAGGGGCCAGTGAGGTGGACAGGTATTTCCGATCAGATGACTAGAGGGTAATATCAACAGCAGCAGAAAATGATATAACGTGAGTAGAATTCGTTATAAATAGGAAGGTAGGGCATAGAGTTTGTTACTGTGAACAGTTCAGTGATGCGGTTGTTCGTATCAGAATCGACAAACAAACCAACACCAACAACGATAGTTCAGGTATTCATGCTGACGCCGCAAGCTGAAAATGAAGTGATAGAGATAGAGTATGAGGATATTGAAAGGTGTAGAAGAAAAGGGTACAGGAGAATATGGGCTTGGGACAAGGTATGAGAAAGGACAAAGACTAATTTAGCTCTGTAACGAATACTCTGTTCAAGAATCAGAAGAAAGGCACGCTGATACGGGAAGATTTCAAGTTAGATTACATCATGGTCCGACAGAGATTCCGAAATCAGACACTGGACTATAGGGCTTGGACTATAAGGCTTATTCAGTAGCAGATATAGATTCAGATCACAATGTAGTAGTGATGAAGGGTAGGCTGAGATTAGTCAGGAAGAATCAATACGTAAAGAAGTTGGATACAGAAGTACTAAGGAATGACGAGATATGGTTGAAGTTCTCTAAGGCTATACATACAGCAATAAGGAATAGCTCTTTATTATTTTCGGCCATAATGGCTATGTTTGTGAACCGTGCCTGTGTGGGATAATTACTTATTTCTAGTTTCTGCTACCACTCACTCTTTTATTTTATGTTTAATCGAGCATAATAATACGCGTTTCGAACGTGTTCTGTTCATCTTCAGGCGTTTACACATACATACAGAGAAATGTTACTTAAAAATAAATAAACAGTCTTAAACTAGATTAATCCAGAACTCTTTGTCCATTATTTGTTATTGTAGCGGCTGGGGTGGCATCTAGGGGGGGGGGGGGGGAGGCGGTGGCAGTGTATGGCTGGAAATCAAAATCACAAGGAAGAAAACCAGCAGAAGATATCACTGATTCCGATTTCTAGCCATACACTGCCACCCCTCCTCCACCCCAAATGCCACACCAGCCGCTACAATCACAAATAATGGACAAAGAGTTTTAGATTAATCTGGTTTAAGACTGTTTATTTATTTTTAAGTAACATTTCTCTGTATGTATGTACAAACGCCTGAAGATGAACAGAACATGTTCGAAACATCTTTTATTATGTTAGATTAAATATAAAATAAAAAAGTGTCTCCTAGCAGGAACTAGAAATAAATAAAGGATTAGCTCAGTAGGCAGTACCGTTGAAGATGAATAGACATCTCTAAAATGGGCCATCACAGATGTTGGGAAAGAAAACAGTTACAAGAGGGTAACTGCGAAGAAAACATGGGTAACAGAAAAATTACAACTGATCGATGAAAGGAGGAAATACAAAAATGTTCCGAGACACTCAAGAATACAGCAATACAAGTCGCTGTGGAATGAAATAAATGGGAAGTGCAGCTAAGACAGAATGGCTGCAGGAAAAATGTGAATACATCGAAAAAGAAATGATTGTCTGAAAGACAGAGCATACAGGAAAGTCAAAATAGCCTTCGGTGACATTAAAAGCAAGGGTGAAACATTAAGGGTGCAACGGGAATTACACTGTTAAATGCAGAGGAGAGAGCGGATAGGTGGAAAGAAATGAAAGCGTCTATGAGGGGGAAGATTTGTCTGATGTGATAGAAGATATAACAGGAGTCGATTTAGAAGAGATAGGGAATCCAGTATAAGAATCAGAATTTAAAAGAGCTTTGGAGGACTTAAGATCACATAAGGCAGAAGGGGTGGATAAAATTCCATCAGAATTTCTATAATCATTGGGTTAAGTGGCAACAAAACGAATATTCACGGGTTGTATATAGAATGTATGAGTCTGGTGACATACCATGTGACTTTCGGAAAAGCATCAACCACACAATTCCGAGGACGGCAAGAGCTGACAAGTGCAAGAATTATCACACAATCAGCTTAACAGCTCAAGGATCCATTTTTTTTACAAGAATAATATACAGAAGAATGGAAAAGAAAATTGAGGATGCTCTAGAAGGCAATCAGTTTAGCTTTAGATAAGGTAAAAGCACGAGAGAGGCAATTCTAACGTTGACGTTAATAATGGAAGCAAGGCTAAAGAAATATCAAGACACGTTCACGCTATTTGTCAACCTGGAAAAATTGTTCGACAATGTAAAATGGTGTAAAATGTTCGAAATTCCGAAAAAAGTAGGGATGAGCTACAGTGAGAGACATGTTACGTACAACATGTACAACAGCCAAGAGGGAATTTTAAGAGAGGACGATCAAGATGAAGTGCTCCTATTAAAATGGGTGTAAGACAAGGACGTAGCCTTTCGCCCCTACTGTTCAATCTGTACATCGAGGAAGCAATGATGGAAATAAAAGGAATGTTCAGGAATTGAAGTAAAATTCAAGGTGAAAGGATGTCAATGATATGATTCGCTGATATAATTGCTATCTTGAGTGAAAGTGGAGAAAAAATACATGTTCTGCTGAACGGAATGAACAGTCTAATGAGCAGAGAATATGAATTGAGATTAAATCGAAGAAAGATCAAGGTAATGGAAGTAGTAGAAATGAGAACAGCGGGAAAGTTAACATCACGATTGATGGTCACGGAGTAGATGAGGTTAAGGAATTCTGCTACCTTGGCAGTAAAATAACCAATGAGGGACGGAGCAAGGAGGACATCAAAAGCAGACTAGCACTGGCAGAAAGGCCATTGCTGGCCAATACAAGTCTACTAATATCAAATATTTTCATAATTTGAGGAAGAAATTTCTGAGAATGTACGTCTGGAGTACAGCAATGTACGGTGGTGAAACATGGTCTATTGGAAAACCGGAACAGAAGAGAATCGAAGCATTTGAGATGAGGTGCTACAGACGTATGTTGGAAATTAGGTCGACTGCTAAGGTAAGGAATGAGGAGGTTCTGCACATAATCGGAGAGGAAAGGAGTGTGTGGGAAACATTGATAACGTTGGGACAGGATGATATGGCATCTGTTAAGACATGAGGGAATGTCTTCCATTGTACTAGAGGGACCTGTAGAGCGCAAAAACTGTGGAGGGAGACAGATATTGGAGTACATCCAGGAAATAATTGAGGACGTAGGTTACAAGTGCTACTCTGACATGAACAGGTTAGCACAGAAGAGGAATTCGTGGAGGGCTGTATCAAACCAGTACGAAGATTGATGACAAAATAAAAGTCTTTGGAATTCCACATAATCTTTAATTCATGGATATTTCCTGAGATAAATATGGGTTTGCATATTCTGGCAAAGGGATATACATTAATCACTCATCTTTTACTACGTAAATGAGAAATGATTATACTATTGCAACCGTTCAGGCGGATGTCTGAGACTGTAAGTGCATTTTGATAACCCCATTTTTACTACATCAGAGGCTTTTTGCACATATATCGGCATATTTCTTTTTCCTCTTAGCAGAAGCTCCAACACTTTACTCGAATCAATGTGTTGACATATTGCGCTGAAAATTCACTCTATGAGGAAAGCGATAGATCTGAATCGCAGTGCATAGGAAACACTAGTGTTAATAATATCATATTCTAATAGTACTAAGGTATCAAGCTAAAATTCAAATTTCGTAAATACACAGGGTGATCCAAAACTCCGTTAACATCTGAAAATGCGAAAATTCATGCAGCAATGTTGGTAGAGATGTAAACACTGAAAAACATGCCTGAAATGTTATGTTTTCTTATTGCAACCAAAAACAAATGCAAAAAGTGGACAACGTGTGGGGCCTGGACAGCAACACATCAGTGATGTTGCACGATAATCGTGTATAAAATGAGCTGTAGTGAGGGACGGAGTCAGATGCGCCAGTGGCTTGTTGACTTAACAGAAAAGGCGCTGTCAGTGAAGCCATACATTACTGTCTGAAGAGCACTAATGCATACCCTCCAATACTATTGAATGTTGGCTACACTGAGTCACAGCGCCAGAGATTGCGCCAAAGTTTATTATTCCGCCGCCTCCATTGGTGCAGTAGTAATTCAGAGGATGTCGAGTGCAGTTGTTGTTCTGTTGGGCGAGAGAGTAGATGCTGTTCGGTTGTTGTAATGTATAGATGGAAGATGTTGCAATTATCACAGTGTATTTGAGAAAGGAGATGGGCTTTGATTTATGATGCTGGTGTAATGGAAAACTTTCGTCAATATATAATGAAGTAAAAAGGTATTACAGATTTCTTTAATGACAATGCCTCTTGGTCACAGGTACAGTCAACAAAGCATCTGGCTCGTGTTCATGTATTAGACTTGTAATTCTGGTTTCTATGTGCAATTATAGTATTTCTGGTTTTTCAATTAGTTCATTGTAAATGGTGTTTAAAATATTTTGTCGTTTTGAGAAAGAACCGTGCCAGATACATGTACGTTGGGTCACATTACAACACACAAGACAGTTACACTTGTGCTGTGTTGTTTTGTAGCTTTTATAGTTGCAGGGGACTTAGTTAATCAATTGTGTTAATGGAAATTTCTTGTCATTCTTTATTTTTATTTTATGCAGCCAGATTGCGTGCTAATACTGCTCAGGTCCAACCGGTTACGAGAATTCGTAACTGGTCACACAGCTACTAAAATTATTGCATCTTATTCTTTCAATTAAGCCCCCATGCACTATCCGAGCAAAATCGACCGTCATCATGAAGTGTTCGCCACCAATTTTGTTTCACAGACTGTATTTGTGATGTGGGAATTACAAAAAGAAAGGGGCAAAGCATCACGTTGTTTGACGTTCGTGGATCGACGAAGCACATTTCACATACCCATGGTCAATCAACACCCGCAGCTGCAGAATTTGGGCTACCAAAACTCCTAAAATTGTCGTGGAAACCATATTGCATGTCGAGAAAATCACGGTGTGATCTCTATTTACCACATCCAACGTGACCGGACCCATTCCTTGAGAGGAAATGCGAGGTGCTCCTTTCAAACTGTTAGTGTGATGGGTGCGAGGTACGCTGATATGATGCAGAATAACATCATCTCTAGCCTAGCTGATAAACACCTGCTGGAAAGTACGCAGTATATGCTGCACCCCACATTGTTGCACGTGTGAAAGATCTCTTGCACACATCGTTCGGTGAAGATCACGTGGTGATCCGTCACCTACGTCATGCTCATCCCATGTCCCAGACCTCAACCTGTGTTATTAATTATATAGACGATATAAACGACATCGCAATGCCTGTGTTATTCTGATTACGATGGAAAGTTCCTTTGGACATGCATGCATCTACAAAGGAACAGGCACTGCGGCGACTACAGCCGTAATGAAGTACCGGGTGATCAAAAAGTCAGTATAAATTTGAAAACTGAATAAACCACGGAATAATGTAGCTAGAGAAGTACAAATTGACACACATGCTTGGAATGACATGGGGTTTTATTAGAACCAAAAAAATACAAAATTTCAAAAAATTTCCCACAGATGGCGCTTCATCTGATGAGAAAGCAATAATTAGCGTAACAACGTAAGACAAGAATAGATGATGTTCTTTACAGGAAATGCTCAATATGTCCACCATCATTCCTCAACAATAGCTGTAGTCGAGGAATAATGTTGTGAACAGCACTGTAAAGCATGTCCGGAGTTATGGTGAGGCCTTGGCGTCGGATGTTGCTTTCAGCATCCCTAGAGATGTCGGCCGATCACGATAAACTTGCGACTACAGGTAACCCCAAAGCCAATAATCGCACGGACTAAGGTCTGGGGACCTGGGAGGCCAATCATGACGAATGTGGCTGCTGAACACACGATCATCACCAAACGACGCGCGCAAGAAGTCTTTCACGCATCTAGCAATATGGGCTGGAGCGCCATCCTGCATAAACATCGTACGTTCCAGCAGGTGTTTATCAGCCAGGCTGGGGACGATGCGATTCTGTAACATATCGGCGTACCTCTCACCCATCACGGTAGCAGTTACAAAACCAGAATCACGCATTTCCTCGAAGAACAAAGGCCCAATAACGGTAGATGTGGTAAATCCAAACCATACCGTGACTTTCTCGTCGTGCAACAACTATTGTGCGTAAGCGCTTGTTAACAAAATAATATGATGTGAGCTTGCTAATGAAGGCTAATTTTCATAATCTCATACCCATTGGATGCAGCGTTCTTCTACGGACGATGCGTTCGCAAAATTTGACTATTGCATAAATCTTGAATCCGTCGTTTAAGTAATCGTTATTTTTGACAGCAAGTTCGCATTTTATGTAAAGCAAACGGATCGAGACTAAAATGACAGCATAGTTCTGATGGTGTGAACCGAACATGATCTATCAGTGACTGTTAATGCACACAACAAAGTGCCACAATTCAGTTATTTCACTTGAACTGACTTAGACAGACAGGTCGGCTAAGAAATTTAGTAATTCGTTCATCATATCAGATAGTAATTTCTTACGCTTGTTATTGAGTTGGATATAAGCAGAGTTTAGCACGTTGTGTCTGAAGATTCACAACAGTTGAAGAGAACACGAAGTAATGGACTAATTGATTGGCCCATTATAATCAGCAATACTGTGACAAGATTAACTGAAAAATGAAAAACCACTGAAAATGTTAGTCATCTGTGCTTCCATTACAAAATGAGGGTCAGCAGCTCGTGGTCGTGCGGTAGCGTTCTCGCTTCCCACGCCCGGGTTCCCGGGTTCGATTCCCGGCAGGGTCAGGGATTTTCTCTGTCTCGTGATGACTGGGTGTTGTGTGATGTCCTTAGGTTAGTTAGGTTTAAGTAGTTCTAAGTTCTAGGGGACTGATGACCATAGATGTTAAGTCCCATAGTGCTCAGAGCCATTTGAACAAAATGAGGGGCGGCCGCCAAACTATATAAAAATACACAGCGAGTTGAGGCAGTGGTCCAAACACTGAGTTCTAGTTTGCGAACACTACAGTTGATTCCTTCTCCGATCATCTCCTTCACTAAATCTCTCAAGGCAATTGTTGGGATGTTTAATCTGGAATGTAGATAGCTGCTTGCCCTTATCACCCTGGTCATTTCTGCGCTACAGATACGTTTCCAATTAACTAGTGGTTGACAGCATCTTATACCCTAATAATCCTTCCTTCGTATTAGGCAGATATCTATACATATTTTCGGTAACTTTACTGCGGTTGGAATGAGAAATTATCACCAAACGGTGCTCGCAAGAGATCTTTCAAGCGTCTAGCAATATGGGGGTGGAGCGCCATCCCGCATAAACATCGTACGTTCCAGCAGGTGTCTATCAGCGAGGCTGGGGATGATGCGATTCTGTAACATATCGGCGTACCTCTCACCCGTCACGGCAGCAGTTACAAAACCAGAATCACGCATTTCCTCGAAGAAAAAAGGTCCGATAACGGTATATGTGGTAAATCCAACCCATGCCGTGACTTTCCCGTCGTGCAATGGAGTTCCCACGATAGTACTAGGATTTTCGGTAGCCCAAATTCTGCAGTTGTGGGCGTTGACAGAGCCTCGGAGAGTGAAATGAACTTTGTTGGTCCACAACACGTTACCCAACCAATCGTCATCTTCCGCCATCTTTTGAAACGCCAACACCGCAAATGCCCTCCGCTTCACTAAATCGCTAGGTAACAGTTCATGATGCCGATGGATTTCGTACGGATAGCATCGGAGGGTACGCCTCAGTGTCAACCAAACAGTAGTGTATGGAATGCCGGTGCGACGTGCGACTGGACGAGTGCTGACTTCCCCGTTCATAGACGAACCCGCTAATGTCTCCATTTCTTCCTGAACTGTCTCAGCAGCATTACGCCTTGTCCTAGGTCGGTCACTAAGGCGTCTATCGTCTAAACAACCCGTGGCTTCGAACTTCGAAATCATTCTCGCCACACCTGCATTTGTCAACGAACCTTTACCCGTTCGACGATTGGATCGTAACGCTGAACTAGCACATTCCCCATTCTGATAATACGGCTTCACTAAAAGCGCGTTTTTCAGGTAACGTCAACATGCTGCGACTGCTGGCGCATCTGATTCTCTCTCTCATTACACTCCTTTTATTCACGATTGTCATGCGCAGTCACTGACGTTTTGCTGTCCAGCGCCATCTGTTGGACATTTTGTGGCCTCTGTTTTTTTTTGTTCTAATAAAACCCCATTACATCCCAATCATGTGTGTCAATTTTTACCTCTCTATCTACATTATTCCGAGGTTTACTCAGTTTTCAAATTTATACTGACTTTTTGATCTCCCGGTACATTAAAAGAATTCAAAATTGCGAATAAGAACAACCATCAGCTACAGAATGGAGTGACGAGAATGGAAATTTCTGCCGGACCGGGACATGAATCCGGATCTTCTGCTTATCGCGAGCGGTCGCCTCACAATTTGGCTATCCGTGCATGAATTACGAGCAGACCCAAACTTCCATATGTTGTGAATCATTCGTATACGACCTGTACGGATATAGCTCGTAAACTCATGATTGAAGACACATGGAAGTTTGGACCTGGCCGTGAGCCGTTTACGGATAGCTAAGTGGTAAGGTGACCGCTCACGATAAGCAGGAGATCCAGGTTCGAGTCCTAATCCGGCACAATCTTTCATTGTCGTCATTCTATTCTACAGCTGATAGTTGTCCTTATTCCCAATTGCGAATTCATTTAATGTGTGATTATTGGTATTGGAGTTACCTGAAGTTCAAGTCAACCGCGGGGCCGCGCGGGATTAGCCAGCGGTCTATGGAGCTGCAGTCATGGACTGTGCGGCTGGTCACGGTGGAGATTCGAGTCCTCCCTCGGGCACGGGAGTGTGTGTTTGTCCTACTGGGCTTCATATGAAACTAGAGGAATAATTACATGACATTTTTAACGCAAATACTGAACATGTCGGCCGTCATTCATCAACAACACCTGTTGTTGTCGAGAGACAGTGTTGTGAGCGGCACTGTACAGCATTGGTATGATGGGAGATTGGCGTCGTATATTGTCTCCTAGCATCCCTAATGAGGGCGGGTCCCCGCAGTTGAAAAAAAGGTTCAAATGTGTGTGACATCTTATGGGACTTAACTACTAAGGTCATCATTCCCTAAGCTTACTATGTCCACCTCAGTAGCTGAGTAGTTAGCAATGCTGACTGCAATGTGGAGAATCCGTGATCGATTCCCAGTACCGCCAGCGATTTTTCCTTGATGGGAGCGCTGGAACGGGATGCGGCCAGCTGAGTAGCTACTTTACCGATTAGTCCACTGCAAAGTCAAGAAACTCGATAACAGCGGAGAGAGCAGGATGCCAACCACATGCTCCTCCATACCGCATCCAACGACTCCAATGGCAGAAGACGACACGGCTGTCCATCCGAAACTGGAAATCGGAAATTTGTGGTAAGTTCTACAGGAACAAACTGCTGAGGTCATCGGTGCCTAATCTTACGCACTACTTAATCTAACTTAAACTAACTGACGCTAAGGACAACACACACACACACACACACCCATGCCCGACAGGATTCGAACCTCCGACGAGGGGAGCCGCGCGAACCGTGACAAGGCGGCGCAGACCGCACGCCACCCCGCGCGGCGTGAGTCCAACCTTATTGGTCCGTCGCGTGCCAGAACTCGGAAATATAGTTCTCCAGAGCCCTGAAACATTCACCTTTTATCAAATATGGCCTGTGAGTGAACAAATACAATATGAATAAATTTGCTTAAGTTTCCAGAGTGCCGAGGAATGATTCAAAGAGGGTTTAACGTAAGCTAAACTGAGAGAAAGCTGAAAACATAGTTCCTATAGAAGATATCATGTGGCTGCTCACTGTTTTTGTTTATGAATTACTCCGTGTAGGTCTAAGTCATGCATGCAGATGTATTTACACACTATATCCTACAAAAAAGTTCAAATGATCTGAGCTTCCGTGAGTTCATAATATCATAGTGTCCGTCGCTGAAACAATGTGTCTCGAACTTCCACTGCAATACAAATTACCATCTCTGTTTGAAATACAACGAAATCTGAACGTAATTGGTTCCAAAATGTAGTTCTTAAGTAAATACATGTAAAGATTTGCATATCGGCCTTCCAGGGAGTCTATAATTAAAGTTCCAGATACAGACACTATAGAAAGAGAATGATGTCATATACAGCTGCCTCTGACCACTATGGAACTTAACATCTGAGGTGATCAGTACCGTAGAACTTAGAACTACTTAAACCTATCTAACCTCAGGACACCACACACACCCATGCCCACGGCAGGATTCGAACCTGTGACCGTAGCAGCAGCGCGGTTCCGGACTGAAGCGTGTAGAACGGCTTGGCCACACCAGCCGGCCCTCTTATTTGCACAGCATATTATTGATGCAGGGGGAAATGTCATGGAACTAAGGAAAATTGAACGAAAATTTTTACCAATAGATGGCGTTTGTAAGCGTCTTAACGTACATGGAGGGGCTACAAGTGACAAATGAATCACAATACGATGGCTATAGTTTCAAACGGTACAAATGGCTCTAAGCACTACTGGACTTAACATCTGAGGTCGTCAGTCCCCTAGACTTAGAACTACTTAAACCTAACTAACCTAAGGACATCACACACATCCATTCCCGAGGCAGGATTCGAACCTGTGACCGTAGCAGCAGCGCGGTTCCGGACTGAAGCACCTATAACCGCCCGGCCATAGCGGACGGAGTTGCACATTTCACATTAGTACTGTTCCATGTGAATGATTGTATAAGATCAGCAGTCAATAGTTATAGCACTGTTACTTAGGCAAGCCCAAACTCCACTACAAGGTCGTATACATGGGAAACATGGTTTTTAATTGTCCAGAGGACAAAAACTGCACTAAAAGCAAAATGAAATCGTTTTTAAGAATGGCTTCGGTTTCTAATAATTGTCATGAGATGGCACTAGATATGTTCAATATGTTGCCCACCGTTTTCTGTGACAGCCTGAAATCGAGAAACAACATATTCCAAAACAGATCGGAATTTCGCGGGGGTCAAGTTTAGAATGCCTGCCTTCAGTTCAGATACGTCCGTAAGTGGAGCACCGAACACAACCTATTTCAGGGACTCCCATAGCCAGAAGTCATAGGGATAAACACAGGTGATCTGGACCGGCAGGTTGTAGGGAAGTAATGGCTGATAATTCTAGTATTTTCGAAATGCCTCTCCAGCAGCCACACCACTGGCTGTGTAATGTGCGGAGGAGCGCCATGTTACATATAAATGACACTGCCTACATATCCACACTGTTGAAGGATTGGAATGACGTTGGTGTGCATAGCTTTTACCAGTGACGGTATAGGTAACAGGAACATTAGGACTCATCTCCTCGAAAAAATGCGGCCCTACGATAAACGATGCTGTCAACCAGCACAACACAGTCACCTTTGCAGTATCAGTTGTTGGTCGTTGAAGTGAGTGCGGATTTTCCTTTGCCCGTATTCCGCAGTTCTGCGTATTGACATGTCCTTGGAAATAGGCTTCATCTGTATAGAAGACGTTTCATAACGATTTATTGTCCACTTCCGTGCTGACAGGAAATTTTAGAGCGAATATTTGTCTTGCTGGCAGGTCAGCGAGGAGCAGTTCTGAACATAAGTGGTTTTATATGGATAACGATGAGGGATGTTTCGTATGATTTTATGCCCTGTGTTCGCAGGCATGTCCAACGTTCAGACAATTCTCGCGCAAGTGTCTTTGCACGTCACTGCTCGACCTCTCTTGCAATGCTGTGGCAACATCTTCGACTGACGTCGGATCAACTGCTGTCGTCCCCCGCTGCCACATTCCACTTTAGAGAAGCTGTTTTTCCAAATTTTCTAAACGTTTTCTCCAGACCCTTAACAGACAGCCATCAGAACAATGCTTTCTTCCATACCACGAGTATCCGGAACTTCTTCTGGAGGACTACTGGCGCACAGTCACCACCGTGAAAGGGCTTTACCAACAGCGCGGGATCTTTCGTGGATATTGTGTAAAGTGAAGGTGGACGAGGGAGGAAGAAAAGGAATTACAGATGTCAGTCGCATCGGGACTTTAAGCAGAATCAGCAGGGATGACTTAAAATGTGTGTTGGTCGGAGTTTCGAAGCTGGGATCGTCGGCTTACTAGGCGGTTCCATTAACCACTACACAATGTGGACTGAGTACGTATCTCAACTGAGCGAACTATCTCGGCACGCCTCCTTGCGGGCGCCAGCGATCTGTATTCCTAGGCGATGTCCTATATGCTCTCTACATTGGGATTCACACAGGAGGTAGAACGTAACTGTGCATCGGCACTGAAGGCGGTGAATTCAAGGCCCATCGAGGTGAATCAGTTACATGAATGAGTTGTGTTCGTTCTTTCGCTCGAACTGAGCCGTGGCAAGATAGTCCTCGCAACAGCGACAAACAATGAGTCCGGATGGTGCAGTGATTAACGCAACTGGGGTCCCAGATTAGAATCCTGGTCCGGCACACATTTTTTCCTCGTCACTGCTGATTTCACATGAAGTGCAGATACAGCTGACATCAATTCCTTTCCTTCCCTTTCTCCTCCACCCATTTCTAGTTTACGTAATATGTATCACAACGGCGTATTCCGTGTGGTGTCAGTGTGTTTCGGACATGTCCGAAAGAATAGACAGCACGCATTCATATAATCCTTCTTTGAGACAGTCGTATTAGGCGCCTCGTTCGCAAACTGAGGAAGAGACGTGTGCCGCGCATCTGTTGTTGATGTGCATATTCTGACTCTTACAGTTCCATACAGGCTGAAGTGAAATTCGCTCACTCGGGCATCGCAGCGCGAATCCTCGCATGCCAGCAATAAAAAAAAAAATGTCTCTCGCAAAATTTCGCCCGTCGAGTGCATCCGGCAGAAAATGGACGTTGAAGAGTGGCAATCTGGGAACATTTTAAACACATGTACGGAAACTACCGTTGTCAGCATCTATTTGTTGAGCAGCACAGTTGGTGCAGTGTATAGAATTTCGGGTTAGCATGCAGGAGGTCGTGGGTTCTATCCTGGGTTAAAGCACATTCTCTTTATTTGCTAATTGTATTCTGACATTTCATACTGTAATATACGCCGTTTCGTAGGTCACATGTATCCTAAATTTTCAACTTTTGGTAACTCTGAACATAACATATACGCGGTTTGACAAATAATAAATAGACAGCTGAAGAAAATGACCTGTCATACGACAGAATAACTACAAAAACAATATCAAATTCAATATGCTAAAGATGTGTCTGTCCCATGCATTGCGCATTACCCCTGTGACAGATATTGTTCTGCATGATTCATACCGAAATTGCTAATTGTGTAATGTTCTGTTCCGAATACACTGTGTCCCTAACCGTAATAGATGTGATGTTTCGACAATCCCATCGATAGAATAATAATAATAATGCAGTGAAATACGTACTAAACAGCATATAATTACCAGACTCAATGTTGAAAGGCATAATTAGTAGGACCATGGTGATAAGACACACAAATAGTAACCGAGTCTGGACATTATTCGCAAAGCACATTGGTAGTCATATTAGTAACGTAAGGCCCTAATTCTATGTATGGAACTGAACGAGGGAAGAATAACAATTGCTACTAATCTCTGGGACAATTGGAGGAGGATACAAAGAAAACAAGTTTCGCATCTAGTGGATGAGGTAATTGTGAAATTCTGACATGAAAAGGGCTTCTTTCAAAGCTGACCAATCTTCCATTTCTACGATTGTAGTATGTTAGTACAAGCGTTTTCTACAGGACCCGCTGCAGTCGCTGTTGACGATTAATATACCAGATACCGTACCACTTGCACTACATTTACCAAATAAAAAACATAGGCCTCATCCCAGGATCGAACCATCGACCTGCTGCATGCTAACCCAAAGCTCTAATCATTGCACCCACTGTACAGCAAACGAACTGTTTGCTGACAGAGGTAGTTATCATACATGTGATTACAATGTTGCCAGATTGTCACTCTTTAACTCCTTTTTCTGCCGGATGTACTCGCCAGATGAAATTTTGTGAGAGACATTTTTTTATTGCTGGCATGTGAGGAGTTGCGCTGCGAAGCCAGAGTGCGCGAATTTCGCTTCACCCTGTATACTGCTCAAATATTCGTCAATTTTTAATATTTTGGCGTTTCCCCATGTGTCAATAACCTGCTGTTGAAATTTTACGTCGTTCCGGCAGTGTTTCTCTTAATGCAACGTCTTCGAGCTGGGATTTTAATTACAGACTCACTGTAGCTCTGAGAAGTGAAAAGTAAGGTCGTAAGAATCCCAATGTATATGAATACTTAATATGCGTACAAAAATAAAAATAAAAGGAACAAATATTCATATCAATTATCATTATTCTAATTACTTACTTATGAAGAAATGACCTAATCAAAATGCAAACTCAAATGACTGAATAATAACTGAATATTTATTTCCATGTGTTCCAGCGTAACTACTGTTGCCCTCGCTGAGTAGAGCTGGTAACTACGTCGCGCAAGTAAATCTGATCTTCCACAAAGCAGCACCACGCAAATGCAGCGCAAACAGGCTACCGTCTCATCATAATCTAGGACGTTGTAGCTTCAACGTGCTCGTTTCTTTATCACAAGACAAACAGATCGGCACGTCCTCGCAGCAACAGGTGGATGAACAGTGTGTTCGCTTTGTCTATTGACTAAGCAGCCGTTGCTAATCGATTCTGCCTGCCGATTCTATTGACTGGCTCATTTCAGAGTACATGCGAATTAATGAAGAGATGTCTTTCAGTGCCCATCCACATATAAGCTATTCTAGTAGACGGAGAAGTGACTAGGGGTCTTTGAGACAAAAACATGGTATGAGACAAGTCTAATAACAGACGACTTTCACATTTTTAAAAGTCAACACAGTGTGATTATAAAACGAATAAGTTTCAAAATTACGAATAATCAGAGGCTAACTTCAGTCTCACAGTCAGACCTCTGCGTATAAAGTGTCCATTCTCTGTTCTTAAAGTTGTTCAGCTAGTGTTCTACTTGTTTGTTTCTTCTCCTTGTGTACCACATCATGTGGCAAATGGACAGCTGTCCCGATAGCATTTGTGCTGCCTTGTATGAAATGTAAATAACCATGTTTACAGAAAGCCTATGTCACCCACACGGCCGTTACTGGATTCGACATTTACGACTGACATTCACTTTGAGGCCTTGATTTAAGAGCAAGGAAAACTTATTTTCTTGAATAATTCGAAAACTGCAGCCTCTGCCGAAAACGTAACCCGTGCAAAGCTTATCTGTATTAAATTTCCTACATAAAAGGTTCTGCTCATTTTTTTCTGTACACTAATAGTTTGTACGTGACGAGCGAGATAATACGAAAATCTTGTGCGTGGTATTTGAAAGTGTTGCTCGTTGCATAGATATGATCAGGTGAATCACCCTTTATACATTCTCAAATTGTCTCACATATCATCTGTCAACACCCTCTTTGACTGTGTCCCTCACAGTTATTCCAAGTCTCCTAGTTCTGAGTAATGGGTTTTCGTACCATCAGCACAAATAATTTCGTTTTTGATCTACTGTATTTAACATCAGTGTTACGTTCAATGTAGTGTTTTTACGTAACCCAGCTTACATCGGAATATTATCCGCACGCATATTCACATACATAGCGATCAAGTCCAAACATGGATCAACAGAAAAATGAACAATATATGAAATCCTCTCACTCGATACATTTCCGCGCAAGGCAAATTATATTATGATCAGTTATGACAAAATGCAGAAGGAACATTTGAAAGGGTACAAATTTCTTAGATATCCGTATTGATCAGAAACTGAACTTCAGATCATATGTCATAGCCACGTATTTTTTTGGTTTCCTGTCTTTCTCAGCTCAGTCTAATACGGTGTTATGTTAATAATTTTCAGGTCATGTCAGTCTATGTGCAGCTGATTAAAACTGATTCTATCATACCTTACAAGTTTAACCTTTAAGTCCTGAAAGTGATCGTCAGTAACCACAAATTTATACATATTTATGTGTATAACATTATGTTTTACAAGCTATACATGGTTCTTTTAGGTTAGAAACAGTTTTGCTACTACCTGATATTGTGTAACATAATAATGGTCAAAATTTGTAATTGACTGGTTTTTTAATGCTGCTCTATGTGTGTGCTGACATTGCTGGTTTTAAAGCTATTGTTCAACTTATAGTCTTTCGAAATTTCCTAGCACAATACTGAGAGTAAGATTACATGTAATTTTCATTTTTCTTTTCGAACGTTGTTACCAACTACTGAATGTTGTTGTCAACTGTCGGCTGTGTATTTGTGACTCACGGTGTTCCTGAAGTCAGCACATATTCGTAACAACGAATATTTCAAAAAGTATACACCTTATCATAGCTTTATTCCCATTACATGATTAGGGTACAGAATTCTGTTATTAAGCTACATTTAAACATATGCCTCCGCATTTTCCACACAAACCTTGACTCTTTCAGGAAATGGATCCACAGCTTTTCTTAGCATCTCAACTAGGACATTTGCAAAAATTTCACACATATTTCGTTCGAGACTATTAATATTCTTTGGTTTCAACTCGTACACTTGTTCCTCAGCCCAATCCCAAAGGAAGAAGTGGTGTGGGATTATATCAGGGTTGCGTGCAGGCCATTCTGCCGGTCCATGGCAGCCAAACCATCTGCCAGGGAAATTGTCATCAAGCTATTCTCTCATTGGAAATAACTGGTAGAGTGACGAATGCATAAACAATAGTTCCCATCCGTCTTCCCATTCTTGAATCACAGGCCATACGTAAGTTCGAAGAATCTCGCAAGTTTCGTGTACCATTCATGGCGTCGCACAGTATGTATGGAACAATATATCAGCTTGACGTCATCCCACTGAGTGCATTTTTTCAACCGTTACATTTGGATCCAACTTTGACAAACAATGATTACTGTGATGGTTCAGCAAACGCTGAACGTGAAATACCGCTTCACCAGATCACAGGATAGTGCCATAGAGATCGGGATAATCTTTCCCTAACCAAGCATAATCTCGTAACACTACTTTCTCCTGTTGCAGGCCTCATCGAACAGTTGCTGCCCGTAGTCAGCCGTCTAAGGTCGTAACGACAGCTCACTTTTTAAAATGGTCATTACCGTATGACTTGACAATCCCGTATCCCTAGCAGCTTGTCTTGTTGACTTTGATGCTGAACGACATTCACATTGTCTTCCTATTTGGATGTTGAGGGTCTTACAGATCGACTTGCATCTAAAACACTACCAGTTGTCATTAATTTCTCATGACTTGCACTACCTCAATTTACTCAGCGTTATTAGACTCCAGCAAGAGCTGATGCTTTATAGGAGAAATAGGTACTGACTTTACAACAAACCTATTGGAGTGCATGGGAATGTGTGTATGTGAGGGGGGGGAGGGGGGGGGAAGCATGTTTGCGTTGGTATACAAATGTTTAACCGGCCGCTGTGGCGGAGCGGTTCTAGGGGCTTCAGTACGGAACCGCTACGGTCGCAGGTTCGAATCCTGCCTCGGGCGTGGATGTGTGATGTCCTTAGGTTAGTTAGTTTTAAATATTTCCATGTCTAGTGGGACTAATGACCATAGATGTTAAGTCCCATTGTGCTTAGAGCCAATAGAACCATATACATATGTTTACCTATGTGTGTATATGTGTACCTGTTATTATTATAAGTGTTATGTAAATTATTTCCATTTTTTATTCAGTTCTCCTGAGGGTGAGGCACTTTTCTGCATTTGGTTAAGATATTTCTTGTGATTATTTATTTCCCGTCTGGTTTTCCTGTGCCGGGACAATGGCTGTAGTGTTGTAAGCGCTCTTTGAACGTGGAGTGGTTCATGCGCCGTGTTCTTCATAACACGTTTTAATATTTCTACCTGTAATTACCATCTATACTGCGCCACTACTTTCAAATTCATGTTTATATATCCCTGCTCCTATGAATTTTTTCCATTTTGATTATGTATAGGCTCAAGTGTGCTCGCTGAGTTTACACTGTATTACATACTACATGAAGGCCCTGTTTCTCTAGAACGTTTTCCAGACTGTGTGTAGGTGATTCATAGTACAGCATGTGTCTTATTTCTTGTGTCATTAAGTTTGTATATTTTGTGTATTTTTGGGCTGGTCCATTGTGAGTGTTCCTGCATTCTGGATATATTGTGTTTTCTTGCAGCTACGTTTTAATTTTATTATTAAGTCTGTGTACTGTATGTGTGTCGTAGCTGTTGTCCGGAGCCCATTTTCATAATTTAGTTTGCATAATTTATCTTATTGAGTAGAGGCTCATTTGTTCGTCTAGAATGTGGCATAATGCACCTAGCTTCTGGTCGTGGTGATGGCTGTACGTGAGATTTATTATTGTGCTGGTCTGTTGGCTTTCTGTATATTTTGGTAGAGTCTTCTTAACTAATATTTCATAAAAAATACATTTCATTATATGTTTCCTCTTTAGGTGTGGACTCGATTTCTATGTGCTTTTTTGATCTCTGATTTTCTTTTGGCTTCCCTGCAAGGCAAATACTGTTGCAAGCAAACTGCGTAGTTTGACTAATAATCACTGTAGTAAAAACGGGTAACGAGAGCCATTTATGCATGTAGCTTGTATTATTTAATATACCAAAGAAATTCGGAGATGTCCTGACAAACAGAGATGGTTTGCAAGCTACTGTATTCTTTTCACATGCAGTTCTGTTGATAGATCCTTCACAACTCAACTTATCAGTCTGTCTAATTTTCTACACCCTTCTGTAACACCACATTTCAAACGATTGTTCTCTCTTCATTTCCGGATTTCCCGCAGTCCATGACTCACCATCATACAATGCTTTGCTGCAAACGTACATTCTCAAAAATTTCTTCCTCAAACGTAGGCTTATTTTTGATCGTGAAAGACTTTTTTTGGTAGGAATGCACTCTCTGCCTCTTTTAATCTGCTTCTGATGTACTCCTTGCTCCTTCCTTCATACATTATCTTGTTTCGTAAATAGTGGAATTCTTTTACTTCTTCTACCTCGTATTCACAAATTTTGATGTTAAGTTTGTCGCTAATACCATATCTGCTACGTTTCATTACTGTCGCCATTCCACGGCTTACTCTTTGTCCACATTGTGTACTAATAGGACTGTTCATTCCATTTCACAGATAGTGTAATTTTTCTTGACTTTTACTAAGGAATATTTTTCTCCACGTCTCCTAAATGTCTTCCAGCTCAACACGGGGTGAACGAGGATTTACAAATTATGAACACAAAAATACATTCGTGTAAATTAAGTGCTGTGTGGTATAAACAGAATACCCGTGTGTAGAACCATGTTAGGAAATAACGTAGAGGGCAAAAAGAAGTGTCAGCTGAAGATGCTTTACAATAAAACTATAATCATCCGCTCTGAATGAGGCTATTATTATAGTTGCAAATACAAAATTAATCCAGTTTTACTTTGAAACTTCGACTGCCGAAGGGAAGCGTAAGAAACTATTCGCAAAACGTGTGATTATTGCATGGTGTGTGCTATTTACACACGTTTAATATTTCCATTCATTACCTCCAAATAAAATATTTGAGTGGCCATTCTGCACACAGACATACAGTATTTATTGAGCAGCTGTAGTGCATTAGTGAGTTATGTAGTGTCCATACTCGAACTTCATGAAGGTAGATATTTAAAGAACTAGACATATATATAAGAAATCCTTAAATCAATTACCTCGTTATGAAGTTTGTTGAGCATAGATAACAACAATTTGCAAATTATAGTAATATTCACAAACAAAAACAAGGACTAACGTGTACCTTTAGTAAAGAACTTATCCTTGCCCTTCTACAGGAAAGCCATGTATAGGATCATAAAAATATTGGACCACGTCTCTTAGGAGTTAATGGATGATACTGAAAGTTATGAAAATGAAGGGACTTTTTGCTTAGATACATTTTTTCATACATTGAAACCGTATGTGATTGAGTTATATTTATTACATATGTAGATACAGGTTATTCGGCCTTCGGTGTTGCGAATACGAACAACCATCAGCCGTCTAGAGGAATGTCGACAGTGAAAATTTGTGCCGGATCGAGACCCGAAATTAGATTAACCGCTTTACGCGAGTGTTCGCCTCAACCGCTTTGGTTACCCGAGCACGACTTGCGGGCGCTCCCGAACTTTGGTATGTCGTCGCTACTGCGTGACAACAAGTATGGTACACACGTTATGCAATTCCCGTACAAGGGAGGACATTTTTGGTTGAAAGTCGCTTCCTGGTATCGGCGGATGAATGAGACATTGCAGTACCTTTGTTTTAAGAAAAATGGTGCAGCGTTTCTTCAGACATTCCTCCCCAGCTAGCGCTTGTGAGAAATTCGTTCTCACGGGCCTCTGTTGCTGACAGAGACAACTTCCTGTTTTCTGGGCATTTCCACTACTCTGAAAGGCAGTCCCTTTGCAGTGAGCTTCTTTTTCACACATCGTGCACCTACGCACTATACGTAAGTCCTTGACTCAGAGGTGGTCAGCCACCAGCCATGGCAGTCTATAATAGATGTACATCCTTTAAGACAACAGATATCTCTTGCAGCAACGCGAGAGCAGAAGGCAATGGATATCACTGAGTTGAAAATGCAGAATGTATATCCGCAGGACATGTGGCCTGTAATCGAGTTCGG
Organism: Schistocerca cancellata; assembly: GCF_023864275.1. Classification (NCBI taxonomy): domain Eukaryota; kingdom Metazoa; phylum Arthropoda; class Insecta; order Orthoptera; family Acrididae; genus Schistocerca; species Schistocerca cancellata. Next base: position 987,648,404 of record NC_064627.1, read on the forward strand.
GATAAGTACCCCGTCGGATTTCCATGAGGAGACTGACAAGGAGAAGAGAAGACATGGAATGACAAACGAAGAGATAGTATCTTAGGAGTCGGACCATGGACGTCAGTTTGAACATAGTAGGAAAACTAGAAAATCTGGACAGGGAGGAAATGTAAATGCTCAGTCTGGATTTAGTTGAGGTTAGTGAAGTGGATCAGAAACAAGGTAAGGGTTTCTGGTCAGAGGAAAATTAGGTAATACCAACAACAGCAGAACATGGTATGGCGGGAGTAGGATTCGCTATGAATAGGAGGCTAGGGCAGAAAATTTATTATGAACAGTTTCAGCGATAGTGCTGCTCACATCAGTTTCGAAAAACGCCGAAAACCATAGTCCAGTTGTACGTACCAACGTCTCAACAAGGAAAATGAAAATATAGAGAAAGTATATGAGTGCATCGAACAGTGAATTAAGTAAATAAAGGGAGGGTCACGGAGGGCTGGAATGCTGTTGTAGGGGAAGGAATAGAAGAAACGGTTACAAGAGAATGTGAGGTAGGCGGTATGAATGCGGGACAAGCAATAGTAATTAGGGGCTGCAATAAATTTTAGATGACAATAGCGAATACTCTGTTCAGCAAGCACAGGAGGAAGAGGTATACTTTGAAAAGAACCGAAGAAAGAATATATCCCAGCTGGATTACATCATGATCGGACAGAAATTCCGAAATCAGGCATTCGGTTTTAAGGTACACCCAGGACATTCAGATCACAGTTTCTGATGACGAAGAGTTGACCAAAGCTTTATGTAGCGAACTTGGTTTTACACTGGATCATAGTACGTAAACATTCGATGTTATTATAAAGAATACGGATATGACAGTACTGCACTTACCTTTGGCATGAGATTCATTGTATTATGATACAAATATTACCGGTACAGGCTTTAAATTCCGGTAAATGTTACTAGCTGCATACAAAAGGTAAACCGCGAAAGGTGAATATTTAATACACAATGAAAAACTTTTCGTAAGTTACAGAATAACATAGTCGTTACACATGAGTAAGAACAAGATTTATGCAGGAAGATGAATTATTGTCCCTTTTGTTCTTTTGGTGCCAGGATATCCTGGAAATTTTGGAAGAAAAGGTTTTGTGTTGACTCAGTCTATTCACTCAGGATTTTTTGGGATGATCTTAGCTTGTGGATGAAAATTTCTAATTGTTCAAAAAGGTCCATTAGTAGTTTTTTCTCAGCAGTGTGTGACACAGAAAGACTGTCATTGATATTGTCAACAGAGAGTTCATGTGCTGCAAAACCTCTAGGCACTCAGTCCGGAACCGCCCGACTCCTACTGTCGCAGGTTCGAATCCTGCCTCGGGCATGGATGTGTGTGATGTCCTTAGGTTAGTTAGGTTTAAGTAGTTCTAAGTTATAGGGGACTGATGACCACAGATGTTAAGTCCCATAGTGCTCAGAGCCATTTGAACCATTTGATTCAAAACTGGACTTATTTATGTTTTTGAGTCGAAGTGCATCCATACGTTCTTTGTAACGGTTGCAAAATTTCTCCCCGTTTGATCTATGTAGAAGGAATAACAGGAACATGCGAGTTTGTATATGCCAGACTTTTTATGCCAATCTCCAATGGATTTATTATTGCCAACAGTTTTATTTTGTAGTTTATTGTCATTGTGGAAGGAAATTTTTATGTTGTGTGGTCTGAAAAGATTTGCAAGTTTATGTGACACTTCGTCAAAGAATGGAAGACAGACAAATTTTGCCATTTTTTTCTTTTAATGGTGATTATGGTTGCTTGAGATTACTTTGGATATTTTCAACTACAGAGTTTATCGAAGAAGTATGATAATCATTATTTTGGGCTACAGATTTAAGTATGTTCATTTCTATACATGCCTCTTCTTCACTGATAGGGGTGCGAAGCATTCAGTCTACAGATGATCTGAAGAGAGCAATTTTACGTTGGTTTGGGTGGCGTGAGTTACTGTTAATGATAACATCACTGATGGGTGGTTTTTCTGTATATTTGGAAGGTATGCTAGTTATTGTGGGTGGAGATAGTCATGTCAAGGAAGTTAATTACTTCAGTGATCTGGTGTTCAACTGTGAATTTAATATTTCGAGCATGTTATTCATTTCATCTGCTAGTTTATTTAGTTCTTCTTTTGGACCACTGAAAAGTGGTCATCCACACATCGTTTATAATACAGAATTTTGTCAGTAAATTGCGGGTGTGTTAAGAAGAAGTCTTATTCCAGATTATGCATAAATTGAGGGCCCGTTAGATGCCAGATAGTCTAGGACTGTTACTTCTCAACCCATTTATGTAACCTTATTCAGTTTTAATTAAATATTCACCTAACATGACGCTTAACTGTGTTCTTTGGCACGAACGTTCTCATGCCTCTTAGATAAGTACATCTCAGGACCATCTGCGTCCTTTGATGCCCACTCTAACTCTTTTTCTACACAAACGATAAGCTTTGAGAAAGTTTGGAACGTGAGATAACCTGTTGGGCACAGAACAATCAGACTGGGATTCGTTTGCTAAACACTCCAGCAGAGTATAACCACCAGTAAACAGGTGGGCCAGGGACAGACGTTCTCCCTGTACAAAAGCAAATTGTAAAATTGCGTATTAATATCGGTCGGCAGCCTAATTAGGCACTATAGTGTCAAGCAATATAATAAAGCCGAAGGCAGTGCAAAGGCTAACCTAACCTTCCTCGACACACACGCTAATCTCTTTCTTTATATCTGTTCACACTACAACAAAGTAACCTAACCTTGCAGATAAATGTGCTATTTACTTGGAAGTCAGGCAAACAAATGTTCAATGAGAAAACAAACAGTAACATATGCCTCTCAACAACACGTACCTTAAAAGAACAAGATGCAGCAGTTTATAGAACCAATCACCAACAAACATGCAACTCATAGCAACACTGAACAGGAAAGATCATGAAATGATTCTGTTTTAAATCAGGGGGTCTATTAATGATCATACTATATATAGTCATTGCTTAGTACAATGTCTCTATGCCTGTGCATTAAGCAACTTGCAATAGGATAGCTAACACAGTAAATATTTCTTTCTTGAGCTCAGTTTCATCCAGTTAAACAGAGTGGCTCTGACCTAGCACATGAGGTCTCTTAAATTATCATGGTTTGAAGAACCATGCTCAGTAACAAAACGACACAAGTATGGATCAGAAACTGTAATCAAAAATTATTAATTAAGCATAGCACAACAAATAACAAATGCGCTTTGACAAGCAGTCTTTTAAACTACTCAAAATATAGTTGCCTGTGCAAATGCCAGTACAATATTAAGTTCAAGTTCAAACACTTTCTCATGAAATGAACACTAATAAAACTTTGTAATTCTGATCAAAGTGCATAATGCAACAATTAATAACCTTTTTCATTTCATATCAATATTATTGTTCTTTAAACCAACAACTTTACTATTTCTAGGCAACTTTTCAAGTAAGGCAAATTAGTTAAGAAAATTACTGCAGACTGATTTAAAATGCATTGGAAGTGAAGTATTTCTCAAACTATAAAACCGAACTTGTAACACTACAACTCCACACATTAGAAAGCAATCACAGCTATTTTTACAGTTGCTGAATAAGTATTTCCATAATAAATTAGGACACTCGGAATTAAATTCATTAGGATAGGGTCCCTGTCGAGGGTTGTGATTTGGGATAATCACTGGTGAAAGATAGTGTTTCTAGCAACACCATGATTATTATTAAAGTCAACTAAATTTCACAAGTACCTGCTCCATTTACAGAGTGCCAAATATAAACGATTTAGTGGAAGGCTGGTGGGACTGTTGGAGTCATTTGCAGTGACTGTTAACATGAGAGCGATGCAATCGTGGCAGTACTGTTGGTCTCGCCCTGTTACAGATCTCCCTGGCGTCGGAATTATATTTTTAAAGGACCAAAAACCATACCATGATAATAGTATCACCAAACGCAGCATCCGAGGCCCATAAATGCTCTTAACCTCCTCCGGCCTCAAAACTTCAGGAACATGAGCCAAAATGATCCGCTACTGTTAGCGAGATGTTAACTACAGCCCACACTCCTTTTCCGTCACAAAGAACGAGTTGGTACTTAGCGCCAATCACACCTTTCCGCTCCGCCAGGCTACTTCCGTGGCTGCGGGACTTCCTCACATCTTTTACATTAAGCCATACGTTCCCTAATTTTGGACCTCATCATTTACAATACATCATATACAAAAATCAATCCTGTAGTTACATAAATCCACAAGCACAATTTAAACAACATCGTTCAAAAAGTTGACTAAACTCAAATTTGTATACGTAGTCAAAGACGTTCCATGACAGAGACAACACTCTACATAAGCAACATTACCAACTGGCATAGAAATATCGATACAGATACAAAATAGGTCGAAAACAGATGTTACAACCTCTTCCTCCTTTTGTCTCTCATAACTGTAACAAAGATCGAAAAGAGTTTTCTCTCCTCCTCGTTTTCTATAGACCTAATTTTCTGCTTATGCCAAGTGCTTGAAATGCCACACCTGCTTTTTCACGATATATTCCTCTTTGTTTTATTTCTTGTTCAAGTATATTCTCATCTGCTGACCGATGCAATGGTGTTTGTCGAGAAATTAAAAATTAAATAAATAATACTCTGTTTCGTCTTGTGTATTGGTCTCTCAGATGTTGACACAGCAATTTGGAACTGAGCTACTGAATTTATCTGCAGGCAAGTGAAGCACGTGGCGTGTCTCTGGCCTGCTCGCATGCCCACAAGACTACCATCAGTTCTCTCAGAGTTGGCTAAGTGATCCTGGGAGAGCCAGACAAACTGCGTTCCTTGTGAACTGGTGAACCTGACCGGACGAATAATCCAGCTTGAGAAATACCGGCGCTTTAGAAGACGGCTTACGACCGATGGTCAGCGCTCAGCACTTACGAATGGCTCTGTTTGCAAAAACCCCAAGTATTACGTTCCAAAGGCTGGACATTTTTCAGAGTCGTAAATGCTGTGAAGAACAATTGCTTATTCAGTAGCTTTTCATCCAGAAGTTAATGAACTTAACTCAACTATGGAGAAAAACTAATAACGCAGAAAATGAAGGAGGCTGAAATGAATACAGCCTCTTAAAAAATAAGATTTACAAAATGTTGAAAATGGATAGTCAGGATTGCTATAGTATGAGTGTAAGCATGCACAAGCATACATGGCTAGAAGAAAACTAGATGTCACCTGTATAGTCCTTGGACAAAACAATGGCAGCTGTAAGAGTCTCATCAGATCAAAATAATGGCAAGCCAGTACCAAAAAAAAGAAGGGAAACCTGAAAGGTGGAAGGAAAATATAGAAGGGCTAACACTTCAAGAACAGTATCATAAAATCAAGCAAGGCAGTTTTTGCCGGGTGTGAATATTACCAAATCATCAGTTTCATAAATCATTGGTGTGAGGCCGGAATTACATACATAAGAATGAAAAAACTTTTTCAACTCACTCATGGTAAACACTAGTTTGGATTCAGGACATGCGAGGACGATTAATCCTAGAAGAAACGTTGAAGACAGAAAAACCTCACTTTACAGCATGTTTCTATTTAGAGAAAGGTTTTGGCGATGCTGACCGGTACACACGTTTTTAAATACTTAAAGAAGTGGGAATAAAATACAATGAGCGAAAAGTTATTACAACGTACTCCTTAAAGAGATTGCAGTCGTAATAGTCGAAGTACCTGCGGGAGCAGTAGTGGAAAAAGGCACCAGACAGGTTTGTATCCAATTCCCGATGCTATTCAATCTGAATACTGAGCAAGTATCGAAGGAAACGAAGGAAAAATTTGGAAAGGCAATTAAAGTACATAAATAAAGACATTGAAATTTGCTGATGACATTGTAATTCTCTCAGAGTAGGGAAAGGACTTGGAAGACCAATTCAGTGGAATGGGTAGAGTATTGAGCAGAAGCAAAACAACAGTAATGGAGTATGGTCTAATGAAATCAAATGACTGTGATGAAGTTAGGTTAGGAAACGAGACACTAAAGGTAATAGATGAGGTTTGTTATATGGACAGTAAAACAAGTGTTGGTACCCAAAGTATAGAGGGTGTAAAATGCAGCCTGAGAAAAGCAAAAAGTTTACCGGAAAAGAGGAATTTGTCAACATGGAACATAAATTGGTTCAAATGGCACTGATCACTATGGGACTTAACATCTGAGGTCATCAGTCCCCTAGAACTTAGAACTACTTAAATCTAACTAACTTAAGGACAGCACACACATCCATGCCAGAGGCAGGATTCGAACCTGCAACAGTAGCGGACGCGTGGTTCCAGACTGAAGCGCCTAGAACTGCTCGGCCACAATGGCCGGCTAATTTAAACCGTCTGAAAATCTTTTGCGAGGATAATGATCTCCCAAATAATGCATTTGTAATCCAACATGCTCTACGGAGTGCCGACATGTGGCCTTGGCCTAACCATCTGTATCCAATCGAACACGTATGTAGGACATGATTGGACAAGAACTCCAGCATGATCCCTGCACTAACCGACCATGTGCAACAGACATGAAACTCCATTCCACAAACTGACACGCGGCACCCTATGACACAATGCATGCACATATGCATGCTTGCATTCAACATTCTTGTGGTTACACCGGTTGCTAATGTACCATCATATGACATTTACAATGGTTTCTCTCGCTCTTAAATTAACCTGTGATTTTGTCATGTTAATCAGTTAAATAGGTTACCTAGACAAATGCATTCCCGCAATATCATTACTCTTTATTAATTATATTTTGTTGACGCGTTTTTTTTCCGTCAGTGTGTAACAACACGAGTTGTACTATTGTACATACAAATAATATTTTTTTTTTCTAATTTTCCGATAAACTTGTGTAACCGATGTTCTGATTTCATTTCTTTTTTGTTTCATGTCAATGTGTTAAGAAAAGTTTCAATGTGAATATTAATGTTTATGTCAAAAGTCAAGCAATATTGTAATAGACTTGAAATGCAACAAATGTTGAGACTGTTGTAAGATGTTTAAAATTGTAACTGTGCGTCTGGTCCATATGTAGGCAGTGTGTTAGGATATGTAGAATGCCAAACCTCGGGTGAATACCCGGCCTGTCAGACAGCGGTAAAAGGTGGATGGCAGGCGAGCGCGGGGAAATGCACGCGGGCACTGCACGGCACAACGGGCTCAGCAGTGGTAGTTGAAGTTTGGCACTGGTTTGAGCAACACCGTCTGGAGCGAGGAGGCTCTCCTGGAAGACGTAGCTCGTCTGGAGCGAGGAGGCTCTCCTGGAAGACGTAGCTTCACTGAGCCTCGGCTATGCTGTTCCAACGGCCACACAGCATGGCAAAATTCCATAGGCACTAAATGGAAAAGTATTGCGACGCTAAGAAGAATTAAAGTGCCGATACGTCAAGAGCCATAGCTGTGGTTGTATGTGTGCTCTGTGCCTCGCCATCTCGCCGCTCGCCAACCACCGCATCGATAAAAGCACGTTGAAACTTTTAGTACTGTATTCGTATGGACCATAGAGTGAACTGTTCAATAATAACCTAAATTTTACCAGAACTTTCCCCTCATTTAATTATCCTTACAACTAACCTAGACAGGGTCCTCTCCAAATGTTGTGCAATCCGAGTGTCCCGAAATGAAAAATTAAATTTTGTTTTAATAATAATTACTTGCAGACCTAGCTATGTTAGGATGGCGTTTAAAGAACTGTTTTGTTAATGAACCAGCAAATGAATAACGAAGGTCTAACGAAGTTGAAAGATAACTTTAATATTGATATAGTATTGAAGTTTAATTATTTCGAGACAGATATAAAGGTATTTAAATGAGCAGTAAATTAGGTGAAAAGAGTAGTAACTTATATACTGGAATTCTTGAACGCATAATAATTTCAGTAATCAATTTAAGTGTTCATAACAGTTTCAGGGTCCCCCCCCCTTTATTCACTTGAATTCTGAAGTGTTCTGCATTGATTTGACCAGCAAAAGTTAAAGTCAATATATAAGTCAAAATTTATCAGTGTTTTATCTTTATAAAAATTTACATTTTCTGTGTGTCACGAAAGTGCTATTGCTAGGGTATTCTATGCCCGATTTTAATCAGATCAATAGGCAGTACGGAGTTTTGTAGTCTACATTATAGTGTAGTGTTATGTATTCATGGTTTTTGCATATCAGTACAGAACGTAAAACTATCAGTTCAATAGATTTTCTGGTTCTAAAATTGTACTATATTATGCAGTGTTACTACTTGTTGCTTTGCACGAATATCTACCAACTTGTACAGGGAAGAAACTCAGTTAATGCCTAATTAGGCTGGCGACCGTATTATTAACAAATTGGTAGTATCTTCTGTGTTTCTTTTTGTCCATCCTGACGTGTAGTTGCATTTCGAACTTACTTGACGTATCATTGTTATTACAGAGTGGGTATAAGTCTGATTTGCCACAATTCAGGTACGCGTGGTCGATATCAGTAAGAAAATCCTTTCTCATAAGGTTAACCCCGCTCAGTTACCATAGCACAGGCTTGAACGAGTATTGTGTGCCCCACGCGCGCGTTACAAGTGTTATTACACATACTACAACATTTATTTACTGAAGGACGCTAATGTTTTTTGCGTAACTAATTTAATTTCATTACAACCTTATCTCAGTCGAGATTGTCAGGTAGATATAATTGTTTTGAAAGAATAGTGTTAAGTATTCAAGTCTGCTTTTCTATGACATAAAAATAACATCTTATTACAGCGACCTGAGTGTTAGCTTGCACGTTCTGTCGAATACTGTCTTGTTTATTTTTTCAGTACGCGAGATTTCATTTTCGGGGGTAGAAATTTGTTTTGAAAATTCTCTATCAGTAATTCGAATATTTTCCTTTCTTTCCCGTTCTGATCGCAATATAATTTGTCCTTTACACCACTATACTGGGAGTTTGATTATGGCTACGAATACTTCACTTATCTCTTGCCACATTTTCCTATCATTTATGATAAACCGATTTAAAAAAGTTTCTCATAACACAGTATTATCCATCGTTTGGAGTATGAACTTTCCTATGCTTAACGCGTCAGGTCTGCGAGCAACAATAGCGCAGCCTGAATTATTTGTGAGGTGTGCATGATGTGTTAACGGCGACGGAGGAGGGTGGCGTAACATTTGCTGCAGGGGTCTGGTTATCTGTCAGTGGATGTATGTACGCTGATAGTGTCACTTGAGAAATTCCATCTTGGTGAAGAACCTGATGTTAGTTTTGGAGTGAGTCCCAAAAATTCTACATTACCCATTGTCGATATTACTGCATATTAATTCCCAAGGGCTGATTTTGAGCATCTGCTATGAGATCTTCTGACACCGTCAGCGTGTGTCCAGCGGCCTCTTCAAGTATACCAGATGACTCAGTACTGTACATCTCTCAGTTTCTCTCTACAGGAAAATTTTAGCTTCTTTTGATTCCTATCCTTTATGCTGTGTGTACTTCTCTTCCTTTGGTTTCCTTTACAAAATTTTGTAGCCTGATGACAGTTCCCTTGCTTCCTTTTCATTAACATTTTCGTTATCCACTGTATTACTTTTACAGAAGAAGATGATTCGTATATGGGGTGATATACGTGCAAAATGTGACTCAGTTGTACCTATTTTTAAGTGGTCAGGCTGGCTACTGGTTTGCTGTCATTACCTATCTGCTCCCATTTTTTTATGAAAACCTTATTTTTGTAACTTTTACACAACTGTAAAATGTTGTAATTCCTGAATAAAAGCTGACTCGTTTGTCACTGCATGATATTAGCAAGGCAACGGTAATCATCTCCCCACAATTACTGCAAGAAAAGCGAGCATAGAATCCTTACCCCCTTTCGTTAATATCTGCCAAATATCACAGTATTCAGGAATCAAGATCAATGTGCTGCGTTCTGTGTCTTCTTCGAACAGCTATTAGTTGTTGTTGTTGTTGTTGTGGTCTTCAGTCCTGAGACTGGTTTGATGCAGCTCTCCATGCTACTCTACCCTGTGCAAGCTTCTTCATATCCCAGTATCTACTGCAACCTACATCCTTCTGAATCTGCTTAGTGTATTCATCTCTTGGTCTCCCTCTACGATTTTTACCCTCCACACTGCCCTCCAATGCTAAATTTGTTATCCCTTGATGCCTCAAAACATGTCCTACCAACCGATCCCTTCTTCTAGTGAAGTTGTGCCACAAACTTCTCTTCTCCCCAATCCTATTCAATACCTCCTCATTAGTTACGTGATCTACCCACCTTATCTTCAGCATTCTTCTGTAGCACCACATTTCGAAAGCTTCTATTCTCTTCTTGTCCAAACTACTTATCGTCCATGTTTCACTTCCATACATGGCTACACTCCATACAAATACTTTCAGAAACGACTTCCTGACACTTAAATCTATACTCGATGTTAACAAATTCCTCTTCTTGAGAAACGCTTTCCTTGCCATTGCCAGTCTACATTTTATATCCTCTCTACTTCGACCATCATCGGTTATTTTACTCCCTAAATAGCAAAACTCCTTTACTACTTTAAGTGTCTCATTTCTTAATCTAATTCCCTCAGCATCACCCGACTTGATTCGACTACATTCCATTATTCTTGTTTTGCTTTTGTTGATGTTCATCTTATATCCTCCTTTCAAGACACAGTCCATTCCGTTCAACTGCTCTTCCAAGTCCTTTGCTGTCTCTGACAGAATTACAATGTCATCGGCGAACCTCAAAGTTTTTACTTCTTCTCCATGAATTTTAATACCTACTCCGAATTTTTCTTTTGTTTCCTTTACTGCTTGCTCAATATACAGATTGAATAACATCGGGGAGAGGCTACAACCCTGCCTTACTCCTTTCCCAACCACTGCTTCCCTTTCATGCCCCTCGACTCTTAGGGGCATGAAAGGGAAGCAGTGGTTGGGAAAGGAGTAAGACAGGGTTGTAGCCTCTCCCCGATGTTATTCAATCTGTATATTGAGCAAGCAGTAAAGGAAAGCTATTAGTATGCGTAGATAACACGGCACCAGGCGTTGTCATGTTTAAGTAAAACCCAGACATGGACAAATCTTTTTTTCGTTGTACAAGAAGACGTTTAACTATTACCACGAATATTAACATTCGACGTTATATTGTCGAAGGCATTATTTTGATCACAAGTACTGGAAAGGTGGTCTCAGTTATTGCGAATAAGAGAACTATCCCAGTCCCAACTCTTGAAACCGAATAAAAGTTATTATGTAACACAGAGATGTATCTATTTACCTCAACTTAGGGATATTATACGTAAAACTTTGTATAGAGGGAATCTTTGAAGGCCATGAACGCTAAAGAGCATTGAGGCACATGTCGATGATGAAACACTACAATGGAGGAGGCAGTTTTGACCAGAACATGCACAACAGTCATAAGTAAGATATTATTTGGCATAGAGGAGTTTGTGGCACAACTTGACCAGAAGAAGGGATCGGTTGGTAGGACATGTTATGAGGCATCAAGGGATCACCAATTTAGTATTGGAGGGTAGCGAGGAGGGTAAAAATCGTAGGGGGAGACCAAGAGATGAATACACTAAGCAGATTCAGAAGGACGTAGGTTGCAGTAGGTACTGGGAGATGATGAAGCTTGCACAGGATAGAGTAGCGTGGAGAGCTGCATCAAACCAGTCTCAGGACTGAAGACCACAACAACAACAACAGAGGACTCTCCGAATACAAATCATCGACTTCTGTCGACTTCTTTGCGCTCATATTCAGAGGTTTTAAAACAGCTATTATTGTGCCTAAAAACGCTGGTAACGCTGTTTATAAATGCCTTACAGTAATTACCAACTATATTTCAAGTAACTGTTTGGACACTAGCTGCCATTTCATCAGAACAAATAACAAGCAAACAAATGCCTATTCAGAAGTAATTGAAAAGTCTCACGTCATCACAAATTAAAAAAAGTAAACAAAGTGCTCACACACAACCAACCATTCATAAGATGCAGATGAATATGCAGATAGAATAATGAAATACCAAAATACCATGCTGTTTAGTATTTATGGACTGTGTTTCCACTCATAAACAGCCCCTGAACATCAGTGGACTATTGTAAATTTTCCTAAGGTGAAATTATAAATGCTGCACCAGAAAGGATCTATTGAAAAGTTAAAAAAAATATCTGTGCATTAATAACCGTACCTGAGCTGTGAGCGTAATAAATGTGAGAGTAATCTACCGCTATGCCCACAATTGCGTCAAGTGCGGTGCTTCATTAGTATCGTAGTATCAGTACGAGGAATTTAGTATGAGCTAATAAACCGAACTAAAACTCATTTAATACATTTCTCTCGCTATAATTTAGTTCAACTATACCAGTTTTTATAGGAATATAACTGGCTGCAAGAAATAGCCTGCCTTTCACTATAATCAATTTGTTCACTGGTTTTAATGCTTTTCCTACTGATATTAAAGTGTTTAGCTTTTGTTACTAAAATTCAGAGTGACTGATGCAGTTCTTCAGTGTTTTACTATTAACTGCATCGAAATAGTGTCAGCTGTTCGTAATTAATACTATTTATATACACACACTCGTCTTTTTTGTAATGATAATGCTGCTCCACTGATGTAAAATATTTCCTCTTACCTGAGGTTGTTCCAGTGGCGGTGGAAGAGGTGATAAACTGCTCGGGCAGTGATGCCATTAAAGGATGAAATGACACTATATGAGCGGTATAAATGGGGATTATCTGTGTTATTTCATAAAACATACTGTTTCAATAGCATCAACGGACAATCAGCCATATAATACATTGGCGTGTCGCCTGTTTCTGAATACTTTCACTCTCATAACTAACTAGGGGTTGGCCTTCAAAATGAATGACTTCGATAATCACCGAATTGTTCGATGTTCGGGCTCTGTAGCACCAAAGTTTCAATTCTTTCTGTTCACACAATCCACTAATCTCTGTAGTTCACTGCCTCTTCCCTTCTCTGAGGCAACTAAATAGCCACTAGTGTCTTCTTCATTTACAGTCATTGCTGTTGCTCCGTTCACTTCAACTTCTTTGACGGAAACGCACGCGACTCAAGACCTTCCTATATGTGGATATCTTTGCCCTTGATGATCATCTGGGTCGATTTTCTTGTTTTCCTTATCTTTGTTTCGGTTTTTCTCTCTGTTTCTGTACTGTCTGTTCAGGACTCTGAATGGTTTATATTCGTAAAACTCATACTGCAATTGCAATTACTCGTCTAACAGAACGGTACCATGATGAGTCTCGGCCAAATTCTTCATTTGCCATGAGGATGATCTTCTTAAATTTGCTCTCGTTGAATCGCTTCTCTTGATAATCCTTCTTTCTGTTTTCAGTCCACTATGTCAAAACGCCAAATATGAGCTCTTGTGAACGCAAAACCTACCTAAAACGCACCTCACACTCCCAACTTTCAGATCTCATCTCCACACACAAAAGAAGTCACTTTCTCTTCGATAAAAATTCAAGACGTTCCTTTACTAACAAAATTCCGCGTGTCTCTCCATTTTCCAATATCTATCACTATCAGTTGTCTCCCACCATCAAATTTTAATCTATAGAGGCACACAACTTCCCTCTCACATTTATATTATATATAATTTACGTTTCAATTTCATGATACCAAAAAAACGTATATTTTCGTATAATATTCTTTTCGTTTTACGTTTCAGGCTTTGTGTACATTAAAAATCAGTGACACATATATTATATTGCATCTGCATTAAAATTATTGCGCACAGCTGAAAAGATATTATACTAATTTAAAATGGAGAAAAGACTACGTCACGGTCTGAGAAACTCTGTCCGCAATAATGAAACATCTATGTTTTTCCTTTAATGTAAGAAGCCTGCAACGTTTAGCGCTAGGTTATGGATATAGCTTGTACTTGATATTCGGCGGCCACTTCATAAATTTTTGAAGTTTAGAAATGTAGAACACGGTTGAGTTGGCCCCATGGTCCCAATTTAGACACGCAAAACCACTGCACAGTCCGGAAGGAGAGTTACCTTGTTGTAGTTACGTATGTTACGGTTCCTTGTGGTTGCACCCATAGATATGTATCTGTATGAACTTTTGTTAGCCTAGTTTTGTCGTCTTCGTCCTTATATATATTGTGTGTAAAAGATAATAGAATAATGATATCTTATTGCCTAAAAATGGGTTTTTGTAGTTTACTAAACACATTTTTTGAGCTGTAGTTGCAATTCGATAGCTGTGATATCATCTGCATCTGTATTTTTTCTGAGCCGTTCATTACTGTTATGATTCCTTCATTTGCTTATGACTGATGTTTTCCGTAAATCGAATCTGATGACTAGAACATAACTGCGATCCGATGACACTGGTGTGATATTCGAGGGAGGAGTTGTTCAGATCTCTGTCTCACATACTTAACAACCTGTATTTCAACGGCTTACTTGAAAAGTATACTTGGATGAATCTTCTACTGCTTTGCCGTGCGAGTTATTACCTCAATTTTAATTAGATACTAGTTATATCTGTGTAACATTGACGATAACAGTGAAGGTTTTAGTGTTTATTTGAAAAACAAATCATGCGTTAAGTAGGACGTCCAGCATCGTGATGTATATCTCTACACTACTAAGGAACGCGTTCTAGATATTCTGCAACAGCTGTAAACGTACAAGGGTTAATAAAAGTCATTTCTTACGATGTCACTTCGATCAGTTCTCCCGCTGCTATTTTTTACTGTTTCATTTTATTTTTATTTGTGATACTTTTCGCCAGTACAAGTTTATTTGGTAAAAGATTAACTCTGAATGTGTTTAATACTGGATTTATGGTGTAGATACGCAACAACAGGCGTCCATAGACTGTTCCATCTAAGCAACTTCTGATTAAATGATTGAAAAACGTTTCCACGCCAGCAGTTACAAGATTTTATCCAGTTCTCAGATTTTAATTTGTATTTAACAATCAACTTTACATTGAGCACATTCTTATTTTTATATTTGTGAGCTAAGTGTGGCGAGTTTTATACTACTATGCAGTTAGCTACAGCTTTCAGCTCCGCCAGTCAAAGAGCAGGAATGTTTGCACTGTGAACAGGTCTTCTGAGATGTTCACTTGTACATCTACCATTTACTATCTACAGTATTCACGGAGTGGGTAGCATCAAAATGGCTCCTATACGATTTGAATTAAAATTCACCAGATTAAATCTGATAATTTCATCTCCATTTATAGCATTGTCCACCCGATAGCTGAGTGGTCAGCGAAGCGGTCTGTCACGCCAAGGGTCCCGGGTTCAATTCCCAGCTGGGTCAGAGATTTTTCCCCCCTCAGGGACTAGGTGTTGTGTTGTCCTCATTACTATTTCATCGTCATCAGTGGAAGGTAACGAGAAACCACCACTGGAATCACTTCCCTAGGCGCTCATACGGTGGACCTCTCTGACGAGGCTTCCCCTATTACCAGACCTGCCGTAAAGCAGAACACAAAGTTAGGTTATAGCATTCGCTACGTTGAGGTAACCGGCTATTTTGTGGGAAGGGTGAAACTTACAGCTATGCGGTTTGTCAATAAGACAGTAAGAGATAGCGGCTCAGTGATCACAAGTGATGGATATTTATCCTCTGATCACATACTAAGGCCAACAACATAGTGAATAAGCTTGAACCAATGAAATATGGAGAACTAGTAAACTGATATAATAAGAATGCCCGCGAAGAAAACTGATAATTCACATTCACCATCAACAGTATGCTACCGCAGACATAGCCAGTTTTACATGGAGTGTGAGATACCTCCTAATATCGCGTCAGACCTCCTTTTACCCGTTACAATGCAGTAACTTGAGGCAACATGGACTCAACAAGTCGGGAGTGCTCTGGCTGTCGTGCCGCCTATAATTACGGAAGTGTTACCATTGCAAGACTTTGTGCACGAACTCTCCTCTATTATGTTAGTTGGGGATTCATATCGGGCGATCTGGGTGTCCAAATTATATGCTCGAACTGTCCAGAATATTCAAACCTATCGATGATAACTGTGATCTGGTGAAATGACATCGTTGTTGGGGAACATAAAGTCCATGAACGGCTGCAAATACACTCCTGGAAATGGAAAAAAGAACACATTGACACCGGTGTGTCAGACCCACCATACTTGCTCCGGACACTGCGAGAGGGCTGTACAAGCAATGATCACACACGGCACAGCGGACACACCAGGAACCGCGGTGTTGGCCGTCGAATGGCGCTAGCTGCGCAGCATTTGTGCACCGCCGCCGTCAGTGTCAGCCAGTTTGCCGTGGCATACGGAGCTCCATCGCAGTCTTTAACACTGGTAGCATGCCGCGACAGCGTGGACGTGAACCGTATGTGCAGTTGACGGACTTTGAGCGAGGGCGTATAGTGGGCATGCGGGAGGCCGGGTGGACGTACCGCCGAATTGCTCAACACGTGGGGCGTGAGGTCTCCACAGTACATCGATGTTGTCGCCAGTGGTCGGCGGAAGGTGCACGTGCCCGTCGACCTGGGACCGGACCGCAGCGACGCACGGATGCACGCCAAGACCGTAGGATCCTACGCAGTGCCGTAGGGGACCGCACCGCCACTTCCCAGCAAATTAGGGACACTGTTGCTCCTGGGGTATCGGCGAGGACCATTCGCAACCGTCTCCATGAAGCTGGGCTACGGTCCCGCACACCGTTAGACCGTCTTCCGCTCACGCCCCAACATCGTGCAGCCCGCCTCCAGTGGTGTCGCGACAGGCGTGAATGGAGGGACGAATGGAGACGTGTCGTCTTCAGCGATGAGAGTCGCTTCTGCCTTGGTGCCAATGATGGTCGTATGCGTGTTTGGCGCCGTGGAGGTGAGCGCCACAATCAGGACTGCATACGACCGAGGCACACAGGGCCAACACCCGGCATCATGGTGTGGGGAGCGATCTCCTACACTGGCCGTACAGCACTGGTGATCGTCGAGGGGACACTGAATAGTGCACGGTACATCCAAACCGTCATCGAACCCATCGTTCTACCATTCCTAGACCGGCAAGGGAACTTGCTGTTCCAACAGGACAATGCACGTCCGCATGTATCCCGTGCCACCCAACGTGCTCTAGAAGGTGTAAGTCAACTACCCTGGCCAGCAAGATCTCCGGATCTGTCCCCCATTGAGCATGTTTGGGACTGGATGAAGCGTCGTCTCACGCGGTCTGCACGTCCAGCACGAACGCTGGTCCAACTGAGGCGCCAGGTGGAAATGGCATGGCAAGCCGTTCCAAAGGACTACATCCAGCATCTCTACGATCGTCTCCATGGGCGAATTGCAGCCTGCATTGCTGCGAAAGGTGGATATACACTGTACTAGTGCCGACATTGTGCATGCTCTGTTGCCTGTGTCTATGTGCCTGTGGTTCTGTCAGTGTGATCATGGATGTATCTGACCCCAAGAATGTGTCAATAAAGTTTCCCCTTCCTGGGACAATGAATTCACGGTGTTCTTATTTCAATTTCCAGGAGTGTAGTTTCGAAGTATTCAAACATAAATGTTTCTAGTCAGTGATCGGTTCAGTTGAACCAGAAGAACCAGTCCATTCCATGTAACACAGGCCACACCATTATGGAGGTACCCTCAGTTTGCACAGTGCCTTATTGACTACTTGAATCCGGGACTTCATGAATTTTGCGTCACACGCGAACCCAACGATCAGCTTTTACCAACTGGAACCTGAACTCATCTAACCAGGCCACGAAATCTTGTCCTGGTCAGATGAGTCCTGATTTCAACTGGTAAGAGCTGGCAGTAGTCGTTAGGGTCCAAACGATATGGTCACGAGCCCAGGACAGGCGCCGTAGACGGTGTTGTTCTGTTAGCAAAGGCACTAGCGCCAATCGTCTGCAGCCGTAGCCGGTTAAAGATACATTCGCCGCACTGTGCTGACGGATACGTTCGTCGTACGTCTCACATTTATTTCTGCTCTTATTTCACGCAGTGTTGCTTGTTAGTCCTGGCGGCTCTACGCACATGCCACTGTTCTCGGTCGTTAAGTGAAGACCGTCAGCCACTGCGCTGCCTATGGTGAGAGGTAACGCCTGAGATTTGGTATTATCGCCACACTCTTCACACTGTGGATCTCGGTATACTGAATTCCCTAACGATTTCCGGAATGGAAATTCCCACTCTCCAACCACCCTTCCTCGTTCCAATTTTGTTGATTTCCGTCGTGCTGCCACAATCACGTCACAAACCGTTTCACATGATTCATCTGAGAACAAATGACAGCTTCGGTAATGCATTGCCCTTTTATTCGTTGTGTACGCGGTACTACCACCATCTGTATATTTCCAGATCTTAGTGTATATGCACGAGCGATAGAAAGAGTGGTCAAAATTAGGATTGAGAAACTGATTTACCGATACTAAAATTAAACCGTACAGTGTAAAAGCAAGTACAGACCATTGCGCAGTTACCGAGCTGGTGAAGAAAGCTTTCAATTCAATGAGCGTTGAAAGGGAAAATTTTCGTTACGGTTCGCGGTACTTGCTCGGTTTGTAATTTTATGTACTATAAAATGTAGCATAGTAGGGCATGTTGGGTGCAAACTGAAGAAGACGTGGCAGCTTTGGCCTATGATTGCTGCGACCAACATCCGACGAAATGCAGAAATGGCAATGCAGTCGCTGAATGCGATGATACATCCATTTACACAGGTCAGGATGAGCTTCGATTGAGTACAGCCCTATGTGTCGTGGCCACCATCAAACCATCAGGACTAAAGCATGAACGAGCACACGAATCCATATATAATACAGAAACGGTTGTACGTTTGTCTGTATGTTCCACGTCTCCTCCTAAAACAGTGGATCGATTTCAACCAAACCTGGTACACATATCGCTTACTGTCTGGGAATCATCGCTGTGAGATTAAGAACCACCTATCAACCTAAGGGGTAGGGAAGGAGGTGAAAGTGTAACCGACAACGTGTGGATAGCTATACTTCAGTCATGCAGTAGTTGACAGTGAGAGCAATTTCAGATCTTAATGAAACCTTGACAGACCCCAGATAATGGTGAAAAGAAACAAGTAATAGCTTACTAAATTTTCTCAGTTCACACAATAAAACTGTTTCATGAAGAATGACCTTTTAATTTATAACATTTTTACTACTATCTGCACCCGTGACACATTTTTCAAGCATTATTAAAATATACCAGTGAATGTACCACCGAAGTTATACCATTTTATGACATACTTCAGAATCTATGATGTCATAAACACTGGGATGCGTGAAAAAGTGCCGCATCGTGCCTGATGTTTTGATTTATTACTTATATTTCGACCAATTCCATTCACAACACAGTTCAGTCACAATAGCCACACATACAACTGGATTCATAACCACTGGTGTCCTATTAGGATGAGCTTGATAACATGGAGGGAGAAGGGGGCAGAAGGACAGCCAACTAGGAGAAAGGATAAGACGCTCACAGATATGTGGAGGAGGAGATGGACAGAGAGAGGGCGAGGGGAAAGACAGAAGAGGGGATAGGAGGAAATTTGCGAAGAAAGATAAGAAGGAGAGATGGAGAGAGACAAGGGGCAGAAGAGATGGACAAAGAAAGGGGAGAGCAGGAAATTAAGAGAGATGGAAGCGGTACAACGGATCTCGGCACTAAGCAAAGTAAAAATTCGCTGAAAATTATGAAAATATTTATACAGTTGGTGTTGGTGCTGTTCGCCGATTTTTAATAACAAAGTTAGCTTAGACTGAATAGTTAGCTTGAGCCCCCACCATGCTACGCAGGACGACATATATTTTTGTTACTCTCAACACTCGGCTTAATTGAGCGGCCACAGAGACGTTGCTGGTCTCAGTGTTTGGCCACATTTTTTCGTCGTAGGGTGCCAGCTCACACCTGTCGTAATTCAGTTTTCAATCTGAAATAAAATATCTTTAAAAAAATGCAGGCAAGTATTGCGGTCAAATTTAAAATATTGAGTCACTCACGTTCGTTTATATATTGAACAAGTAATTTATTTCTAATTTCCCACGAATAGTCTACAATATATTGACTAAATACTTAAAATACAGTCTGACGGACTTTTACGTAAGCGCGGCCATTAATAACTGATGCTACAACACTTCACTATAAAATTCGTATGTCGTGATCACGGCACTCGATAGTCTGTTCACAGTTCACCAGATACAATCTTGTCTGCTGTCCTAAACCACTATATTGCGCTCAACTTGATCGTTTTCGATCGTCGTTTCGTACATACTTGTCCCCGATCGTGGCTGCCAACCCAATACTGCCCCTAGATGAACGGTATGTCCCGCTCTTAGCGTCGCTCACACACAACTCCGCCAAAGATAGCCGCCCTATACCCCTTGAAACGACTGCCTAACTCAAAAGAATGTTTGACAAAAATTACAAATATTTTAAAACTAAACACAAAGACACATACGATACTTTGAAAAATATGGAAGCTTTCTGGGCAATAACAATTTCATGTCCAATTATTTGTATCTGCCACCGTTTTTTCACAAGTAATGTTCTTGTGGCGCGATTTTGCTTTTCCCAGATTTTTGAAACTAAACATAAACATAAACTTTAGAATGCTGCCGCTAGTTTCGTCTCTTTAAATTTATTTATTACCAAAACCACAGTTTCTCTCAGTCAAATCCCATATTCCAACCACTCATTCAAAAATGGTACATATTCTTCTAAATCGGATATGATTGCTCGATGCAGCTCTTCTAGCCGCATCCTCAAACAATTTGTTCATATTAATCGGCCAAAGCATTACCGAGATATTATCTTTTGAACTTTCATAAATTTACAATTTTTAAGACAACAATGACTTTTAAACTATTATATGGTTTTGTGGCGCGTCTATACAATTTAGCTTTACATATTTTTCTGTACTTGAGTGCCATTTCGCACCTCTGTGTGACGCTTAGTTCTGTTTTCATCAATTTTTCTCTGGCTTATAAATTCCTACAAGCACGCAAACACAGACATATGATCCCCTGTGAAACTTCCGCTCGGCTTTTTCCAAGGCTAGCTTCTCGGCACGGCCCCGAAGCAACCGCCAGCCACGTGCTCTGTGGTGGAGAACTGCCGCTCTAATCTCCCCCACAGCTACTACACTTTCAATTACCCCCACTTCCTCCTCTATAAACGCAGTGCGTGCTGTCGCAAGTAGCACCGAACCCAATTTGCGCGGTCAGAAACGAAATAATTCACAAAAATAAACTCTACATATGGTAGCAGAAAAATCGAAATTGCCGGCCGCTGTGGCCGAGCGGTTCTAGTCGCTTCAGTCCGGTCGCAGGTTCGAATCCTGCCTCCGGCATGGCTGTGTGTGATTAGGTTTAAGTAGTTCCAAGTTCAGGGGACTGATGACCTCAGATGTTAAGTCCCATAGTGCTCAGAGCCATTTGAACCATTCTGAAAAATCTAAATTAAAATGTTCTTACATTACATTATGCAGAAGCACTTCCTACCCTAACTTAACTAAACTTACGATAAATATATTTATTCCTCAGCATTTCCATGAAGCTGATATGACGAAACATAAACGAACCACAGGTGGACCAGCAATTTTTCTTAAAGTACTCTAAATATTGCCCGTTTTCATTCTTTTTATTTTGATGCTCTATATTTTTAGTAGAAATTACGCACCGCATACAGGAAGCACTACACCTTTTGTTGTCTTCCGTGGTGTCCCTCTGACCTGCGTCAGTGCTGCAGCTCAGAGCTTAGGGTCCGTTTCTCAAGTTGATCTGTCAGTCGACTAACCCGACCCTCCCAGGAACAAATAAAATTCACCCGATCAATTTCCTGTCAGCAAAGGTGTCTGGGTACCAAGAACCGGTCGGATGTAGACCCACTCCTTCGGCTATCCAGACTTGACAATTAAAGCCAAATTTCACTACAGATGGTAGTGTTACCAAGAAATAAATGCTGGCCGGAGACTTTTCTTTGATCGCAACAATTTGTTACATTCAAGAACAAAAACGGTTCAAATCGTTGCAACTGTACGACATTGAAACAAGGTTTCTATAACCAAAGTGAAACTAAGAAAATATGTCACCGGAATAGTACTCAAAAATTTATTATATGATGGGTTCCTTGGTGGGTTTTAGCAACAACTATGTCTGTAGTCTTAACCCAAAAAATAATCTAACTGCTGCCCAATGACCAATGGAAATTACAGCACTGCAAACTGAATATAATCAAATATATAAAATTCCCCATGGCACAACATAATCCACAAATCAGCCTATATTACCCTAAAACTAAGTAATCCTAAAGATACAAACAAAAATAAAAACAAACTATATACTTCCATATCCAAACAATTCTTCCATGAACACAAGAACATATTATATGTATACCATTTAATTACATATTCTCATCAGTCAATCCCATGCTGAACTACCTCCACCCCTACACATGAAAAAAAAAGTTGTGTGACCAAATCACAATCAGGTGAAAAACTGAATCAATATTCGTATCATTATAAACAACAAGAAAAATGCCACTCAATGTCCCCCTCTCACACTGACATCCTATCGTGCACATATAAGTTCTGTACAGTGACTACAACTGTTGTGGCCTGTATCAAAAAACTGGTTCAAATGGATCTGAGCACTATGGGACTTAACATCTGTGGTCATCAGTCCCCTAGAACTTAGAACTACTTAAAAATAACTAACCTAAGGACATCACACACATCCATGCCCGAGGCAGGATTCGAACCTGCGACCGCAGGAGTCGCGCGGTTCCGGACTGAGCGCCTACAGCCGCTAGACCACCGCGGCCGGCTGGCCTGTATCACTAGTCATTATGAGAGAATTAGCTGTGTCAACCATCTGTTCCACAACTTCAAGTACCACTACACTTTTCCCGAGATAAACTTGAAAACCACTAGGCCATCAAGAAGGCCTTAAAACTAAACACATATGTAAATAGTATACAGCAAGGAGTCCCTTGTAAAAAAAGAAAAAAAAAGAAAAACGGAAAAAAACTTAGCTAACATACAAATGATAAATAATCCTCAATAAGTATACACCTATTCTTACTATAAATAAAAGAGGATTTAACCCCGTTAGAGTGACTGTTTGTACAGTCGGAGCTCAGTTACATTCCTGAGTCCCAATGCCTTATGCGACTTAGGATACTCCAACCTGTAAGCATTTGGGTGAGGACTGCTTACCACAACAAATTGGCCATGGTATAATTCAAAAAGCTTTTTGATCTCACCATCTAAATACTATGAACATCACTTTGTCTTTATAAATACTAGGTCACGCACCTTGTACTTTGCAGGCTCTAATCTTATGCCCATGTTTCCTCTGTAAAGCCCCCTTTTGCCAGTTGACCAGTAATCAGCCTCTGTCTCTCTTGTTCACAAATAGATGTGACTTGTGGAAAGCTCACTGCCTCAGGTATCAATGTGGTTGCCTTTTTATTCCATATTACTTCATGAGGTGCTTTTCACACTGTTCATGGTGTCAAACTTGGCCACATATTCTGCCCAAATGGTATGTTTGTGGCTGCAGTGTGTCCTGCACAATCGTCCAAGATCGCACATATACTTCACATCTGGATTCCCTGCCAGGTGGTAAACTGATATCCTTATATGTTTCACACCTCTCTGCTCCATGAAGTTCTCCCATGCCTTGGAGATGAATCGGGACCCATTGCCAGAGAGCACTACTTTCGGCTTACCAATTTCATTGCAGTAGGACTCGGGTTTTTAATCATAGTCCCACCAGCGGCCTATTTCATCCCATACATCTTTATTTGTTTGGAAAATACATTAATTGCCAGCAGAACATCCTTTTGCCCACCCCTTCTAGTTGGTAACAGGCCGAGAGCATCAATTGCTAACAGCTCTTTAGCGTTTTTGGGTAAGATGTTTTGCATCTCTACTTGACTGGTAATGGTGCTGTGTTTTACTCGCTGGCACCTGTCACAAGCACCTAGTTGCTTTCTCACTCAACGGTCCATGTTATTGAACACCACATAGCTTTGTAGTACCCCTATACATTGTTATGCCCCCGTAGTGCCCGTGGCTTAGGCGCACATAATTAATTAGTGATTTGACATGTTCCTCAGGCCAGCATAGTCGCTACTACTCTTTGCTTTCCTTCTTTCTGCGGAACAACACCCCTTTAAATATCTTATAAAATCTCTCCAACGTCTCATGGCCCTTTGTACCTAGTCTGGTCTTAACTAGCTTAACTAACTGGATCCACATTCTGTATTCATCTCATGTCCTTGCATTTGCTCCTATTCTGTTTTTCTCCTTCCACGCTCCTCATATACATCATTTTAAATTCTGTACTCTCTTCCTCCTCTTCGCTGTTTCCCTCTACAATTTCAGAGCGCTCTACCGCTGTAAGAACATTGTCCACTCAGTATTTCCCGGATTTTTGATACTAAATACAGATAAACAAATAAAAATACATACTTAATTAGTCACCTTCATCTTTAAACTCTAGAATGCTGCTGCTAGTTTCGTCTCTTTAAATTTGTTTATTACTAAAACACAGTTTCTCTCAGTCAAATCCCATATTCCGACCTCTCAATCAAAAGTGGTACATATTCTGCTAAATAGGATGATTGCTCAATGCAGCTCTACTAGCCACATCCGTAACATTTTGTTTTTGTTAATCGGCCAAAGTATTGTCGAAATATTAGCTTTTAAACTTCCATAAATTTACAATTTTTAAGACAACAATAACTCTTAAACTATTATATATTTTTGTGGAGCGTCTAGACAGTTTCACTTTACTTGTTTTTCTCTCCTTGAGTGCCAGCTCGCACCGTCACACTTAGTTCGGTTTTTATCAGTTTTTTCTGGCTTTTAAATTCCTAAATGCGCGCAAACACAGCCATACGCTCCCCTCCCCAGCTTCTGCTCGGGTTTTTCCAAGGCCGCGTAATTGCTAGCCACTCACCATGGCCCCTTAGCGACCGCCAGCCACGTGATCTGTGTCGGGAACTGCCGCTCTAATATCCCCCCACAGCTTCGCTCACAGTGGACAAAGAGAGGAACAGGGAGGTGATGATCAAGAACGATAAGATGTACAACGAGAGGGGGAGGCGGAAATGGAAAGAGAGAGATGAAGGGTGAGCTGGATAGAGAGAGGGGGAACGAAGACTTGGACTAACAGAAAATTGAAGTAGTACGTACCCCAGCAATGCCTGGTACTATAACACTCCCTAACTGCTACTGCTGTACCATAACCTTAAAGATGGAAGTAGGTTATGTAATCAAACTATTTTATTAAACAGAGCCGTGTTACCCTCTGAGAGGAATTTTACTAGGTTGACCGTGTTGTACCTAACGGAGGTGGCTTATCGGAAATGAAAGTCAGAATTACGTAAATATTTGAACAGTAACAAACAAAATTTTGCCTATCTGCACTGTTCAACGGATAAAGAAAACGGTCGCCAGCCTAACTAGGCGAGAGAATGATTAACATTCTCGTTTAAGAACGTAGGTATAAGTAACTATAACGGATAAACACAACCTATACTTTGTCACACGCGAGTGCAGTGAACTCTGACACATACATATGTTTACGGTAAGATTGAAACTAACAGAGCAGCAGAAACTATTTGCAAAATTATAAGAGACACCGAAACACACTATTACTTTCAATGT
Source organism: Schistocerca cancellata (assembly GCF_023864275.1). Taxonomy (NCBI): domain Eukaryota; kingdom Metazoa; phylum Arthropoda; class Insecta; order Orthoptera; family Acrididae; genus Schistocerca; species Schistocerca cancellata. The sequence goes on from NC_064627.1 coordinate 987,674,134, forward strand.
AAGATACTGACTCACCTTCTGCGATTTACAACAAGCAGTTATGTGATCATTTACTAAGCAAAACTTTATAAGCCTCAGTCTTAAGAATTTTTAATTTGAAGTTGGCAACAACACATTAATAAGCAGTTGTACTAGGAAAATTATTTTCAGCAAGCATCATTAACTTTAACTCACTCTCTTGCCACATTAACTTTAACTTTCTTTTTACTATGTTGAAGAGGCATTAATTAACAAAATACTGGGCTTTAATGTTCTTTTAGTAAGGACACTCGGATATCTCTTTAGCTCAAAAGGAGAGGAACCTGAGAGGTGTTATGATGAGGAGAAAAATCAAGGTAGGTACATAAATTCAGATACAAATTACCTTATATTTGAGCACACTAACACATCCATTAAGCTGATCCTTCACTGTACATCATTGTAGTATTCCGATGTAATGATTGCGCAATGTGGTGGCAACTGCATGTTGTTAGGTGGAATTGCAGGTAGAATTGCTGGACTCTGTCATTTCTTGGTGGCGAAGATTGATACCAATCCCAGAATATTTCCAGCTATTTATCCATTCTTCCGAGGCATTGGAAAGCGGCAGGAAAAGCCTCTCTCGGAACCAGCACAATATGCATCTTTTACATGCAGTGCACAGACTCGTAGCTCGTCCCTGACTCGTAGCTTGTCCCCGACTGACTATCAGTTCCACCTTTTCTACACAGGCCAACCACAATTTGCGCGCGCTACACAGTTCCGTTCCTGAGGGGAACCACTACACCTTTTACATACAAACTAACTAAGAACCCTAAGTGAGGATCAGCAGTTTACATAACAGCAACCTAATACATTAATTAAAACAGAACATTTGCACCTATTGACATTTCTACCAAAAATTATTCACACAAAATTACGATCATATACAGTAAGTTTTGTTCCCTCCAAATGGGACAAAGAATTTAAACGACAGATACACTAATTTGCATCGAACCTAACCATGACATCAAAGTTTGTACAGAGAAAGGAGTATACAATTTAGTGTTATCGATTCAAACAAACACATTTACAGATGCTCAACGATATAATATTAAATAAAACAAAAGCAAAATAAATCAGTACAGCATTAGAGCTATGGTGTTACAGTACACAGGTCGATACGATATAAGAGTGTTTAAAATGTTTCTGAATAAACACGCTCTTGAGTTTACAAATAAACTGAATCATAAAGCACTCAGCTCATTGATCTTTAAATATACATGAAAGCATGTCTTCAAGTCCAAGGCTATCTTCTACACGGCGAATTGATTAAATGCAACCCAAAATATAACCACGAAAATAACTACTTCATTTTAACACAAACAGAAAAACGGTTGATATTTATTACACGTAGAAATAACGATTTGATACCTAACTCCAAATTAAATCAGTAAGCTCAATGAAGTTCAGTGTCATACTCATCAAGGCACCCACGAGGAATGTGGCAGTGTGTCCGCAAATTTCAACGGACCCATCCTCGTAGCGGAGGGGACAGGAAGTACTCTTAGCTGTCTTGCAGACTGCTTAACATCATTGCAGCATTGCTCCAGGCGTTGGACCGTCGCTGACCCAACCTCTCTTTACCGTCTTTACTACCGAAATGCTTTAAGAATGGTACAGCTGATACACGCTGGAGTTGAGTCTCTGGCCCCCATGCAACTTTTAAGAGGGGATGATTCATCTCTCCACCCATTCAAGAAGCTTACAGGATGGAACGTGGATTAAAAGGTGTCACTGAGTGATAAATAAATACATAACCCGCTCGTACTTCCTCCAGAGGCTTTTCGTAGCAGCAGAAGAGTGTGAGATTCAGTGTTGCTCTCGTATTTAAAAGTCGCCAGGAAATTTCAAACTACACATCGTTTGAAACTGAACTGACAGAACCGTTTCAGAGTGTAACATCTGATAACATCCCTAGTATATTTTATACGTGCTTCTTCCTCAGTTAATTCAGGACAGCTGCGTTTTCTGTCGCTGAAGCGAAGGAATAAATGTGCTCTCAAAAGGAAAGGTAAACGGAACTGTGGGGAGAACTTATTACTTCGTCGTAACATTATCGTTTCCTGTGTCTCCAAAGGAATAATGGTCGTAGAGCAGTTTCTGGAAATATTCGCTGTCGACCCATATTTGGGAACAAATAGAGGCCTTTGGCGCGCGGCCAGAGAATCCACCCTGTCGACGAAAATTCTCCAATTGAAGGGACCTCTCATTACGCTCTTTATGCTGCCAGCGTTACTGGACATACGACCACTCCGCTAAAGCTGTTACACTTGGGGGTGTAAATGACGGCAAGAAAATGGTCAGTCACGCCGCCTCGTTGTCGGCATAAGCGTAACAGATACAGCTAACAGTTGCCACTTATGCAAACTAGATTCAAAGTCACATAATGCTGCAATACAACTGCTGTGAGGTATTATGATCGCTCCAAAGAATACTTTTTTTTTCATTTAGAGAGAGAGAGCCCTAATTTATCTTTACTGTGAGAGATATCATACTTCATTGCCTGCGTCTGAGTATTTAAGGTGAAGTGCGAAAATTATTTTGGAATAGTTTGGCAGTTCTTGATTGCAATCAGTTGCAGGATATTTTATGCCAAACCAATGGTATGTATGATAACACATTGACGATGTAGATGAAGGGAAAGTAATTTTGATTCATCTGGGTCAAATTATAAGGTTATTTCCAAAATTTAGCATGAGACTAATCCTTGTACGTAAAGGTTATTTATAACTGTCAATGTTAGCTCGAATGCAAAGAAAAGAAAAAAGGAACTTGCTGGTTAAGTATTTAAAATTGTCTTATACGACTTTCCTCTAAAAGGAAGTGACTGTTACTTGGGAGAGAGCCACTCTGTCTCATTTTTATTACTCTCTGAGAGTAAGAAATTGCGTGTTATCCGCGTCTTACGTCCACCTGTTACCACGCGTTCAACTAGTAAGATATGACATTTAAGATGCAAGGAATGAAGAAAGATACGGATCGAAAGACTCAACCATATCAAACAAGGAATGTGGAACTGTTACTTGAAACAGTTCTGATTCGTTGTGCCATAGAACGCCCCAAAAGATGGTATCTATAGGAAAAAGCTGAAGCTGTTTGCTAATACCTACGAGCGACAAGTTTCGTCTTAGGGTTTGGTAGACGGAAGCATTTATAGATGTTTGTTTACTGGAAACGAAGGGCACTTCGGTACTTGGAGGTACTTATTTCAAAATAAATTTCTTTATAGACTGAAAGAGGTGGACTTCCAAAAACCAAAATAACAAGTTTAAACGACTAGTTAATGGAAATATGACCGTGCAGGCATTAAATTAAGGGGAAAGATTCGTTTCTGGTGAAATGACAAAATTTCGTGGCATATTATAACGGGCTTAAAAAGATCTTAAAAGATAATTTCAGTGACTAAAAATTTGGTTGTTCATTCGAGAAGGTGTTGTGACATACGTTATCATTTCACAGAGTGATTTAGCAGTGATTTAAATGGATAAGTTACTGCATACTGATAAATAATTACATCTACATGAAAGTGATATGTATCCGTCAATGCTGGTAGTATGTGAATCGAATGAAAATAAGTAATACATGGTGAATAGCCTAACACAGAACAAAAGATAATTATGTTAATTTTCGCTGAAGATGGCTATGGAGATCTAATCAACACTTCCATGATATGGACATTGCCTAGTTTGACTTTCGCAGACTTTTACACACTCACTCTAAACTGTATATGACATACAAAGGGCACTGTTTCCTAGAGCTATTGACTAACGCCACTACATACAATAACTACTTAAGTCCAAAAATGAAACAACAATTAATGGTTTTTTACTATCGGTCTTTGGTTTCATGTGACCTGCCTGAGATCACATCAACCTCCGTGTCGTCAAAATGATACCAGCACTCAACATACTAAACTAATGATTCAGTAGATTCCAATCTCTTTCTTTCCCGACACTTTTTATCCTAAACAGCTGTCTCAGTTACCATGGAAGTTATTCCTTCACGTCTTCGCGACTGTGTTTTTCGCATGTTCCTCTCCTCGCCAATTCTGCACAGAACTTCTACACAGTTTCCTTTCAACGTCTTTCTATAGCTTCACATTTAAAACGCTTCGATTCTCTTTGTTTCTGTATCTCTTACATTCCATGATACACTTTTGTGCAGTAACATACGCTCTAAATAATTACTACGTCAAACTAAGGTCGTTGTTTCATACTAACAAACATCTCCGCCAGTCTGTGTTTAATATTCTCCTTGTTCCGTCCGTCAAGTTTTTTATGTCTAAGGAAGCAGATTTCATCTATTGCGTCTAATTCATGACCCAATTTAGAAATTAAGTTCATCGTTAATTTTATTTCAGTTACTCCTGATTACTTTCGTCGTTCTTTGGTTTTCTCTAAATCCTTATTTTGTACTCATTAGTTTGTTCATTCCGTTGAAAAAATTCTGCTATTCTTCCTCACTTCCACTTGCGATGTCAACGTCATCCGTTGATTTTATCATTAATAGGCTTTTATCCTGAATGTTGACGCTGTTACTGAACCTTTCTTTTACATCCGTCGTTGCCTCTCCGACGTATAGATTGAAGATAATGACGTTCATGTCTTATACCGTTTTTAATACGAGCACTATGTTCTTGGTCTCCTATTCTTATTTTTCCCTCTTGGCTTCTTCCATGAATGTTTTATTTTTCGTCTTGCTCCAAGTTTCTACCAATTTTCCTGAGAATATTGAAAATCTTGCGGCGTGTTTCATGGTCGAACACTTTTTCAAGTTGGAGAAATGTGTAACGTGCCTTGATTTTTCCTAAGCCTTGTTTCCATTATGAAGCGCAACATAAGAAATGCTCCTCTGATGCATTTATCTTTCCAAAACTCAAACTGCTCGTCACCTAACAGATCCTCAACAAAAATATTGGTATTTTCCGATGACACTGTAATCCTCTCAGGAACGGCAAAAGCTGAGAAGAGCAGCTGAATTGAATGGGTTGTGTAATGAAAAGGTATTATTCGAGTAATATCAGCAAATGTAAGACAAGGGTAAGGGAATATATTCGAACTGAATCAGGCGACGCTGAGGGCTGCAGGAGAAACTAAATATTTTGAGCGATTTAAGCTATATGAGCAGCACAACAATTGACAAAAGAAGAACTGTCATAAAACGTAGGCTAACAAAAAGAAGTATTTCTAAATACGTGAAATTGCTAACAGTGAACATACATTTATGTGTTAGAAAGTCATTTCCGGAGGTATGTGAATTTTAGCCTTCTACGGAAGTGATAAGTGGCCCATGAATAGTTCAGAGTAGAAGAGAAATTAGTATGAATACACGCCATTTCAAAAAACCAGCTAGTTGGGGATCTCCCGAAAACGCATTGGTAATGGCGTAATTTGTGTACAAAACGACCAAAAGCGTTACATTGGTGGTTAAAGAAATTTCGTATTTGTTTGTTGTCATATTACTGCGTAACATGCATCATAGAAAATATGCCACTTCAGGGCAACGGTACACTGAACATTTATCAAAAATATATCGGTCTCGATGCAATATTTTTACGATTAAATGTTATGGAACAACATATCGGTATTAAAACTTTCAGGAGATGTAAGATAAAAGACACAATCACTAGTTGTGCGAGTTCGGCATCAACTAAAAATCTGAAAAAATCATTCGCTTCATTAACAGTAATGTAACTAGTTGATCGTCTTGTAATACCTCGTACATGCGAAATTTCTATTTTATGGAAAACCTTAAGAAGTTAGTAAAGATATTCTGCTGTTTAATTTATCCGATTTACACCTGACGTAGCTGAAACAATATAAAACATATCTTAAAGAAAATGTTCTGCAGGAGGAACTGCAGACAAGATATACATATACGACCATGGATACAATTGTTCACTGCTATAATCGACATTTTTATGATCAACATATATGACTTTTGACGTGTGCTGCTAAAGAAGAATGCCAGAGATCACCGGGGTAGCTCGTATAACTAACGAGAAATGTAATTATGCGTTTTGAGGAGAAAAGATATTTATCCCACTACTAGACTAAAAGAAATAATCAGTTGACAAGACGTATCCTGAGCAGTTATGGAAGCGTCGACCTGGTGATGAAGGAAGACCACAGCGACACTAGAGTAAGCAGTTTCAAATAGGTGTTCGATGCAGCAGCAAAGCAATGACCAAGATAATCGCACAGGACAGCCTATCATTGACACCGGTATTCTCTTTCATGTACACTGATGATGAGATACGTTGTTGTTTTTTGAGAAACTGTGATATTTCTACGTTTTCTACATAGATATCTACGTTTGGCCGATTCACTGGTCTCTGCGGAGACGGCTTCCAGAGATTTTTTGCTACCCGACTGTTTGTGTTTAAACTCGAGGGTAAGCGTGTATCCTCCTTGAGGCCGCAACTGACGTGAGCTCGTGCATATCGAAGCGCCCCTTTCCCATCTCGCCGCCGGCTATGAGGGCGACTGGTGTGTTGACACAGCTAGGCCGGAGCAGACGTGTTTTCGCAATATCCCGGGTCGCGCGGCAGCCGTCCATCCGCTGCCAATATCCGCCGGCCGGCCGACGTCGCTTCACCGATATCCACAGAGGCGCTTGACACGCCGACTGGCGCCAGTGCGAACCGTAAACGCCTGATGCGGGATCGTGCGGCGGACGTCACGCCGAGTTTGATGGGAAAAATGTCTTTTGTCGCCTTATGACAGCTGCTGCGGACAGCTGCTGCTGCAGGAGTACAGAAAGCTGCTACAGAACACAGAAAAGAAAAGATGAAAGTGGTACTACTGGATACTACACTGGTGTGCAAAACATATGAAGCTTAGACGATACCTAGAAGTAACTGCGATAGTATGGTACAGAAGGAAGGTGTATGAAATATGTAAAGATACGATCTGAACGTTCCTTTCGTTTGAAGACGGTAATTACACTGAAGTCACCGCGATTTGTGATTGTCCACTGAATATCACAAAGGGCAGGACATTGCGGCGGGGCGGTTCTTTCCGTCTCTTTAAGATGAAACTGCACCTACCTGTGAACATTGTCTCAGCAGATCATCACTAGGGAAGCCGAGCGAAACCTGCTGTACTTCGACGTGAACCAGGCCGCAATTAAAGTCACTAATCTACGTTTCGGGAGAAAATTTTCATATGAAATGAAGGGTTGGAAATTTTGTCCTCAATTAATATATTCTGAAACTTAGGTGAACATCACAGCATGTTGTTATCAATGGAGAGACGTCTCCAGACGTGCCACAGGGGAGTGTTGTGGGACCATTGCTTTTCACAGTATATATACTTGACCTAGTGGATGGTGTCGGAAGTTCCATGTTCACGGATAATGCTGTAGTATACAGAGAAGTTGCAGCATTAGAAAATTGTAGCGAAATGCAGGAAGATCTGCAGTGGATAGGCACTTGGTGTAGGGAGTGGGAACTGACCCTTAACACAGACAAATGTAAAGTATTGCGAATACATAGAAAGAAGGATCCTTTATTGTATGATTATATGATAGTGGAACAAACACTGGTAGCAGTTACTTCTGTAAAATATCTGGGAGTATGCGTGCGGAAAGATTTGAAGTGGAATGATCATATAAAATCAATTGTCCGTAAGGCGGGAATCAGGTTGAGATTCATTGGGAGAGTCCTTAGAAAATGTAGTCCATCAACAAAGGAGGTGGCTTACAAAACACTCGTTCGATCTATACTTGAGTATTGCTCATCAGTGTGTGATCCGTACAAGATCGGATTGACGGAGGAGATAGAGAAGATCCAAAGAAGAGCGGCGCGTTTCGTCACGGGGGTATTTGGTAAGCGTGATAGCGTTACGGAGATGTTTAGCAAACTCAAGTGGCAGATTCTGCAAGAGAGGCGCTCTGCATCGCGGTGTAGCTTGCTCGCCAGGTTCCGAGAGGGTGCGTTTCTGGATGAGGTATCGAATATATTGCTTCCCCCTACTTATACCTCCCGAGGAGATCACGAATGTAAAATTAGAGAGATTCGAGCGCGCACGGAGGCTTTCAGACAGTCGTTCTTCCCGCGAGCCATACGCGACTGGAACGGAAAAGGGAGGTAATGACAGTGGCACGTAAAGTGCCCTCCACCACACACCGTTGAGTGGCTTGCGGAATATAAATGTAGATGTAGATGTAGAGAAGTATCACTGCCAAGCCCGTGCTAGTCTTAACACGGCCACTCATAATCCCTTTCACTCACGTTAGCAACTTTATAGTGTTGCTTTTCCCGGTAAAGTAATAGCTGCAAAAATACTGATTGTTTTTGATTGGCAATGCTCGCCAAATATTAAGTCTGTCGGTACCAAATGCAGTCACAGTTTTTAGCCACCGACCTGCTCAATACGCCACGCGGAATATATGTGTTTTCTCGTCGCAAAATTCACTTAAAAATTCCGAAATTTCTACACACACATCGGAATAATTATGCCGTCACTTTCCAACATTTTTGATGTTTGAAACACTGCTAGATCCGGCAACTTATCATTTCCATCGGAACTACTACTGCACACGTCCGATCTCTTTCATGGCTAGGCTTCGACTCTTCTCTAGAATACTCTAAGTCTTCTCTACCAGCAGAGAAAAGCGCGCGAAGAATATTGCTCTACCATTGGTCAGTTTACTCAACAGCCAATAGCAAAACAACATTCTACCTCGTCAGTCCGCGCTTTTCATCAAAAACCAATGGCAAAATAGTAAACCTAACGACTGCACCTTTTACCGACGTAATTATCTAATATGCTGAAGTTTTGTTTATGCATAAAGTTATTTACTATTGTTATTTATACCTGAGTTAACTTTCCCTTTACCATAAACTTACTTTACAAATCTATTCTACAGAAATGTCCTTTGTCCATATCCATACTTCTTAGAAATGTCCCCACACTATATCCTACTACATAACTCGTTAAACAATTATCTTCATATTAACATTAATCCACACTCACACATCATTCATACTGCTAAAACACATTTAAAACATTTTACATACACAAAAAGACATAATAACACTTTTTGAAAATACCAGAACATTTTATGAAAAACATTCTATTACTTTAGTGCACTCTAGTGGGCACAATAGAAACTAAAATCACAGTCCCCCTATCCAATACTGTCCTCTATCGGCTGATACATAAACTACGTATGCGTCCAGTCTCGCGTCACCATCTGTCACTCTCCAGCTCGGAGACACATCTCCCACTCAACCGCCTCCAAGGCAGGATCGTTATACGGCTCTACGCCTCAACATGGGACTTATTGGGGTGTGTCATCAGCACAGACAGCAGTGGATGATCCGAATCGTGTTCCCATGCTGGGTTACTGGCCACAAGATTGGTGAGTAGTTATTATGACAGGCTTTTTCAGTCTTCCATTAGCGATTCTGGCTATTGTTGAATGGTCTTTGGAGCAAGTGGGCAGCCAGCAGCACGTCTCCCTAGCGCATCCCACATCAGCTCGTTGAGATTTATAACTCGGGCAAACCGGAGGTGCAGTCCACTCGTCGAAGATTCTCTCATTCCAACAGCTCCACCAGCGGCGCTGTTCGATGTGGTTACGCATTCTCATACATAATAGTGAAGTCAGGCCTGAATGCATCCGTGAAGTGAAGGCGTACAGTGCCACAACAGCGTTCACCGGCAACTGTACCAGGTTTACATACACTACTGGCCATTAAAATTGCTACACCACGAAGATGAAGTGCCACAGAAATGAAATTTAACCGACAGGAAGAAGATGCTGTGATATGTAAATGATTAGCTTTTCAGAGCATTCACACAAGGTTGGCCCGGTGGCGACACCTACAACGTGCTGACATGAGGAAAGTTTCCATCCGATTTCTCATACACAAACCGCAGTTGACCGGCGTTGCCTGGTGAAACGTTGTTGTGATGCCTCGTGTAAGGAGGAGAAATGGGTACCATCACGTTTCCGACTTTGATAAAGGCCGGATTGTAGCCTACCACGATTGCGGTTTATCGTATCGCGACATTGCTGTTCGCATTGGTCGAGATCCAATGACTATTAGCAGAATATGGAATTGGTGGGTTCAGGAGGGTAATACGGAAGGCCGCGCTGGATCCCAACGGCCTCGTATCACTAGCAGTCGAGATGACAGGCATCCTATCCGCGTAACTGTGACAGATAGTGCAGCCACGTCTCGATCCCTGAGCCAGCAGATGGTGACGTTTGCAAGACAACAACCATCTGCACGAACAGTTCGACGTCGTTTGCAGGAGCAAGGACTATCAGCTCGGAGACCATGGCTGCGGTTACTCTTGACGCTGCATCACAGACAGGAGCGCCAGCGATGGTGTACTCAACGACGAACCTGGGTGCACGAATGGCAAAACGTCATTTTTTCGGATGAATTCAGGTTCTGTTTACAGCATCATGATGGTCGCATCCGTGTTTGGCGACATCGAGGTGAACGCACATTGGAAGCGTGTTTTCTTCATCGCCATACTGGCGTATCGCCCGGTGCCATTGGTTACACGTCTCGGTCACCCGTTGTTCGCATTGACGGCACTTTGAGCAGTGGACGTTACATTTCAGATGTGTTACGACCCGTGGCTCTACCCTTCATTCGAACCCTGCGAAATCCTATATTTCAGCAGGATAATGCACGACCGCATGTTGCAGGTCCCGTATGGACCCTTCTGGATACAGAAAATGTTCGACTGCTGCCCTAGCCAGCACATTACCAGATCTCTCACAAACTGAATACGTCTGGTCAATGGTCCCCGAACACCTGGCCCGTCACAATACGCCAGTCGCTACTCTTGATGAACTGTGGTATCGTGTTGGAGCTGTGTGGGCAGCTGTACCTGTGCACGCCATCGAAGCTCTGTTTGACTCAATGCCCAGGCGTAGCAAGGCCGTTATTACGGCCAGAGGTGGTTGTTCTGGGTACTGATTTCTCATGATCTATGCACCCAAATTGTGTGAAAATGTAATAACAAGTCAGTTCTAGGATCATATATTTGTCCAATGAATACCCATTTATCATCTGCATTTCTTCTTGGTGGAGCAATTTTAATGGCCAGTAGTGTATTTTTGAGGGCAGTAGGCCCATGCAACATTATTCCTACCCACACCATAACACCTGAACTACCAAGCAATCATATTCGACAGCTTTCCTAACAGCATTAGGCGTTCCCCAATCTGTGTATGTGAAGTAACGTCCAGAATCTCTATTCAGGATCTGCACTCATTCAAGAACAGAACGCGCCTAACTCCTCGTTGCTCTAGTCCCTACGATGATGGTACCATAGCAGGCGGTCCTCTGGATCTGCACTCATCCAAGAATAGCACCCGGCCAATTCCTCACTGGTACAGTCCCTGCAATGATGGCACCACCTTAGACAGTCCCGTAGAAGAGCGGGTGTCTGCCAGCAAAAATACCAACTCCATGCAGTTGTCGTGCCGCTTTGAAGCGTGAGATTGGGTGCCTTGGAGTCCTGCAAAACGCAGTTCCAATTGCACCTGCTGTTTCACTTGATCTGTTTTTGCCAGTTGCACACTGCAGGGGCTATTAGACAACCTCCTTTTCTGTAGGCAGCAGTTCCTGTGGTTCGGAACGCTCCCCATGCATTTGAAATAACTGTGCGAGCAGTATGAGTCTCCTGGGCTAAACTCGTCACAATTCGTTTCCGGTTTCCTAATGTTCTTCCCAGTATGAAGTCGTCCAAATGTTGTCTCCACGACATGTTGTAATGAAGAAAACCTCCACATTACACCGTAACTGGTCGGCCACAGTACACACTGTCTTTTCCCATTGCTTGAACTGCTTCGTGTTGCCTTGCCAGCTCGTTTTGGTGTTGTAGTCACACTGGTCTGGCGCCATGTGACGTACAGCCTTCCGCGAACAACTGAAAGACCTCTGGCTTCATCCTTCATCACTCTCAATTATATCCGTCGAATAGTTTATATGTCATGTTACCTTCTATAGCTCACCATGATGCTTTGAATAGGAGTGTAGTTACTTCGAGGGCGTGCTAAAAGTGATTTGTATGTGATAACTCTTAAACCTTTACAAATAAGACAAACGTTGTTAACATTCTAATCTTTGTTCTTCATGTCTAAGTATTTATTTCTCAATATAATCACACTGATGACTAACACATTTATCCCATGGAAAGAGCAGTTTGTTGATACCGCCACTGTCGCACCTCTGGTTACACGCTTCATTACTATCCAAGTAATGTCCTTGAAGATTTTCTGAAAGTTTTGGAAACAGATGAAAATCTGAACTATATGGGGGATGAAAGTGAACCCATGGTGTCGTATTGTTGTAGATGTTGCAAACCCTCGTGTGATTTGGCATTCTTATGCAGGAGGAGATGGTGTTCCATGCGTGGACGAATTCTTCGAATTCGAAACTCGACTACAGCAAGGTGTTTCGTACAAACCGACGTAGTTATATTACACACTGCTATGTTACATGCTACAATTCGTAGCCCCATAGCGGCAGACGCCTGCAAATATGTATACGTGAAGAATAAAGGCGTAGAACGTTAGTAAAATCCCTTTATTTACAAAGCCTTAAGGGTTCTCACATATACAATTCTGTAGCCTTACTATTCAGCACACTGTTGTATTTACACCTTAATATTAATAGTTCGTGAATAATGTCGAATACGAAATTCATGGAAGGCTGTCGACGGCCTCCAAAGTAATGAGATATCTTAACAAATCATAAAAGGACACAGCAGATACGTCAAAACGAAATCGATAAAAAGATGTGTAGCACATTACAAAAATCTCTCTTGTGGCGACATTGTGCATGAGCCACATGAGGCCAACGCTGTCAACATAACAGAAATGTTGTGTACAGAAGACTTTGTTACAGCTCAAGAACTCAATGATGCACTCGTGAAAATGAAATGAAAAGAAAAGAAACGTAAGTAGTTGTTGAAAACAGAATTTTTACTGAGTTTCAAATGAATGATGTTACATATCTGAAACTTAGGGTGCTGCGTTTCTAGAACAGGTGCTATATGCAGAGGAAAATATTAAAAGACTTGAGGGAGGTCGTTATTATATTTTTCTTAGAAAAATGAAATCAGAATGAATATGGAAACTGTAGAATTATAAATTTGACAGTTACTGACACTAGACTGATCTGTAAAAGACTACAATTAAGAAAATAACTTCTTTTTTCAAAGCAGTAGAATGGCAATGGAAAGGGAGGCTCGGGCATCGACAACTTGTTCATCATAAAACACATTACAGAGGAATGTGTGTATAGTAATCATACCGATATAGCACTGATAAATAAAATGATTGCATTTGGGTAAGTAGCTAGACAGTTTCTCAAGGATAAATGTATATATATATATTGTTAAGATTTCTCCACAAGCTAGGCTTATTGTACCGAAAATATAATAAACAGTGTTTTGCTGATAACAAAAGCATTAGCAGAAGATTCGAACATCTGATATCAATAACTTCCATTTCTTATAATATGAAGAGTAATTAAAAAGTAGTAAACATGCCTGAAATATAGCAGTTTGTGCAAAGAATAAAAGCCAGGAAAATCGTCATACAGGGTAGCATTCTGAACAGCAACTTGTAAAATAATCTGAAGACAGAAACGCAACTTCAAATTTACACAGCTATGGATATGAGACATAAGTTTCTATCGCCTGAAATAAGCTTCCAGGGAGCTGTGAAAGAACGAACACGATCAGATAAAATAAATTATGAAGATGTTAGACCAGAGCTAAAAGCTTAAACAATAAGTGATTCGATAGATAAATATAAAAATAAATGAAGGAGCATGTGGAAAGAAAGTAAGAATGGCGATTACTACCACAAAGCATGCAATAGTTACACGGAAAAGGAGTCTAGATCGACACCATATGAGATGGTATGAATAAATCCTTCATTCGCGATAATGGTATGAATTAATCCTTCGTCCAAGATATCGGAACAAGTGTTCCACTTAATCTGTGAAAGTGAGTAAGTTGATGACTATTGATATGACACTTATTCTTGGTTACATGCGAGTAAATAAAGCTGATTGTCGAACTGGTGTCTTTATTGAACATTGTGACACAAAAAAGTTCACACAACATTTTTCATCTGCTGCAGTCGTAGACATAACTATAACTATAACATGAATAGAGAATGATTCGGGCGATGGCAGTTGCCACACGCGTCAATCGAGTAGCTTCCAAATTTTGCGGGCTTACCGTCAAATGGAAAACTTTACAAAAACATTGTTTCGCATAAGTGCAGATTTCCACCATAGTTTTCGCGCTGGTTAGAATGATAACGACCCACTGTCTAGGGTGTCTTCACTGATCACTTGGGCTCTGTTCAGAGGTGGACTCATCACTGGCGACAGTTCTACCACTAACTGAGATTCCAGATTGAAGACATGTCTGGAGGTGACCCGGACAGCGATTTGAACCCAACAGGATTGACCCCCGCCATACGGCCCGGCAACCAGGACTGCCGGTCCGGGATGCTATTTCTTTTCAAAAATGTTCAAATATGGGTGAAATCTTATGGGACTTAACTGCTAAGGTCATCAGTCCCTAAGCTTTCACACTACTTAACCTAGATTATCCTAAGGACAAACACACACACACCCATGACTCATGCGCGAGGGAAGACTCGAACCTCCGCCTAGATGAGCCGCACAGTCCATGACTGCAGCCCCCTAGGCCGCTCGGCTAATCCCGCGCGGCGCTATTTCTTTTAATAGCAGGATCCCATTATTTATCATTCCCGGCACCCTTACGGCAGAATGGTAAATCAACGATATTCTTCGCTCTGGTTTGCTACTCCCCTTGGCAGGCCACTTTGATCTTACATTTCAGCGAGATAATGTTCGCTCGCATACGGCGAGGGTTTCTACTGCTTATCTTCACACCTGCCAAACCGAACCTTGGCCAGCAAGGTCGCCGGATCTCTCCCCAGCTGATAACATTTGGAGCATCATGGCAGGGCCCTCTACCCATCTCGGGATTTCGACGACCTGACGCTCCAATCGGACACAATTAAGCCCGATATCCCTCAGGAGGCCATCCACTAACTCTGTCAATCAATACAGCAGGGCTAGAGGTGGATCGACGCGTTATTGACTTCCTTAATTTATGAAGGTCTTTCTTGTGGATAAGTGAAGAAATTTTTCTGAAATGATAATCATTTCTTTGTCCGTGCATGTACGTCACATCTACTTGTTCCCATCCCATTCGAATTATTCTTTAGTAGTGCGATTGTTCTCCTTCAGAGTCTGTTATCACACGATTGTAAATTAATATTTGAATAACAGCATCATCTCTTATTGACTCTCCAAGCCGATAGTCAAAGACCACCTATACGTTTCGTGATGCGCGTAGCTCTAAATTAATTTTCTTAAAGTGAATTACTGTTCAACGCACGAAGGAGAATTTTATAGAAGTCTATGTGCATATTATTTTAGGGGGTAGAAATTCATCATAGGTAAACTCGTCATCTGCAGTCTGTCTGAAACCGCAACTAATACTACCGGCTAAGCCATTAAAGCAGAATGTTAAGAGCAAAGGCCATATCATACTCCGCTAGGTAGCATCAGGTGTTGCTTCAGACCGTGTCAAAAATTCAAAAACTCTCCAACCAAGATAATGGCTTGTGTCGTGTCTATCACGGTATTGTCATTGCTGTTGCCAACTGGTTGGGTGCGTCTTTCTAAGCCTCTAAGGTATACTGAGTAACGCAACCATATAATCAGCGTAATTGCCTCTTCTAACGAGACTTAGGACGTCACGTGTGAAAAGCTCAAGTATAGTCTCACATGGTCTTTGCTTCAGAAACCCAACCAGAATAGCATGGAGAAGGTAATTTTGTTGTAGATAGGTCATTAATTTTCAATTCGGGATACGTTTTACGATTCTGCTACAAACAGACGTGATTCAGGACGGTAATGCTTCCGATCAGTTTTTCCTTTTTTTTCCCTTGTGTGATCAAAATACTTTCCGTATCGCGAGAGACATATGCCTCTCAACAGATCAGCGAAAATTTATAGTCAACAGCAGACCTAATTAACTCGAATATTCAGTACAAAACTTGACAGACTAACAGATTACTTTAGTAGTGACAACATTACCTTTATCTTTCTAATAAGAAAAGAACATAGTGGGGACCCATAAACTGACACTGTCTCATTAGCAAACTATATGATTATTTTATAAACAAAGTTCAATTCAACTAAAATTAATGTTTAACCCTACTTGTAATAATTTATGTTTTCATACTTTAAAGCAATTTACTCAACTCTGAACTCAATTAACTTCAAAAAATTGTTCATGGTAGTAATCAAGACTAAATTACATTTCAGATAAGTTTAATTGGTGTGCCTTTTTCGTCACCTGAGAAGCAGGTATTTACGACAGTAACATTTACACACTCTGGCACTGAGTTTTTGCACATTTAATACACAGAAACAAATCATTTTCTTGTTAGAAATGATACTCGGTTTTCTGTACGCTTAGGAGTGGATCATGAACCAGCTTCCAATAGACAAATTTTTCCTTATGAACATACATATATTATAAAATTTCATCATTTTAAACATCATTTAATTTTTACCATACACACATTGCAAATTTTAAATTTCTTATAACAAATCAATGACCTTAATTAACAAAGAACAAACACTTCATAATCACAGACACATAGTTACATAGTATAAACGTACTTCTAGTCGATATTAGTGTTAAATATGTTGCATGTTTCAATGAGGTTTCCTGACAGGAATACATCAATGAAACACCAATAACATCTATGCAGTGTCGAGCAGTTAAAAAATATTAATCAATCCAAGCACAGTTGGGCATAAAAAATATGTCACAAAATACACTAATACATAATATGATTCATACACAATCATTACCAAAACAAGACATAAGCATCAATATTGAATTCTGTAGACCTATGATAATAGACTCCCATTTTATGAAACAATAAGTAGTAATTAAGATTTCCTGCCTCAGCAAGAATGTTACGAAGCATGTTGTAAGCATTCAAATGGTACATATACATACACAAATGTACACGTAACAATATCAAACAATATCACAAGAAATTTTAATACTGTACACGTTGTACATCAGATAGCATTGTTTTGAAATTATTAAGCAAGAAATTCTCAATGCTGCTTCCAATAATTGCAGTCCAGTCTTTGATATTTATATAGACATATAAACATATTTAAATTGAAGGTAGTATTATTTTCTCACTGTCCTTACTTGAAACAGACAGTCCATTTCAGAAATCTATAACAAAACAACACACAACATTAATTAAGACAATAATCTAATAATTTTGCTGCCTGCAATGGCATTTGGTAACCCATGTTTGTAAATACTTTGACTCTGTATTTTTATTATACATTAGACATTTGACTGCCCAGTTTGGATTTTATGGCATTTCATTTCTAACACAAATTTAAACACATAAAACACTCTTAATCATTTCAGTTTCAAACACTGCCTATCACTGAGTAATGGCAGTCCATGACTGACAACATTTTACCATATTAAGACCTGGCCCAGTTTGGCAAGTCTTATATGCTTTGCATTGTGTATTCAAGGCAGTCCTTCATTATTTTCGTCATCAACACTTGTCTGCCCAATGACTCTTTTAGCAGTCCATCTGATCATACTGCAATATTCTATTATTGCAGTTCTCATACAGATCAAAGCCTGGAGTTTACATAACTATATATTCCATTATTTTATATCGAATCTGAAACTTATAGCCATGCATCAGTAGTCTGGTAACTGAAAAGTTTTTTCCCACCTAACAACACTTGGTAATATAAAACCATGAACAAGAACATATAGATTAAAGTACACACGCTCTTTTTCACTTTTGCCCCTTATTGTTCATTTCTGTGGACATAAAGTTTTAAATTTACAATATTACGAACAGCCAACGGCTTCTTTGACTTAGGGTAAACAAGTTAATAGGCATTAGTGTGCAGAGTTCCTTGGATTTCAAAGGGACCGTTATAAATATATTTGAATTTAGAAATTTCCTGGCTTATTTCACTACATTTTTCGTGGGTTTTTAATAGAACAAAATCTCCAGTTTTGAATTTGGTCACCTTCACCACCTTATCGTGCCTTTTAGATCTGGCTTCCACTTTTTCTTTCATTCTTGTTCTTCATTATAAATGCCATCGTCCCTACACAGGCTGCATTGTCGTACGGAGACCCTCAGTGTGCAGGGGAGGGTCACACCAGTGGACGCATTGGCGCTCATCTTGCTCGCGCCACATCGCACCGTGTGCTCGTGCACTTCTTCCAGACTGGAGGTTTCCGTAAAGCTGCCAACATCCAGGAGCCGCACTTTAGCAAACAAAACAGCACAGACGAAGAGTACTGCTGTCAGTTCTTCGAGGCAAATTTCTACTTGGAACTTCTAGAATTTCTTCTTCGGAATCATTCACCGTTTGTCTCAACTGAGAAATTTCGGTGTTACATTTATTTATTAATTCGGTCCCGAGGCCGAAAACTGTTTCATCAGCATTTGTTATCATCAAAAGTTCTACAGTGTCTTGTATTTTCATTATTTCGGTATCTATTCGGTCGTTGATGTCATTTGTCTGTCCCTGTATAATGTCGTTATTATTATTGATAGTGTCTATCTCAGGTTTTAATTCCTTGATTGTATTACTCACAGCGCCTAATTTCGTGTCCATTTTTTCGATTTTTTTACTGATTTTAATCCCTTGCATTTCAATTTCATGACCTTCTGGCTTAATTTGATTACCTTGCGTTTTCTCAAGTGTTTTACTTTGGTGGGTAATAATGCAACTGTGTGCTGCAACTTGCTTATTAATATTCCTACCTTGTTCTGCAATTTGTGTAGACAACACTTTTAACAAATCGGTGATATTCAGATGTATCGCTTACTTGTTCTATGGTATCCTCGTATTCAAATACTGCTCCTCGTGTTTCGCTCGTTTCACGTTCGACTTTCGATATACTGAACATATCCGTCGAGTCGTTAACATAACCACTGTCTTCGCTCGTGTCATCTTTCCTGCATTATTTCATTTGCGATGAGTTCATCATTTAAATTTGATCGTTTATATGTGTATGGTACTCCACGTAAGCCTGTTGCCATCTCGTGGCGTTATCCGTGTTTACGTCTAGTGAACTACTGCCACCTAGTACACTAGGTACTTTTTCGTCCCGCTCGTCCTGACCTACAGTCGTTTTTGTATCCATTTTAATTTTGTCACTGCTTTATATTTTATCGTTCAAAGACCTGGGAAGCTTTCTGATAATTATTTTTCCTGATCTATTGCCAGTTCGCGACGCTGGACACTCAATACTCGTCTTACAATTGTTTTGCGCCAAATATTTGAGTTCTGAACTGTATTTTTGTGAATAAAATTGATGAATGTCCTGTCACATGGCGCCAAATATAACTCTAGCCATACTAATCTAACTTGCCTGTCGTGACACAGGCTTGGAATTTTGTATTTGGCCGTATGTTTGTCTAATGGAGAAAAGGGTATCGGACGGTAATTTTGTAGATATTGCAACTAATAGAAAACTAAACAGTCCTTCCTTTGGGGGTACTGACAGTAGAAAAGTTCATACAAATGAAACAATAAATGGTCGCCAGCCTAATTAGGCATATTAATTTGAAACATTATGTTTAAGAAAATTGAATATTAGTTGTTGTAGTGACTTTCTTTAAAGATTCCCTTTGAGTAGCCCATTGGATACACACGAATACAGGGCGATGGGTAGCAGTAGTAACCATTAATGCACCAACCAGAAATCGTAGTAAGCAGGATTGTACCCCACTCATAATAATAACAGTTACAAATACTATCATCACTTGATTCAGTACTGAGATGTTACTGCAGGAAACACTGAACTAAAGTTGGGCATGAACAGATTTCTGGCTTTAAATGACACACAAATACCGGAAATAAAATTAAATAATACTACAATTCCACTGTTTATATTCTCATTTTTGGAAATGCATAAGATTTCATTAGTAGCGACAACATTCCGTTTATCTTTCTAATAAGTGAAGAATATAGTGGGTACCCATAAACTGTCTCATTAGTCTGTAACCTCCCACTCACTTATCGACTTTAATGACAGTGAAAAATTAAACTGTGTGTACCTAATGGAAATGTGGGAGAAGCAATCGTCACCGAAGTTAATCTGTCGGTAAAGAGGGAGGAAAGGGTTACATCTAAATAAAAGAAAAATGCAAATGAAATTGGTGGACATTAATTTTGAAAAGGGTAAAGTTAATAAAGAAAGTAAATGTGCGGTCGTTACCTTAACAATTAATTGGCGTTAATTAGCTATTTGAGATTTGGGGGAAATTACGGTCGCCAGTCCCATGGACAACTACTATAATAACTGAAAATGAAAGATTAATGCACATATATTTAGCGCTAAAAGAGTGGCAACTGAAGGTTGTGTGAAAACTGTATGTTTGTCAGAAGTAATAAATTTCATTACACTCTGACTTAATTTAGCGAAAGAATTAATAAAACTGGAAAATTGAAAGATAATTTAGTGACTGAAATTAATAGTGTACTTTGTTTCTGAAGCAAAAAAAGTCTTGGGCTAACTCAACAATCATTTCAAAAGTTACTTGAATCTACGCAATTTAGAAATAAGAGATTTAACTTTGAACTTGAATTAAATGATTCTGAACAATTAACAATAGTAAAATTTAGTACGTACCAAGCTGAGCTGCAGTCACAGGTAAGCTAAAATATGGTAACAAAACTCGAACTCTTAATTTGTGCTTGTGTAATCTAAATATTGTAGCCAGCTATGAATACCTTAACTGAACTTTGAAATTAAAGCAGTGAAATCGAATGACATTACTTTAATGCTGGCGTTTGGATTTCAACGACACTCGAGTTCATTTCGGAAAAGGAAGGGACCCTGCTTGGTAATGCAATTGGGACAATGAGCAACAAAGGTTCATGATAAGTTGCTGTAATTTAGTTAGGCAAATGGAACAATTTTAAAAGCTGAGGTCTGCCATACAGTTCTAAAAGTTTACATATTTCCAGTCTTCCTTGTTGGCTGATTGAAGGTTTGAAGTCGTCGCTCGAGGAGGTGGCGACAGTCACTCATTGTCGGCTGTCGCTGTTGCAGAAGCTGGATGTTGGCGCGCCTTCTTCTCGACACTGTCACCAAGTGAACTGGGCTCTTGATGGGCGCCAGCTAATGCTTCCCGCCCGCAACACCGTGTCAGAATCTATCATAGCAAGTCGAGCGCAATTACATGCTGCCAAATCCCCAAAAGTGCGGCAACTCGCGGGAGCGTCACAAAACACACCTGCTCCACTGCCCTACTCCAGCCAGACTCCGCTCTGACCGCACTCCACGCGGCAGAGTTCACACTACCAAAGATCCTAAACACTTTGGTTCTCCACACGACCTATCGATGTTATCGTTCGATAGCACAGTTTTCCCTAGGCAAGACCCAGCGTAAAAGTACAAATAGTATTTACAAATCAAACCAATTATACATCGACATAAATGCATATATATATATATATATATATATATATATATATATATATATATATATATATATATATACAAATAGTAAAACAATAACAATATACAAAGACACAGAAATGTCATATCTTTAGGCAACAAAATAAGGAAAAAAATTGATAGTACAATAGATGTAAATAGGAGGATATGCGTTTCTGGCGTTACAAGTCAATCTCTATGATTATTTCATGAGAGAACTTCAATTCAACCAATATTAATGTGTAACCCCACTTGGAATACTTTATGTTTTCATCCTTTAAAGCAATTTACTCAACACTGAGCTCAATTAACTTCAAAAAATTGTTCATGATAGTAATCAAGACTAAATTACATTTCAAATAAGTTTAATTTATGTGCCTTTTTCGTCACCTGAGAAGCAGGTATTTTAGACAGTAACATATACACACTCTGGCACTGTGTATTTGCAGATTTAATACACAGAAACAAATCACTGTTTTGTTAGAAACAGGATACTCCGTTTTCTGCTCACTTAGGAGGGGATCCGACATCGGTTCATGATTGGGATAATGTTAGGGTTCAAAATATAGGTTTATAGCACCTGGAATATAATTGATAACACTCACAGAAATTATCTTCTCCATGCTATAATAGATACCTGTGTGTCTGAAGTTGGTGGAGCAGTAGCGAAATAGTGGTGGGAAGCAACGTGGCGGCTAACGGTACTCACGGCTCTTGATGTTGAATGCTTTTTATGATTTCTTCTTGGCGAAGGATTTTTATTTCTTTAGAGCCATTCCTCATTGCCAAGAGTATCACGAAACAGTCAGATCCACATCCGAGGCAAATTTCCATACAAAACGCCTTCCAAATGCCTCTCTTGGCATCCTCTATGTTTACAGTCCAATGGCTAGCCACTGACTGCATTCTGTTCCCTCCAAGGAGCCGCCCAGATCGACCGCCAAACCACCTTTTACCTTGCGCCAATCCACTTCCGGTGCGGAAGGGCTTCCCTACAGCTCTTACATTTCACAGTACAAGTTCTCTAACCATGAATCAGCTTCCAACACACAAATTTTTCTTTATGAGCATATATACATTATGAAAGTTCATTATTTTAAACATCATTTAGTTTTTACCATACATACATTGCAAACTTTCAATTTCTTGTCACAATTCAATGACCTTAATTATCGAAGAAAAAACACTTCATAATCACAGACACATAGTTCCATAATATAAATCTAATTCTAATCGATATTGGTGTTACAATTATCTATAGCCTCAGAATACCTCACGAATTTCTCTCCATTTCTTATTACACAGATCAAAAAAGTTTTGCATCATCCCAGTTCCCAGAACTCCTGAAGATAGACGTTGACAGTGGTTATTGTATTTCAGACACAGTCCCTTTGACTGTTCAGAGATGTCACTAAATCCGCCCAAAGAGGTTAACAATCGCATGAGCAGCTCTTGTTAGAAGGAGCGATCAGTTCCAGTCATTCCACCAGGCAGGAGGTACACGGCTCGTGTTGTCTGTAATTGAACCATGCCTAGACGGTCAATAACGCGGTTCTATCGCGTTCTATCGTCGTGTTACCACTGGAACTGTGGGCAGTTGGCTGCAAGATACGCATATTCACTCCCGACGTCCATGGCGAGGTCCATCTTTAAAACCACGACGCCATGCAGCGCGGTACAGATGGGTCCAACAACATGCCGCTCAGGATTGGCATCACGTTCTCTTCACCGATGAGAGTCGCAAATTCCTTCAACCAGACTATCGTCACAGACGTGTTTGGAGGCAACCCGGTCGGGCTGAACGCCTTACACACACTGTCCAGCGAGTGCAGCAAGGTGGAGGTTCCCAGATGTTTTGGGGTGCCATTCTGTAGGTTCGACGTACGCCGCTGTTGGTCCCGGAAAGCGCCGTAACGTCTGTGCTATACGTGAATGCCATCCTCCGACCGATAGTGCAACTACATCGGCAGCATATTGGCGAGGCATTCGTCTTCATGGACGGCGATTCGCGCCCCCATTGTGAGCATCTTGTGAATGACTTCCTTCAGGATAACGACATCGCTCGACTAGAGTGATCAGCATGTTCTCCAGACATGGAGCCTATCGAAGATTCCTGGGTAGACTGAAAAGTGCTGTTTATGAACGACGTGACCCACCAACCACTGTGAGTGATCTACGCCGAATAGCCATTAAGGATTGGGACAATCTGGACCAACAGTGCCTTGATGAACTTTTGGCTAGCCTAGTATGCCACGTCGATTACAGGCGTGCATCGATGCAAGGGGACATGCTACTGGGTATTAGAGGTACCGGTGTGTACAGCAAACTGGAACACCACCTCTTAAGGTCTCGCTGTATAATGGTACAACATGGAATGTGTTGTACACATGAGCAATAAAAAGGGCGGAAATGATGTTTATGATGATATCTATTCCAATTTTCTGTACAGGTTCCGGAACTCTCGGAACCGAGGTGAGGCAAAAATTTTTTGATGTGCGTATTTCCTTACAACACGTTTTTGCGCATTTATTCTTCTCAACTTGTCTCTTAAACTTCAACCAGCTATCCGTCATTACTAGATGGTTATCTGAATCTATTGCTGCTCCTAGGTTCACCTTACAAACCGTAATTTGTATTCGAAATCTCTGCATGTGCATGATGTAATATAACTGTAATCTTCCCGCATTTACCAACTTGTTCTAATTATACCTCTTCCTCGTCTGATTCTTGAACACAGTATTAATATTTTGAAGAATCAGCTTCAGCTGCGCAAATTTTCTGGTCTTTACCAGGTTTCGGCTAAATTAATCTAGCCTTCTTCAGAAGCATAAAATTAGTATAACATGCCAGAGTAAGGCACAGTCAGCATTAAAATTAAAACCTATAGTACCGTGGTACCATGTCGAATTAAAACTACTTAACTGAAGTGCATGCCCGGCATCTCTTGATCACGCGGTCGGTTGGCAGCGGAAACTTTCCTGAGTGCTATGCTAGCTGCAAAGATAAAATCTTTTCTGAATAATCACTGTAGAATTAATATTAGTTACCATAGAATGCTGGAACAAGTCAGTGAATTTATAGTTGGTTTCACGAGACAGGCCAGCTGCAAAGATAAAATCTTTTCTGAACAATCATGTAGAATTAATATTAGTTACCATAAAATGCTGGAACAAGTCAGTGAATTTATAGTTGGTTTCACGAGACAGGGTTGATCCCTTCCACTATATTGTGCAGCAAATGTCAGCCACATTTACTTCTGAGACTTGTACGCTGGCAATCTAGACCTTACGAGCTGACTTAGCTCGCAGTTCTAGCTGGAGTCTCCAAAACGTCTGTATAGGTGTCGCCTGTGATGGTAGCAGGAGATTGAGCTCTGAGCCGCGTTGTCCGTCTCTGAGCAACGTCGGACGCTACACAACGGAATGACACACACATACGCACACGCGCGCGCCCATACACAAGCGCACACACACAACACACACACACACACACACACACACACAGACACACACACACACACACACACACACACACACATACACACACACAGTCGTTCTTCCACATCAGGCTACCTTCCATCTGCTCCTGTGTCAAAATTAACCGCTGCCATGTCCTTGCATCAGTCCTGACCCCACCTAGAAATGTTTTCCTTCGTTGCTTTTTTCTGAATATTTCTACAGCCTTCCGTTGCTCAGAGCATAACAGAAACTTAGCGTGACCTTTCTATGTTTGGAACAGAACATTTAATAGTTTATAATTCGATAAATTAACGTAGAGAGGTGCTTTTCGAATCCAGCTCTCAAGGCTTCCATCAACGATAGGCTTCTTCTCAGGTCATAGAGAGACTCACGCTCTGCGTCTTCTGTTGTTACATAAAAGACATGAAGGCGACCATCTTCAGCCCCCGACTATAATATTGTACCACACTAATTAACGTTGAGCAAAACTGTCAAATCAATATACACTTAACCCATAAAGTCCCGAATTATTTTTTTTTAAATTGAACTTTTTATTATTTAATTATAATTTATATACTGTATGAACCACAATATGTACAAAAATAGCCAAAGAATATTTATACATGCTGATATAATGGCCGTCCTCAAAATAGGACGCTGGGGTCTAACAGATAGCATACTAAACTGTATTCAAGTCTTAACTATTTATTTCTTGTGAAATGGTACAAAACACTTCACACACAGTGTTACATGGCATTGAACACAATATGTTTTTGGTTTCACGTTGCATTTAGCTCTTACGCATCTTCTTTAGATGCTTCTTTTGTCAATCATATGCCAATTCCATTAAACCTGATGTCTGGTATCACTCTCAACTGATTTGATGGGTATTCCATTGGACGTCCAATATTCGGTCTTCCAGTGTCCAATTTCAGGTATATAACTGTAACAGAACGTCTGAAATCCAGTAAATCCAGTGCATTTTTCCCATATACTAGTCTGTAGAACAGCCAGGCATTTACGAGGGCCATTTCCAGCATACATGTAAATAGGACCCAGTACCATTTTTTCCCTCTAATTACCGTTGCATATTTTCTAACTAACCAGTCATGGTGGTCAACACCTCCCATGTACGTGTTATACGACTTCAAAACGGCAGGTTGTTGCACTTGTGTCTTCTTACTTGCTTGTCTACTGTACCGCGTAGCTGCTCCCAAAGGTTCAACTTTGTCAAAATTTGTACGAATTGTAACGCATCTGTTGTCGTGCCATCGAACAAATAAGACTTCACCATTGTTGTCCAACTGGTAGTCATAGTTTCCTCGAACTGTCTTTTTCAGTTCGTTGCTGCTCAGAAGTGGACAGTCACCAACTCGATTCTCTCTGACAGTCCCAGTTGCACGAAAACCCAAATTTCTCAGATGAATCAGAAGATCTCTACTAGTGAAGAAATTGTCAAAATACACACAATGATTCTCGGGTTTTTCAATGCAGTGCAACATGTTTAGGACTACTCTTGATCCCAATAGTAGGTCATCTCTTGCAGCATCTTCTGGATCCTTTCCTCAGTATAAATCAAATTTGAAACAGTAGTCACTTGCTCCACAAAGAGGTCACAACTTATAGCCAAATCTAATAGGCTTGCCTCGGATAAACTGTTTCAGCCCACTTCGTCCATAGTATTTGACTATAATTTCGTCAATTGACAAATTTTCCTCAAATATTCCAAATTTTTGAAAAGATTCGTTCATCATTTTCAAGAGAGGTCTAATTTTGAATCCACGATCGTGTTCGTTTTCATTGGCTAAGTCATTATCTTGAAAATGAAGCAATGTTTTCGACTTCTGATATTTATTCCTTAACATAGCTGTCTTTATAATTGGTATGCTAACATCTTCATCTTCAGACCAGTATAGCTTCTCAGCAGGGAGCTTATGGTAGCCAGCAAAAAGAAGAAATCCGACAAAGACCTTCACTTCTTGAACTGTAAATTTCGAAGTAACCACGGTCGTTACTTACCTCAGCAACAAAATCTGGTAAAATTACCACGTTCCAAACAGAATATACATGAGCAGTAGCAGAGTTTCATATTCGAACGTGCAGCAATACAAATAACTGAAAAGTTAACACCAAGTCCCAGTGTCCTATTTCGAGTACACCAAATTTTATAACAATAGAAAACAATGAATGTAACTCAAATTGAGCTAACAAGTAGTTTGAAAGACACATTGTTGACTGTAAATAATCATAAAAAGATCTTTGCCACATATTTCAAATATTACTAAATTGTCGATAAAGTAAATACCTGTAATAACGAAAAGTGTGCCTTAGTATTCAATAATCAATTAATTTGCTTTTAATTTCCTGTAAGCATATATTTGTTATAAAAGGCATCAAAAAATGACGTAGAACAGTAATAGTTGCAAATTAATAATTTATTGTGTATTTATAAATAAATATGTGCTCTGTCCTCAAAATAGGACACTGGTACTTAATGGGTTAAGGAAAAAAATACCAACACCCAGAAACAATTACTGTGAATTAATGCAATTTCGGGAATATATTTGTCTACGTAAGTGACGAACGTAAGCTCGAGAATAGCCATTGCAAATGTGAACTGCAAGTACATTAATTACCGGTGAAGATACCAGATTCTTGGATTCAAGCATGCAAACGTGCATACATCGTGTCGTACTGGTGCCGGGTGTCAGTTTGTTTGATGGATTTCCATACATTTTGAGCTTGGTCGGCGCTGTATTGTCGCTCTGTGGAGCACGTTGGGGTAAAGCAATGCCTTGTGGACGAGAAATATCCTGCTGGAAAACACTCCCTGGAATGCTGTTCATGTATGGCAGCACAACAGGTAGTATAACCAAAGTGAGTTATAAATTTGTAGTCAGGGTGTAGGACCAATGTGTCTAGACTGCAATCAGGTTGGTTGCACACCCTCTACTGTCATCACTGTAACCAACAAACGGCTATCAGTGGCACAGGGGCAGTAAAAGAATGTTGTGTCACTGTGGTGTCAACTACTGCTCGAATGGTCGCTGCGGGCGCAGTACAGCGCGACATATCTACACCACTGGCCATTAAAATTGCTACACCAAGAAGAAATGCAGATGATAAACGGGTATTCATTGAACAAATATATTATACTAGAGCTGACATGTGATAATAGCTTCACGCAATTTGGTATCATAGATCCTGAGAACTCAGTACCCAGAACAACCACCTCTGGCCGTAAAAACGGCCTTGATACGCCTGGGCATTGAATCAAAGAAAGCTTGGATGGTGTGTACAGGTACAGCCGTTCATGCAGCTTCAGCACGATACCACAGTTCATCAAGAGTAGTGACTGGCGTATTGTGATGTGCCTGTTGCTCAGCCACCATTGACCAGACGTTTCCATTGGTGAGAGATCTGGAGAATGTGCTGGCCAGGGTAGCAGTCTAACATTTTCTATATCCAGAAATGCTCGTACAGGACCTGCAACATGCGGTCGTGCATTATCCTGCTGAAATGTAGGGTTTCGCAGGGTCGCAGGGATTGAATGAAGGGTAGAGCCACGGGTCGTAACACATCTGAAATGTAACGTCCACTGTTCAAAGTGCCATCAATGCGAACGAGAGGTAACCGAGACGTGTATCCAATGGCACCCCATACCATCACGCCGGGTGATACGCCAGTATGGCCATGACGAATACACGCTTCCAATCTACGTTCACGGCGATATCGCCAGACACGGATGCAACCATCATGATGCTGTAAACAGAACCTGGACTCATCCGAAAAAAATGACGTTTTGCCATTCGTGCACCCAGGTTCGTCGTTGAGTACACCATCGCAGGCTCTCCTGTCTGTGATGCTGCGTCAAGGGTAACCGCAGCCATGGTCTCCGAGCTGATAGTCCATGCTGCTGCAAACGTCGTCGAACTGTTCGTGCAGATGGTTGTTGTCTTGCAAACGTCCCCATCTGTTCACTCAGGGATCGAGACGTGGCTGCACGATCCGTTACAGCCATGCGGAAAGACGCCTGTCATCTCGACTGCTAGTGATACGAGGCCGTTGGAATCCAGCACGGCGTTCCGTATTACCCTCCTGAACCCACCGAGTCCATATTCTGCTAACAGTCATTGGATCTCGACCAACGCGAGCAGCAATATCACGATACGATAAAACGGAATCGCGATAGGCCACAATCCGACCTTTAACAAAGTCAGAAACGTGATGGTACGCATTTCTCCTCCTTACACGAGGCAACACAACAACGTTTCACCAGGCAACGCCGGTCAACTGCTGTTTGTGTATGAGAAATCGGTTGGAAACTTTCTTCGTGTCAGCACGTTGTAGGTGTCGCGACCGGCGCCCATCTTGTGTGAATGCTCTGAAAAGCTAATAATTTGCATATCACAGCATATTCTTCCTGTCTGTTAAATTTCGCCTCTGTAACACGTCATCTTCGTGGTGTAGCAATTTTAATGGCCAGTAGTGTATATGCGGTACACAATAGTCTTCTCTCTCGGTAGTGTCACGTAGTCGTCCGGCGACCATTGGTGCCAACATTCATATACTGTGGCTGGCTACATTCCTGCCAACGGTTTCTGCAGTATCACTGAAAGAACATCTAGGTTCTCGCAGCCCAATTATACGAACTATTCATACTCATTGAGTTGTTGATAATAGTGTCTTCGTCGTCTTCAAGGCATGTTTGACTAATATCAACTCACTTCGTCCAATCCTAAAGGCAAAATCTCTCACCATCCTTACAGTGAATATATAAAATAAACCTAATTTGCATTCTCATAGTGGCGCTACTAGTGACTGGAGAGAATTTAAAATAGATGTCAGCTCTCGGATGTAAAAATACGATTACTAACTTTGGTTTATCTCGCATAACTCCTTCTTGGTGTTGGGGTTCGTCTTCCGTCAGTGTACCACTTCCGTTGCAGTATGACGAGAAGTACCTAAGAGTACCTGATAGGTTTTTCGTCAGGAGCTGACTGAAAATTATTGTAGTCAATCTAATTTTTGCACGAGTTTTCTCCAATAATTTGTCACCTATCTCTTACGAATGGAGAGTGAACTGGTGTGTTTCTGTAATATTCTCCGACGTTAAACCAAGTTAGGTGCTGCCATCTTTCATTACTTGGAATGTATCTACGCAGAGAGTTGTTTATTACGTCTTTCAGCTTTATCCTAGATTATTCTCCGTTACCCAGATCTGAACTAAAGGTGTAGCAGACAGTATATAAGATCGGCCAAACAAAGATATTCTCCAAACTTCAGTTGCCCGGACGTGTGTTATCTTTAGAACACAACAGATGCTGTGTAAGGCAATTCAAAGATAATGTAAGCTACACTACTCGTAAGTACGTCGAGAGATTGCTCGGAGGAGAGGAAACATTTTCTTGCCCGCTACGGTGCTCAAGCAAAGTGTCAAACAGTTAAAGACAGAATGAAAAGAGGAAAACAATCAAAGCCTATGAAAGTCAATCTAACACCTGTACGGCAACAAAAATGCAATACCATATCAATTCGAATCGAATTTCTAGCAGCGAGTACGTGCAGCGTGCCGCTGATGGAATGAATACGGCGATAAAGCGCAGGGGACCTCTCTGGAATAAAACGTCGGGCGGACGTGTGACGGGCCAAACATATTTATGGGACCGCGTTCATTGGCAGCAAACACACGCGCGTTATGGACTCTGACACCGCAAAATCGAATACGCGTCGCCACTTTGAGCGCGCCGTAATGTATTCCGGGAGCGGCGAGAGAGCGAGGGACCGCGAGAATCAAAGCCGTCCCTGGCGGGTGGAGGGGGGGGGGGGAAGGGGAGCGCCGCTCGTTTCCCACATTAGTACGGCAGCCCGCCTAACAGAACGCAACTCCGCGCTTACACGTCCCAGTCCTGCGAGTTGCGAGCAACAGGCGTACTTCCGACTTCCGGTGGCAGTCGCTCTGTCTGTATCTCATAACCTAGCTGCTCTAACGCGCCTACTGGCGGTACTCAAGGTCGAACTTACAATTGTACCAACGTCGCTTTGCCGTTAATGTATGGCTTCCTGCCGCGCAAAATACTTGGGCGAACCAATCGACAACTACAGCTTTAATTAGGTACAGTTTTTAATTTCACAGTCGATGTTATGACTGCGTATCGCTATCTGATGTTAGAAGATTCCAGACGTAGTGGAGCGCCTGGAGACTATTCGAAGTCTAGCTCGTACCGTAATCGCACTCTCAAGGAAAAAACTGAGGGCAGATCACCCTTAGTATAATTACGACTGCTGCAACCTCAACCGCTGACTATGCAGCCGGCTCATACATCGAATAATGAATGACAGCACCATTACTTTACACAATGTCGAAGAATGACACGATTACACTACGAATAGACACATCCAAACATTCTAATAACAATGATCACCAATATCAAGCAGTAATTACGAGATAGGCCAATTTAGATAACAACTAAGCTACTGGTCGAATCCAGGCATCAAATCTCTTTCAGTACAGTACCTGTTTGTATTACGTAGAGATAAATGCCCATCTAGCTTGCAATTGTTCTCCCACACAACGAAATTCTCACAACGCAGTACATTATCTCTGGAAAAGACTCGTAACTTTTTAATAACTTACAAAATTCCTATTCTATATACCGTCGTGTTATGACCAGTTTTTATTAAGACGCTTCCACCAATATCGATAAGATTGAATTGAATAGTAGTAGAAGATTGAATTGAATAGCAGTAGATTGAATTGAAATAGTTTATGCTACCACTAAATCCCTTTCCACTTAGCCCAGAGTTACTATGTAAATAATACGACGTCACGTACTTCACAGATTTACTAATCTTTGTCCTTGGTATAATCCTTGACCTTCCCGTAATAAATTACGACAACTTCAATTCTACTTGCATTTACTTAGACACTCTTCCCACCAATGAAAACGTTTTAACTTTTTAGAATATCTGCTAGCTTTATCGTGGTTCCACTCAATCAATGAACTTTTGATTAGGCAAACTTACAAATACCACCGTATACTTGTGTCCTGCAACTCGGTATTAAGATCTCTGGAATCCACCCTTTTCTTTTCCCGTAATATATATATATATATATATATATACCAGACACTAATTAAATACACGTAAGGTTTATGTTAACCCAAGAAAATTTGAATTTGTTTCCTCTAGGTATTTCAGTACAATTTCATTCACTCTAGTGAGCGAGTGCCATCAAAGACTACACTCCACAACACGGAAATTCAGTAATAAAAAAAGTAAACAAAAACCCTAAGTGGCACCGACACTTGAAATCTAACATTAAGTGACAATTTCAAACAATTCTGAACCTCTTCAGGCGTTGGCAATACGCGACCCGCTAAGTTCTTTACTTGAATTC
This sequence comes from Schistocerca cancellata, assembly GCF_023864275.1. NCBI lineage: Eukaryota > Metazoa > Arthropoda > Insecta > Orthoptera > Acrididae > Schistocerca > Schistocerca cancellata. The sequence continues at coordinate 987,706,569 of NC_064627.1, forward strand.
GGCCATCGTCACTTTGGCTAATCAAGTTTTTGTTTAGCTGCGTGCTGCTTGTAAAATGGTTCCTTTATTTTCTCGTCGCTTATCCACTCTACTACTAGTGATCTCTATCACAATATAGTGAAACACTTCGTATTTATTCGAGCCAATTCTCGGTCCGCTGTAAGATAGTGGTATTTAAACAACTACTACGAATTTGTGTTCGAGGCTTTCCCTTCTCGACACACACACCAACCACTACCAAACCACTTCAACAAAACGGCTAACAACCCAATTACCTCTGGCCGAGCCGCGGCCACTAATCGTACAACACGGACACGATATCGGTTCCACCGATTCGCAGAATCTCAGCACCTACAAATCTACTTCTCTCTCTAACCAGGCTCACGCTGAATTTACCACGGCAAACTTTACGACCGAAACTGCCCACAAGAGGACAATCAATTGATAGCTCGTGCACCTAAATTCGCCACCGCTGTATCACCAGCGACTATTCATAAAATCCCACAGCATCTCTGTATATTCAGCTGCTCAGCTTTGGGAGGAAACAACCGTCACTGCCACGTATATGAAGAGGGGCCTAACAGACTAAATAGGCACGCTGCCTCCTCGAAGTGTACCCAAATTAAAATACTGGTACGACCAATCCAAACTCCTTTCCTCTCCCAAGCCTTAACTGCCAGCTGCGGTGCCTGACTACGCCACGCAGTGGGTCGCTCTACTATCAGACCTAGACGCACACCTAGACGCACATCTACTTAGTCGGTGAGAGGTCTACATGGGAACTAACTAACTCTTTATGTCATACCATAGGAACCATTTAAAACGAACAAACACGCAGCGCCACGCCAACTTTTGACGATTAATTAATTATCCGTGGCTGCTGTCGGTTCTCTACGACAGCGGCCGGCTGCTGCGCGTTGCTCAGGCAGCATCTCTGGACATAGCGATGGCGAGTTGTTGCATCGCTGAAGTCGGGCGCGCCCACCATCTATTTTTTCGTCGACGATCGCGGCTCATCTACAACACATTTCTTTTTGATGATACATCGTACAAGTATATTTACCGTAAACACCAGGTATTATTGTTAAGTTATCGGGTAGGATGCTCAGCACTAGTAAGGGCGAACGTAGCCCGTGCGTTTTTGACACAGCCCACTGCCTCGTGGTAGCCCAGTCGGCACTTGACTGACAGAACCTACTCGTAATATTTCGCAGCTCACGGTATCCGACAAACCTGTTTCGTGACCAGTTCGAACGGCGAAACCGTGCTCAACCGCATGTTTTGTTCATACGCATCTGAAACTGAAAACCTTTTCTTTGAATACTATTCCCACACGCGTGTAATTTTCATACGTGCACCTCTGCCTATGTGAGTAATTACGTCTCACGCTGGAGAGGTGCGCGTCCAACACAAGTGATAAACCTTGTTATGCAGAGGACACGGTCGACTTTTTACCGAGACTTATTATGAATTTCAGTCTACCTTTTTTTAAATACCATTTTTGTTAAGTCTGCTCGCAGGCATTTGATTACTTTGCAACTGGGTATCGCCGTATTCACGCCTCCCATATTCTTGTCGCGATCCATGGGAACATTTGACTTCTGCATCTTGCAGTTCATTCAGTTCACATCTTGAAATTTATTGTCTTGAAACTTGCTGACCCTCCTGCCCTTGCATTTCATGTACATCTGTTTCTCTCTGCAGACCGCCGGATATTCGTCTTTCTGCGATTTGTTATTTTTCATAAGGTCAACGAGGTCACCTCTTTGTTACTGTATTGTGTCTACAATATCGGCGTGTTCCTACTCCTTTGTTTGTCAGCCAAATCAGAGTCAGTGTACCGTATAAATGCATCCAGAAGAATAGTATTCCTATCGGAGCACAAAACGTGCAAATAAAAATACGTTCCTATATATTTAAAAGACTCTGTCTGGAAAGCAGGGTACCAGGGATCCCATTTTACCTTCGTCGCTCCCCCCACCCCCCCACCCCCCACCCCTTTTTCTTAACATGCAACTCGCCTCAAACAACCAAAGCTCTCCTAACTGTCGCTCAAACCCACCGTAAGTCGCTCGTACCCATGCACCCCAACTGCCCTTCTCACTCACACATTCAGGCCAACTCATTGTCATTATCTGTTTTTGTCCCTCTGTCTTCGTCGCCTTGTGTCACTGCCACAGTCGTGTTCGTTCTTTCCTAGTACTAAAGTCTCTTCTCGTTGTCATTGTTTCCCACTTGCTCTCTCCTACTGTTAATATCTCATTCTTTCCTTCCTATTGCTACAGTCTCTTCTCACTGTCACTATCTCTTTCTTCCTCGTTGTCATGGCCTTATGATCTCTCTCCTTCACTTTGTCCCTACCGCTGCCTGTCGCACTACTAACGCAACAAGGCCATGCAGGCCTATGTCACAATGCCGTATCACCAACTCATCCAGAGTGTTGCCCTTGCAATTACTGAAAACGCTGGTGCCCTCTTCTGGAACCACACATTTGTCTGTCCTCTTAACAGATACCACTCTGATGGGGTTGCACATAAGGCCCAGCTATCTGTATCACTGAGGCGAGGAAGCCATCCCATCACGGCGAGGTCCATGGTTTATGGAGAAGCAACAGAAAGATGGAAGTAGCAGAAATGAGATTAGTGATAAATGTAACATCAAAATTAAGTGCCACGTAGTAGACAATATGTATAATTCTACTACACCAGTCCGCAGCTCGTGGTCGTGCGGTAGCGTTCTCGCTTCCCACGACGGGTTCGCGGGTTCGATTCCCGGCGGGGTGAGGGATTTTCTCTGCCTCGTGATGACTGGGTGTTGTGTGATGTCCTTAGGTTAGTTAGGTTTAAGTAGTTCTAAGTTCTAGGGGACTGATGACCATAGATGTCAAGTCCCATAGTGCTCAGAGCCATTTTTTTCTGCTACTATAGTAACAAAACAATAGGTGATGGAAGAAACAGAGAGTGTATAAAGTGCAGACAGAGAGAAAGAGGATATTCCTTACTGAAAGAAGTCTAACTGTATGAGGTAGAAGATATAATCGAGTCACAAATTTTCAAGAACGCGTATCTTCCAGAGAGCACCATTTATAAATGAATTAGAGGCTGTAGGGACACGTGTCGAATAGCGTTTGAGATGTAGTGCTACAGATGGATGGTAAAAATTAAATCAACTAAGACAAAAATGAAGAGATTTTCCGTAGCATCGGGGAGACATCAGGGAGTAATGTATATGGTACTAGACCAGAGTTGGCCACGGTGTACAGAACCGTGAGTAAGCACTTGTGCTTGGAGCTTGTGGACCAAGATTCGGTCTCTCCTTTTCGCGGTTCCTCTCGGAAGTATTGGGTACAGCGCGATATTCGATGTACCACAGCGTTACGGTATTTTACTGTTTGTACAAATCTCTTCAGTTCAGCAGAAAAATGGTGTCGGTGCTATTTACCTTTCACTAATAGTTCCTGATATAAAAGACGTTCACATGCCTAGTGGCTGTTTACACAAATAAAGGAATCTAGTCTTCTATTGTCACAAGCTTTTAAACAAGAATGGGAATGACAGAAGATTGTTATGAGATATACAGTCTCGAAATCGACTGGTACTGCGTACTTGCTATGAAACGACACTACAACAACAAGCAAGAAGAATTTAAAGATTTATACTGACGATGACTATTGACAGACATTATTTATTGTGCTGTACATCAAGGAACACTTTGTTCCAAATTTTCAGCTATGAGCATGTAATAAAAATAGGAATAATAACATTTCTGAAGTCGGATGCATTATTCCACTGTCAATTGCAACCGTTTTCGATCGAACTGAACTTAGAGTATGGACACTTTATTACGGAAAAGTACTTTCTTAAGTGAAAGATACAAGCCTCACGCCTGGAACGATATTTTGGATTTAAAGCCCACAGTCTGGACTGCAAACTGTCCACAATAAGACATCCCAAGATGAGAAACAGTTTATTTCTGATTCTATGGGGATCCATTTAGAAAGAAAATTGCCTTGTGGGAGAGACAAATTCTGGCAGAAGCACTGTCCATTTCCCTAAGCTCACTGGCGTTAGAGAAAGCGCGAGATCTGAAGAATTAAATGTGACGGCAAAGGAGTTACTGTACAATGACAGTAGTTTCTAAAAGTTTTGAGAGCACTACTAACACGAAAAGTGTTTTGGAAATGATTTCTAGACCGTTTGTCGTCTCAGTTGAAAGCACCTCTGTACATGAGCATAAGGACCTGACTGATGTACAGTGTAACTCCCGCTCAAAATATAAATTCCTTTACGCCAAAACTAAAGCTGTCCAGGAGATGAAAATGGTTTTCTTGGGAAGAGCTTCCTTGTCTCCCTAATGAAGCTGCAAAAACAATAAAGTATTTCACTCAATGCATTTATGTGAAAGGGTTTTTTGGACTGTGAAACTATCTCGATTACGTGGCAACATCAGTGCGAAAATCCGTGAAATTGTCTTTGCTTCTCTATATGCCGCCAGTTTGCACCATATTAAAGCTGTATTATGCGTTATGCATACCAAATAAATAAATAAATATGTAAAACGGAAAATTTATTTTGTCTGTGATCTACCCTGTTGAGAAATATATCAAGTCGCACGCAGTATGACCACATTGCAAACAAATGCGGCATTCCCTCTCCCCCCCCACCTCTTCGCACTCAGACAGCGTGTGGTGCCGGAGGAGGGCGGGGGCAAATACGCAGACAGGTATACGGCACTACACATACGGTGAATCATTGGCCGTCCCTGTACTAGATCGAGCTAGATCAAGCCATAGAAGGAGGAAAGATGAGGAGGAAGCGGGAGATTTCAAACTGATCTTATCTACATCTACCTTTATACTCCGCAAGCCATCCAAAGGTGTGTGGCGGAGGGCACTTTACGTTCCACTTTCCTATTCCAGTCACGTATGGTTCGCAGGAAGAACGACTGCCGGAAAGCCTCCGTGCGCGCTTGAATCTCTCTAATTTTACATTCGTGATCTCCTCGGGAGGTATAAGTTGGGGGAAGCAATATATTCGATACCTCATCCAGAAACGCACCCTTTCGAAACCTGGACAGCAAGCTACACCGCGATGCAGAGCGCCTCTCTTGCAGAGTCTGCCACTCGAGTTTGCAGAAAACATCTCCGTAACGCTATCACGCTTACCAAATAACCCTGTGACGAAACGCGCCGCTCTTCTTTGGATCTTCTCTATCTCCTATGTCAACCCGACCTGGTACGGATCCCACACTGATGAGCAGTACTCAGGTATAGGTCGAACGAGTGTTTTGTAACCCATCTCCTTTGTTGATGGACTATATTTTCTAAGGACTCTCCCAATGAATCTCAACCTGCACCCGCCTTACCAACAATTAATTTTATATGATCATTCAACTTGAAATCGTTCCACACGCATACTCCCAGATATTTTACTGCTACCAGAGTTTGTTCCGCTATCACATAATCATATAATAAAGGATCCTTCTTTCTATGTATTCGCAATACTTTACATTTGTCTGTGTTAAGGATCAGTTCCCACTCCCTACACCAAGTGTCTATCCGCTGCAGATCTTCTTGCATTTCGCTACAATTTTCTAATGCAGCAACTTTTCTGTGTACTACAGCATAATCCGCGAAAAGCCGCATGGAACGTCCGACACTATCTACTAGGTTTTCAAACTTTTTTAAAAAAATATTCAAATGCGTGTGAAATCTTATGGGACATAACTGCTAAGGTCATCCGTCCCTGAGCTTACACACTACTTAACCGAAATTATACTAATGACAAACACACACACCCATGCCCGAGGGAGGACTCGAACCTCCGCCGTGACCAGCCGCACAGTCCATGACTGACCTTTTTTTTCATGTCCATACGGTATACTTCTGGACATGGTTTCCTTATCAGAAGTTTATCTACTAACCCTCTTTTGCAACGTGTATAACGGCTCTGAGCACTATGGGACTTAACAGCTGAGGCCATCAGTCCCCTAGAACTTAGAACTACTTAAACCTAACTAACCTAAGGACATCACACACATCCATGCCCGAGGCAGGATTTGAACCTGCGAACGTAGCGGTTGCGCGGTTCCAGACTGAAGAGCCTAGAACCGCTCGGTCGTTCCGGCCGGCTGCAAGGTGTATATTCCCGAAATATGTATTCTAGAACATCGTATACACAAGAAATGACTGAGGCGACGCCTGGAAATGCTAGTCGGAGATGAAGATACTGGCACAAACTAGATCTCTGTGACAGATCGCGTGAAATCAGTGAGAAGACCGCCGTCCCCAAAAAGAGAAAAACACAAGATTAAAGCAGAAGAAAGAGAGGAAATGTAGAGAGAGTATAGAGAGAGAGAGAGAGAGAGATAGAGAGAGAGAGAGAGAAAGACGGAGTGCGGAGAAAAGTAGGCAACGGTGGAAGCTAGCCTGGGCTGCCCTGAGCGACGTTCCAGAGGGCAGAGAGAGGTCAGAGGGCGGGAGGGTCGGCTCACAGACGTCGTCTGGAGCGCCGAGGCATTCTCCAGGGAGCCGGCTTACGGCTGCGCGATCGTAAAAATTATATTAGCCGTAAAGGCTGGAGGAGCGCGACGCTGTCATCCACGGGCAGAGGTGGGGAGCTGCGGTGCGCAAGTTGATAAAGATGATTCCGCGAAACCTGAGAGGCGTCCACACGACGGGAGGTCACCACCTCTAAATACCTACACCACGTGTCACGGGCGGGGTGAATATTCGGAAGGCCGAGGCGATGCGGCGAGCGGAGGAAGACCGGCAGTGAAAACAGCCCCGCTCCCCACCCCCCAACAATTGCGACTCGTTCGCTTTACTGGCGCCTGCCAGGGGTTGTTTGTCCAGCGCTCTTCTGAGCACTTAACTCTGGAGGGGACTGCTGTACACCAGTGACAGTCCGTGAGAATGTGTAACTTGCTGTTCCGTTACGGTTGCCGTACAAATACTGCTTCAGTTCCACCAGTTCAGTGAATGTATCGGTTTTAAACCCAGCCCATTATCGAGGATCTGTGTGAAAGCACCGCCTTGTGTCGCCAGAGGTCAGCTGCAGCCAGACTACACAAATGTTGAATGTCATACTGACTACATGTTTAGCAAATAATCAGAGCCTTCTTGTAAGGTGTCAGGCAAATCCAACACCTTCCATGAAAACCCTGACATGATAAGCAAATCTAGTAGTATGTCACATAGCTACGAATAAATCGTGACATTAAATTAACCAAAGTAATACGAGTAACGAGTGAGCAAATGGAATACCACAGACTAACACTTCCCACCGTGAGACAGACACAGTTCCGAGGGGAGAAACGAGAACAGAAGCCGAGAGCAGAACCGTGTTAAGCTAGAAGGCCCTACGATAAGGGACGGACACCCACGTGCCAGCTAACCGACAGGGCCACCCCCCAGCCCATGTTGAAAGCTAGAGCCCTCCAGAAGAAAAGTATAGATCTTACGATAACACTAAAAGGGCCACACCAGCCGCAAGTTTTAGCGTGAGACTTTTTCGCGTCTCTGTTACGTTGCAAACGTTAGAAACATTGCCCCACCTAGAAAAGTAACCGACAGGACCACCCCACAGCCCATGTTAAAAGATAGAGCCCTCCAGAAGAACAGTATAGATCTTACGATAACACTAAAAGGGCCACACCAGCTGCAAGTTTTAGCGTGAGACTTTTTAGTGTCTCTGTTACGTTGCAAACTTTAAAAACATTGCCCCACCACGTAAAGTACAACGTTTCTCATTGGATAGACAGATTTTTTGTAGGCAGAGCTTAAGGTTAACACTGAGACCCTGATTGGTCAGATGAAAACACAGCCAGATAGTTTTTTTTAACCAACTTCGGTAAATTGTAGTAACGAGAAGTTAGAAAGGAGTTGCTTCCGAGACGTCGAGCTGGATGGAGCTGTGCCAGCCGCCGCCCCCTGACGAACACCGACAAGGTAATGAACGCACGCGATGCCGCATTTTTGAGCGCATAAAGCTTCACTCAGAACTGCAGAAGTCTCATCTCTTACACTCCCGTTTTACGTAATACTAGTGTCGATCGTCAGTTGAAGCTCATGGTATTCACATTTGCTACGTAAGTTAAAATCCGAAACGTGATGATTTTTCTGTTATATAATTATTGAGAAACCACATCAGCCACTGTAATTTACGACAAGTTAGATAAGTAATTAAAGATAATTGAAGGTCACTGTAGACCATTTTGATAGTTTTCTCTTTTGTGAAACTTAATTTAAACCTACATTATAGATGTGATATGGCATAGGTCATCCTTCGATCCATTGTAGAACTTGGAAACCTATTTAGGGAATATTCGTTCACATTTTTGTTGAACGCAGGTGGTTTTTATCATGCTGTATTACAACATTTCCTTTTATCAATAGTCCAATTTATAAACAATGTTTTGTGAGTAGAATAAAATTTCCAATGGTAAACTGCTTTTTCGACTGTATTTTACCAGCTAACTAAAAATAGGAAAGCCTTGAACCTCTTCCACTAAATTTAGTTAGTATTAAGATTCTTTTGCAGGGAGTGCAGTGGAGCTAATGCTGAAATCATTAAGTATTTGGTTATATCATCGCTAGTCTCACTGAACTCTTCTGAACTCTACATGTCATGTGTGGTCTGGCGTCTCCTTACCAGCAACAGGTCCCTGGTTCAAACTAGTCAATTCCCTAAAAAACACGCTCAGAGCGTCGTTGCGCGAAAGTGGTAGGGAGACACGACTTAGAACAATAGACACCACGCAGAATGTTAGAATCTGACAGCGTTAAGTGAGAGTCCTCAGATTGCAATAGTTAATTATCTTATAAACTTTTGAGTTTTCGAAAACAGCCACAAGTCGGACTCTCTACTTTTTATTATGACCAGTTTTGCTCTTCAAGTGAACAAGAGCACCATCAGTAAATACAATTTAGAGCTGGCTGACAGCATTAAAGATTGCATTTACAGAGGGCTTTACAGTAATCATTTACTACTGTGCTTTAAACGTGCTATAATACATCCAAATAAATCCTTAGATCTGTAAGCCAATTGTAAAGGCAATCTTTAATGCTGGCAAACAACTTTAAACTGTACATTCTGAAGATGCTCCTATTCATTTGAAGCGCAAATCCGGACATAATGAAAACCACGAAGTGCGACCTGTGGCTGTTTTAGAAAACTTAACAGACGCTCCCAGCTGCAGACAATGTCTGCTCTTGGTATACAGTCTTTTCTTTTCTCTCATACTTTGTAAAGAAAAAGAAGGCGGAAGTCGGCTGTGTCAAATTTTGGTTTATCTGAGAGATACGTACTGTATCATTGACATTGCAGTAATTAGCTCGTCTGCAGTCATCTTCCAGCAAACAAGGAAACATAAATCACGAGATTCTACATTTCTGCGGTCAGCCACCGTAGCTTAGTGGTCAGCGTAGGTGACTGCCATGGGGAGCACACGGGTTCGATTCGCAGAACTACTAAGGATTTTTTCGTGGTCTGGAGACTGGTACACCTGCATTCAGCTTCGTGATGACAATTAAGATGTTTCTTTAAATGAGAAGTAGCGGCTACACGGTCTGGAAGGTCGGCAAATCGGCCGGGAGAGTGGTGTACTGACCACATTCCCATTCATACAGCATCAGCATGACGCCACTTCATTTACAGTATTTACTTTGTTAAAAGCATATTGTTCGAACAAAGACCTATACCAAGTGACAAAAGAATAATAGTACACCACATGAAGAAGGACAAACATTGTGAACAGTGTGAAAACGTTCGGAATACAAAATAGTACTTTTGTTTCGGAAATAAAGGGGTAGAGCGTCCTCCAGGCCAGATGAAAGGAAACGTAGATCACAGCAAACTAACCCACTGAAGATTCCTTAGAGAAAGAAAAAGGCGAAACGCGTCTGGCAAAAATAAATTAAGTTGCAGCAAGAAAAGGTGGTTTTATTTACAAAACAAACTGTGCCTGACCACCCTCTACACACGGTATTAAAAACAGATGGGCGCCTCACCCGATGTATGCCTTTCATCTTCTTCTCTTGGGCCACAGTGATTGTGTAGTCTGTGAACTCGGACCATAATTCCCTAATTTCGGATGCTGCATCGAAAATGAAACGTCTTCAAAGATACTCGAATATTAGAAATAATCGAAGGTTGTGTAACTAATACCTGTAAATTGTTTCGTTTTAGAGAAACATCTTCTCTTAAAAGTGAGCTTTGTTCGCAACTGTCTAAAAATTGAATCGATGAACTGAAAAGATATTCGCTCTGATATAAAGCTGCAAGGTCATCAGCAAAACGGAATTTGCGGACTGTCAATTTCCGTGGGTATGCTGTGTACAAAATGGTTCAAATCGCTCTGAGCTCTATGCGACTTAACTCCTGAGGTCATCAGTCGCCTAGAACTTAGAACTAATTAAACCCAACTAACCTAAGGACATCACACACATCCATACCCGAGGCAGGATTCGAACCTGCGACCGTAGCGGTACCTCGGCTCCAGACTGTAGCGCCTAGAACCGCACGGCCACTCCGGCCGGCTGCTGTCTACAGACTAAGTAACACCGGAGCAAGGAAGTAGCCTTGACGCAAACCACCACTGGGTTTCAGTTAGGTTAACTCTCACAGGATGTGTATCAGAAGTAGTTTCACCATCGAACTCGAAATATGTACCACTATGATTTTGTATACAAACTTTTCATAGTGAACCTGAAAATGTGCTAATAATTTGCCAACAAAATGTAGAGGTAACCTCCAGCAATAACAATTAAATTTCGTGATGCGACCACGACGAAAAAATTAGAGAAATTAGTGCTGATACGGAGCTTTACCGTCATTCTTTCCGCTCGCAATTAGTGAATGGAACGGGAAACTGGGGAGAAGATTGTGTTACCAGAGCCGGCCGGGGTGGCCGAGCGGTTCTAGGCGCTACAGTCTGGAACCGCGTGACCGCTACGGTCGCAGATTCGAATCCTGCCTCGGGCGTGGATGTCCTTAGGTTAGTTAGGTTTAAGTAGTTCTAAGTTCTAGGGGACTGATGACCTTAGAAGTTAGGTCCCATAGTGCTCAGAGCCATTTGAACCATTTTTTGTGATACCAGAGGTACCCTCCACCACTCACTTTAATGTGCCCTGTGGAGTACTGATGTTGACGTAGTTGTGTCAAGAGCGCCTGTACAAAAGTGCGTAGGGGGGCCAAGACCTATGTGTATAGAGTATTTTTAATATTTTGAAAGACGAATGGTGACGTCTACGTAGCCATATAAAAGTTCCAGGTTCGACCTTGTTAAAAGTCTATGTAATACCGACTTTTTAATCTTCTTTTTATGTAGGAGCATACCTTATTACAGTATATATTTTTTTCCTTTCCTTGACTGCCGGGGGGAGGGTGGTCGACCTCCCCCTTTTCTCCGGCTATTGGTGCCCTTGAGATGTATACGAAACATGGCAGGACGTCGCCAAACTTCGAAAGTTTGATAATTGGTGCAAGACTTATGTATAGTAGCACATCGGCGACAACACAAGAATTGGAGTTGCTGAGGACGATAGCGCCTAGGGTAGAACTCCAATACTGTAGAGACAGCGTTTCCAAGCACACAAATCGACGCGGGTGTCGATCACGTGTCTGACGAACGGAATACACATCACCTATGCGTAGTGTGAAGGTACGATCGGTGGTCTACACTGAGTCAGATCGCCGTCGATGTGAATTTGGAGCCTCAGGAGCACATTTCTACCACAGTTTACACGCATATGCTTCAGCAGACTACCAGCGACGAATATATCTTGCCTCCCTGTGCCTAGTGACAACTTCATGTATGTGTTACCAGCAGCAACTGAATTCACCATTTATTATGCGTATCTCATTACTATGCAAAACGTTTTTATGATTCTGTGTTGTTTATTCTTTACACTGTAGACGGCAGCTGTAACGACAGCGCAGTAAGCTTACCGGACAATGTTAGTCATCCCTAAAGGTCACAGCGGCCGCCTCAGCACAGTGCAGTCGGTATGGCACTGCTACCAGGTACTCATGTGACCCTTCACTTTCTGTGCACCTGTCTACTAAGCGCAGTTCGCACAGTAAGATGGGTCAATGTAGGTGTCAGTTGTATTCAGACGGTTTGGACGTTCTGCCCATCCACACCGTGACGATTTGTTGGTGTATCAACGCAGACTGACGAACCTCTCTACATGGAACGGTGTACCTCTCATTGTAATGTAGGACGGCACAGTAAAAATGGCCGCAGGAAGATTCTTACCTACAGGGACTGAAAATGAGTCTCTCACTTTGTTAAAGACAGTCGGTTTAAAACAGGACAGAAATTACTGCCGACAACGAATAAACGCCCAACTCAACAAGTTTCCAGGTGAAGAATGTGAAAGGAACTGCATTCAATGGACATTTGCAGTCGGTGTCCTTGTAAAAGGATGTTGTTCACAGCGGCACGTTAAGCTGTAGGTCGTCAGTGGGCCAAATAATACAGGAACCGGACACTATCCGATAAAGGCTTGTATAGTGGTCCGACGAAGAGTTACTTCCCAAATAATGCAAGGCACTGAGTGCGCAGACGGAAATGATTTTTTTTTTTTTTTTAGTGTGTGTAGAGTGTGGTTCAGGGCCTAGGTGGTTCTTCTATGTTTCGGCTGTGTTTGTCGCACCTTGACTTGAGCTCACTCATTCAGTTTATTGCGTTCTTAAAAGAAGACATTTACTTCAACATACTCGGCCATAAAGTCTTCCACTTTCTTTCTCATTCTCGTAATGGCTATGCTGTCTTCTAATATGACAACAGTCGCGGTCAGAGAACTGCAGTCATAAATTGCTGGATCGACGAAAACATACACACCTGTTACAGCTGAATTGGTCTGCGGGGTAATGTGATTTTAATCCCACAGAAAACGTCTGGGTCTACTGATAACAACGGGTGGATCGCCAGTGAGAGGTTTCAGCTGGATACGACGCACTTGAAGACACTTGTAGATTCTTTCTCTTAGAACTGTGGCCATTATTAAGGGCTGGGGTGGCTAACGAAAGAGAGTGTGCATCAAGTGCGTGCAAGCAGAACAGCAGGTACTACCAACAGGCAATTGCTTATCTGCAGTTATGTTGGAGTAACTGCGTCTTTGAAGTTGACGGTCGTACTTAGAACTTTCATTACTAATTTTTTCTTTCGAATATTGTTCATTCCCAAAGATAGATTCAGTATGAGGAATCGATCTCTGAAAGCATGGCTGTTTTCTTATCTGCTCAGTAGAATGTCACGAGGGATCTCTTCCGGTTATCAGCTTTAGGCGAGACAGTCAGAGACGAGCGCGTCGGGTGACCCAGTGGAAAATATTTGATTTGAATATACAAAAAATGGTCTAGTTGAATGCCGATGTTCAGCAGGCACGGGTACGGTAAGGCGCTATTATATCTGAGTGAGATTTATGTAGAACTCAGGTCAAAGTTTGTTCTACGTTCGTAGACATTGTGCTGTACATGGGTGATTATTTTATGGTTGGTGATGCGAGGCCTGGAGTACTGATGTTCCCAGCATTTTCCAAACCTTAGCGAGCACTTTGTATGGTGGGGTGAGGTAGAAAACCTTCGAAGTACGGTAGAGAATATGTTTTATATTAATCCATCCGAATATTAGGGCATGTCATTTCATCACTCCCCCTTTTAATAATTTTATTTCAATACTTTCTAAAGCGTGTAGATTTGTTTGTGCTTTAGTATTTCACTTGTAGTGTTTCTTTCTTCCACAGGTATACGACGTGGTGGAGTAACTATGCAGTTGCATATTTTCTAACTAAAAAGATTCTGAAGTTCCTTATTCAGCCTTTGTCGCCAATTTCCAATTTTGATATCTTTGTGGTTGAGCCGCATCGGACTACCACATGAAATGTTCATTGTGCCTCCAATAGAGACAGCAATTTTCCAGAACTATCATTGCGATTAGTATATATGAGGGTCATTTCATAAGTCATGCCAACTATAGTATATCTTGTGATATGGCGGCAACATGAGAATTCCATGATGCGACTGGTACGGCAGGGTGTATCTCAATACCAATATATACTATGTGATGAAAAGTATCCGGATATTCCCAAAAATATACATTATTCACACTAGGTGCATTGCGCTGCCACGTACTCCCAGGTACTCCATATCAGCGACCTCAGTAGTCATTAGGCATCGTGAGAGAGCAGGATGGGGCGCTCCGCGGAACTCACTGACTTCGAACGTATTCACATGATAGGTTGTCACTTGAGTCATACATCTGTACGCGCGATTTTCACACTCCTAAACATCGCTAGGTCCACTGTCTCTGATGTGATAGTGAAGTGGAAACGTGAAGGGACACGTACAACACAAAAGCGTACAGGCCGACATCATCTGTTGACTGACACAGACCGCCGACAGGGTCGGAATGTGTAGTAGGCAGACATCTATTCAGACCAAGCCACAGAAATTCCAAACTGCATCAGGATCCACTGCAAGTACTATGACAGTTAGGCGGGAACTTACAAAACTTGGATTTCATGGTCGAGCGGCTGCTCATAAGCCACGCACCACGCAGTTAAATGCCAAACGACGCCTCACTTTCTGTAACGAGCGTAAACATTGGACGATTGAACAGTGGAAAAAACATTGTGTAGAGTGACGAATCACGGTACACAATGTGGTGATCCGACGGCAGGGTGTGGGTATGGCGAATGCCCGGTGAACGTCATCTGCCAGCATGTGTAGTGCCAATAGTAAAATTCGGCAGGGGTGGTGTATATGATGTGGTCGTGTTTTTCATGAAGGGGGCTTGCACCACTTTTTGTTTTGCGTGGCACTATTACAGCATAGGTCTACATTGATGTTTTAAGCACCTTCTTGCTTCCCACTGTTGAAGAGCAATTCGGGGATGGCGGTTGCATCTTTCAGCACGATCGAGCACATGTTCATAATGCACGGCCTGTGGCAGTGTGGTTACACGACAATAACAACCCTATAATGGTCTGACCTGAACAGAGTCCTGACCTGAATCCCACAGAACACCTTTCTGATGTTTCGAAACGTCGACTTCGTGCCAGGCCTCGCTGACCTCTCCTGAGTGCAGCATACCGTGAAGAATGGGCTACCATTCCCCAAGAAACCTTCCAGCACGTAATTGAACGTACGCCTGCGAGAGTGGAAGCTGTCATCAGGTCCAAGGGTGAACCAAAACTATACTGAGTTCGATCATTACCGTTCGAGGGCGCCACGAACTTGTAAGTCATTTTCAGCCAGGTATCCGGATACTTTTGACCACATAGTGTAATATAGTGGCCGGCCCCGGTGGCCGTGCGGTTCTAGGCGCTCCAGTCCGGAGCCGCGCTGCTGCTACGGTCACAGGTTCGAATCCTGCCTCAGGCATGGGTGTGTATGATGCCCTTAGGTTCGTTAGGTTTAAGTAGTTCTAAGTTCTAGGGGACTGATGACCACTGCAGTTGAGTCCCATAGTGTACAGAGCCATTTGAACCATTTGTAATATAGGGTTACAGTACAGGAGGACAGGGTAAAGGTTGAATTGAAAAACACGCATTGGAAAAATGTGTAAATTTATTGTGCACGAGTACAAATGGAACAAAAAACTAATCAAAATAAACTAATGTACATGAAAATAGTCACCCAGTGCATACACACAGTACTGTCAACGATGGGAAAGGCATTACATCCCAGTGGCATTGCCATCAGTGTGTGCCACCTGTCACCGAAATGGCGTGAAGACATTGCCCTGGTTGCAAAGCACTTCTCACGCAATGACTTTGTGGAATAAGTCCGAAATCGCATGGACTGACTTGTGGAGAGTAGGGTGAGTGTGGGAGGATCGCTCTTGTAGCACGGCCAACCTCACACAGAATGTTTCAGTCGCATGCGGTCGTAATCTGTTGATTGATTTCGGTAATGTTTTCCACGGGCTTTCGAATGTAATTACTACAGTAAGCACGTCATACCATAATTTTGCCATTACCCTCGTACGAATTTTAAAAACTGCCGTGAGCACTGCGATTCGACTACTTTCTTTGCAAGATTCTACAGAACGTAAGGTAGGTACACAGTTGGAGTTGTAGTCTTTGAATATTGAGATTTCTAAATAGAAAGTCAAGGGTAATAGACTATGATGCGTGGAACCTTTCGACACATCGAAATTAAAAACATAACCAGTTGCCACGCGGGATTAGCCGAGCGGTCTTAGGCGCTGCAGTCATGGACTGTGCGGCTGGTTCCGGCGGTGGTTCGAGTCCTCCCTCGGGCATGGGTGTGTGTGTTTGTCCTTAGGATAATTTAAGTTAAGTAGTGTGTAAGCTTAGGGACTGATGACCTTAGCAGTTAAGTCACATAAGATTTCAAACACATTTGAATATTTTTTTAACATAACCAGTTTGTAGTAGCTACACACTGTTACAAACATATTGCTCTTATCAAATTAACAGTAGCAACGATTATAGAAAGGGGTTGCCTTATATAACCACATATTTTTCAAAATTGTCTCATCCAAATTTCATTAAATAAAACAATATTCATAAAACCAATATTAATAAAATATAACTGCCGTAACTAAACCTCACAAGCTTCACAACTTACATTGAAACTGTTTTTCATGTAACTCACACCAAAACTCTAAAACCACTTCCCCAAATAAGGGGTTGAAGTAAGTCCAACAAATACAAATGTTTCAAAATTTGCTTAGCCAACTTTCATTAATTAAAACAATATTCATAAAACCACAATTAATCAAATCTCAAACATGCTTGAACTAACATAGACACTGGTTTTCATGTAACTCAGGACCCGGCTAAGGTCATTAATCCACTTAATTGCAATAAGCTCAGATCTTTCCACAATTTGTGTTAAAATTTCCGACAAATTAACAGGATTGTAATACATTCAATATAATAATTGCATATGAAATCATCTTAACACGGGACCGCCTCAACATTACGATAAATTGGTGATGGACGAGAGCAAACCGAAAGATTCTAACAGATACATGATTGGATTGGATTGTTTTGGGGAAGGAGACCAGACAGCGAGGTCATCGGTCTCATCTGATTAGGGAAGGATGGGAAAAAAGTCGGTCGTGCCCTTTCAAAGGAACCATCCTGGCATTTACCTGGAGCGATTTAGGGAAATCACGGAAAACCTAAATCAGGATGGCCGGACGCGGGATTGAACCGTCGTCCTCCCGAATGCGAGTCCAGTGTCTAACCACTGCGCCACCTCGCTCGGTCTAACAGATACAGGAGATGCATGGAGCAGAAGGTAAAATAAAAATATACTCAACTTTGATCTACAAGTAAGATTGCGGAAGACCACAACACTCCACCGGCAAGATGGAATTACCGCACGTTAACAACGTAACCATAGACACCGATCCAGGTCCCTAATTTTCCCTCTTCCACCGTGATACCCCGATCGGAGCTTGCTCGCGTCGACCACCGCCCATTATCTGAAACATAAACACATCAGCGGCAGACAAAATTCTGACGCAACAGATACACGAGGATGTTAACCCAACCAGTTAACAATAAACCTTTAATTCTACGCGGCACAAATGAAGCTTAAGCAGACTTAACATACATGACAGTTGGTCTTAAGATTTGATTAGACAACCTTTAAAACAAGAAATAAAATAATAAAATAGAAAAGGAATTACGGAAAATATTTCGGCCCGCTTCTGAACGCCAGGCACAAACTTACGCACTAGTTGTTGCGCATTAAACACGGCCTCATGTCTGTTGGTTGTGCGTCACTAGCAGTGCCTTAAATGCCGTCAACAAATCAGGCAGTAAGGTGAAAGGTAACTGAAACAGTCAAGATGGAGTTCAGTGCACAGGGGTATTCAATGATCATGAACAGAACCCACCGATGAACACTTCGACGACTCCAGTTCATTAACTTTGAATCACATGCAAGAGACACGAAGGAAATATGTCCTTCACATATCCAAGAAACCCCAGTCACCGTCGGCAGAGGATCTGCATTACAACATCTAAACACGCCGGGACAGCGGCCCATGGTCATTCGTCGAACCGACTCGGCCACTCACCACGCTCCATACAGGCTCAATTCCAGACGCGACTGTCGCTGACACAGCTGACCCCCAAACTGAAGACCCAGAGAGCGCGCGCGCCGCAGTCAAATAGCCATCTGCCAAAGATACGAAGCCAAGCAGGTATCGAAAATCGACTCAGACGATCGTAATGAGAATCGATTGAGACTGGCGCTAGCGGCGCATCAATTCAGACTAAGTGAGACGTGCAGTGGGTAATTCAAATACTAGGTGACTTCCATAGATGTTGCTACTGAAAGACCATGTGCTTATGAGGACATACTATGATCATGTAATTCCTTCAAGTGTCTAATTTATGTGGATTACTATCTTGTTACGCGAATAAGCTACACCTAGTCTTTATTTATTTTGCTCCTCTAGAACAATCGTAGCCAGATAATGTTATATTGCTCATGGATCTAAACTTAACATAAATTTTTCATTCAAAGGGATTCTGTGGGATCGTTCACAGACAGCGGTGCCACATCAGACTGGGCGAAACACTTACCGCTGTAATATGCAACTATGAAAGGCAGCCGCTCCTCAAGACATGCCCACTCTCTCAGTAACACAGCTACGGTCGCAGGTTCGAATCCTGCTTCGGGCATGGATGTGTGTGATATCCTTAGGTTAGTTACGTTTAAGCAGGTCTAAGTTCTAGGGTACTGATGACGTCAGATGTTAAGTCCCATAGTGCTCAGAGCCATTTGAACCATTTTTGACCTTATCAAGTTAAGTAAATCTTTTCATTCTTTCATGTAATAAAGTGAACTAATATTTCCTACGTTGTAGCTCCCGTGAGTCATCTCCCAGAGCAATCAAAGAACTCAGGGTCATATCCGGACGATTGCAGTATCGTCTGGTCCTAACACGTCCTGTTGCACTTGAAAGGTAACTGCAACCGAAGAATGGAAGTAAAAGTTTAAAGCGAACAGTTTCGCCGAATATGTCTGCTGATGTGTTGCAGGTGAAAAAGAAATGGTTCAAATGGCTCTGAGCACTATGGGACTTAACTTCTGAGGTCATCAGTCTAGAAATACTTAAACGTAGCTAACCTAAGGACACCACACACAACCATGCCCGAGGCAGGATTGGAACCTGCGACCGTAGCGGTCGCGCGGTTCCAGACTGTAGCGCCTAGAACCGCTCGACCACTCCGGCCGGCCTGCAGGAGAAAGTTTTGGTCTTTGGCAATAGGCAGTTGCACTTCTTAACGGAAATGTGCTCATTATCAATGCCAGAAACGGTATTAGCGTAACGCCCCCGGTGATTGTTAACTATTGACCAGTCTACTTATAACTACCACAATGAAGCAAAGGGCATGCCATATTCAGAAAAAGAGCCTGCATGATTTAACTGATAGGTACATTTGCATTTAGCAAATTGTGGGAATTGAGAGAGAAATAAGGAAGTCCGAACGGAGGCAGAAGCCAGCACGAGCGCTGCTGTAGGCCACCCACGCACGGCGCTCCGGAGGGGCGACGCGTGACAACCTGGAAGCGCCCCCAGATGCGCCGGATGGAAGTCCCTTCCGGCAGCTCCGGAGACGCAGCCCCTGGGCCCGGCGTCGCGGCGCGTCGCTATCGATGAAACGCCGCGCGTGATAGATTGATTTAGTCGCACCGTTATTGATTGTCGGGGGCAGCGGCCCGCCGTTCCATTCCGGGGATTTCCTTCCATTCCGCCGGCCGCCCCAGCCTCCCGGCCGGACGACAGCCTTTCTCTCGCCCCTGCAGCGGGCATTACGGCGCAATCTTGGGCATAATCCCGGCAGGGCATCCCCGGCCGGCCCTCTCTGCAGTCGCTCCGCCGGACACAGCGTGTCTCAGCAACACCGACTCAAAGGAAGGCGTCGCGCTTGTTCGTGACGTCACGTCAGCTAGGCACGGCGAACGCCAGGTCTGTTGCAGGCATACTCATAATGCTGGTGTCTCCCTCTCTGACACAGGAAAATGAGAAACTATTGGCGGTAGTTGACCGACACACATTGTTCTGAGAGATTTCTGCAATCAATTAATTGTGCAATTCATTACACTTCTTAACAAATAGTGTACTCCTGAACTTAAATTTCCACCTGTTTTAAGGATTGGCATACAAGAACAACTTCGCGGTTCAGCAACAACAGAATTCGTGCTTCTTTACCTTGTTTTTTTATTTTTATTTTTATTTTTTTTATTTACTTATTGTTCTGTGGGACCACATTAAGGAGAAGTCTCCATGGTCATGGAACGAGTCAATACATGAAATTATAGCACGATTGTAGAAACAGATAAAATGAAATATAAGAAACATATTCAGGCGACACGTCATTAGTTTAAATAAAGAAATCAAGAATGTAACACTGGAATTTGCTTAATTTTTTAGCTCTTCCAGCAGCTCCTCGACAGAATAGAAGGAGTGAGCCATGAGGAAACTCTCAGTTTAGACTTAAAACAGTTTGGGCTACTGCTAAGATTTTTGAGTTCTTGTGGTAGCTTATTGAAAATGGACGCAGCAGAATACTGCACTGCTTTCTGCACAATAGTCAAGGAAGTACATTCCACATGCAGATTTGATTTCTGCCTAGTAGTAACTGAGTGAAAGCTGCTAACTCTTGGGAATAAGCTAATATTGCTAACAGCAAACGACATTAAAGGAAATATATACTGTGAGGGCAATGTAAGAATTCCCAGACTATTGAATAGGGGTCGACAAGAGGTTCTCGAACTTACACCACACATAGCTCGAACAGCCCGCTTTTGAGCCAAAATTACCCTTTTTGAATCAGAAGAAATACCCCAAAAAATAATACCATATGACATAAGCGTATGAAAATATGCGAAGTAGACTACTTTTCGTGTTGAAATGTCACTTATTTCAGATACTGTTTTAATGGTAAATAAAGCGGCATTTAGTTTCTGAACAAGATCCTGAACATGGGCTTTCCACAACAGCTTACTATCTATCCGTACGCCTAGGAACTTGAACTGTTCCGTCTCGCTTATAACATGCCAATTCTGTTTGATTAAAATATCAGTTCTTGTTGAATTGTGAGTTAGAAACTGTAAAAACTGAGTCTTACTGTGATTTAGCATCAAATTATTTTTCACAAGCCACGAACTTATTTCATGAACTACATTATTTGATAATGTTTCAATATTACACACAGGATCTTTCACTACCAAGCTGGTGTCATCAGCAAACAGAAATATTTTTGAATCACCTGTAACACTAGAAGGCATATCATTTATATAAATAAGAAACAGCAGTGGCCCCAGCACCGATCCTTGGGGAACGCCCCATTTAACAGGGCGAATTGGGACTGAACATCATGTAAATCTGAGGAAGTTACGTTTGTACTGGGTTGCTTTTACAAGAAACTGTGAGCATATTGGTGTTCTTCTTTAGGTATCTTGGTTGACTATGGGGTGAGGAGCACTGAATGTTAGTGAAATATCTTGTGATTGCACACGTTTGGGGAGGGAGTGGGGGACAGAAGAAGAGGCAACAGAGAGATACTTGTTTTATACAAATAAAGTATTTTTATCATATAAAGTTTCTCCTTTCAGTTGCAAGAGGGGAATATTTATCTTTTCTAATGTGCATGTTTAAAAAAGTTTAAGCTCAGCAGTATTTTCAATGTATGAAGCTATTTTGTTTCCTGTTTAGAATTCCTTTCGTTGAAGACGACTGTAATTTAATGACTGGAAACAGTTGGACATTTACACATGTAAATTAGTTCACATTTCCAGTGACGATGTCAAACGAAAATAAATGAATAAATAAATAAAAGAAACGATTTCATTGTAAGAGGTTGGGGTAAGTTTCGATAACAAAATAGATGAAGTAAATATAGTTACTTGAATGTAAAATTTGCGAAGCCCGCAATGGGGAAAAGCGTATTCTCATATTGATCTATGTTTGTATCGACAGGATTCAGTAATACAGAACTATGATCTTCATTTGTAGCTTTACGATAGGAACAAAACCTTTCATCTAAATAAAACTGCAGAATCCAAAACAATGCCAAACATTTTGTCCAAAAATAAGAGATTTATAGTGACAAGCACGCCCAGGCGTTTCTGCCTGCAACAGACCTGGCGCTTGCCGTGCCTAGCTGACGTGACGTCACCAACAAGCGCCGAGGCCTTCCTTTGAGTCGGTGTTGGTCTCTGGCGCTCGCTTCTGAGCGTCAGCAACGCTACCTGCGCTCTTCCTAAATACTTTACACGAATGGGTGGTGTCTGTTCTTCCGGATGTGTCCGAAAGCTGGTACCGCTACTTCCTTCCCTTTCATTTCCTTTCCCTCTCCTTCACGTTCCATTTACGTAGTACCTATCAAAGTTGCCAATTCCTGTTCTTACTTTCTGCATGCTCGAAGGAACAGACGATCCACCTCGATGGACAATAAAACCACAACGTTCAGTGCAGATAGACAGCCTTCGACCTCCGAGGGGAATCTAAACGTTAGTGAGCATAGAGGGCATGGGCGGGGACTGGGGATCGGCGACAGTAAGTGGGAACGTGAGTCTTCTGAGAAGCGTGCCGCGTTATTCCAAGCATTTGTAACACACTACAGGCCATTAAAATTGCTACACCAAGAACAATTGCAGATGATAAACGGGTATTCATTGGACAAAAATATTATACTAGAACTGACATGTGATTACATTTTCACGCAATTTGGGTGCATAGATCCTGAGAAATCAGTACCCTGAACAACCACCTCTGGCCGTAATAAAGGCCTTGATACGCCTTGGAATTGAGTGAAACAGAGTTTGCATGGCGTGTACAGGTACAGCTGCCCATGCGGCTTCAACACAATACCACAGATCATCAAGAGTAGTGACTGGCTTATTGTGACGAGACAGTTGCTCCGCCACCATTGACCAGACGTTTCCAATTGGTGAGAGATCTAGAGAATGTGCTGGCCACGGCAGCAGTCGAACTTTTTCTGTATCCAGAAAGGCACGTACAGGACCTGCAACATCCGGTCGTGCATTATCCTGCTGAAATGTAGGGTTTCGCAGGGACCGAATGAAGGGTAGGACCAAGGGGCCGTAACACATCTGAAATGTAACGTCTACTGTTCAAAGTGCCATCAATGAGAACATGACGTGACCGAGACGTGTAACCATTGGCACCCCATACCATCACGCCGCCCGCGCCAGTATGCCGATGACGAATACATGCTCCCAATGTCCGTTCACCGCGATGTCGTCAAACACGGATGTGACCATCATTATGCTATAAACAGAACCTGCATTCATCCGAAAAAATGACGTTTTGCCATTCACGCACCCAGGTTCGTCGTTGAGAACACCATTCGCAAGCGCTCCTGTCTGTGATACAGCGTCAAGGATAACCCCAGCCATGGTCTCCGATCTGATAGTCCATGCTGCTGCAAACGTCGTCGAACTGTTCGTGCAGATGGTTGTTGTCTTAAAAACGTCCCCATCTGTCGACTCAGGGATCGAGACGTGGTTGCACGATCCGTTACATCCATGAGGATAAGATACCTGTCATCTCGACTGCTAGTCATACGAGGCCGTTGGGATGCAGCACGGCGTTCCGTATTACCCTCCTGTACCCACTGATTTCATATTCTGCTAACAGTCATTGCATATCGACCAACGCGAGCAGCAATGTCGCGATACGATAAACTGCAATCGCGGTAGGCTACAATCCGACCTTTATTAAAGTCGGAAACGTGATGGTACGCATTTCTCCTCCTTACACGAGGCATCGCGACAACGTTTCATCAGGCAACGCCGGTCAACTGCTGTTTGTGTATGAGAAATCGGTTGGAAACTTTCCTCATGTCAGCCCGTTGTAGGTGTCACCACCGGCGCCAACCTTGTGTGAATGCTCTGAAAAGCTACTCATTTGCATATCACAACATCTACTTCCTGTCGGTTAAATTTCGCGTCTGTAGCACGTCATCTTCGTGGTGTAGCAATTTCAATGGCCAGTAGTGTATACGCTATGTCTGGATGGCGCAATTGCCTGGTAAGCAGGATATTCCGCTTTCTAGTCCTGGACTGGCACACATTTTCACTTGTCGCCGCTGGTTCCTTATTAAGTGTCGATGCGCCTGATAGCGTTAACTTCTTTCCTTTCCTTTCTCCTCCCTCCATCTTCACTTCACATATTACTTCTTAAATATTTTATTACCCGCACAGACAGCAACTCTATAACACTGAGTACTCCGACACTGCTCGGAACCTATTTGCAAATATCTTTCTCCTTCTTGTCTCTGACCATCAATTTCTATCCCCCTCTCTGCAAACTCCTTCTGCCCCTCTCTCTGTCCATCTCCTCCTCAGACCTCTAATTCCAACTCCTCTTCTACGTCTCTTCTCCCTCTCCCTGCCCAACTCTTCCTCCCCCACGTTCATTTCCTCCCTTTTCGCTTTCTGTGTCAATCACCTCCTCTCGCCTGTCCCTATTCATCTCTTCCTATTTCCCTTCTCTCTCCAGTTCCTTCTCTCCTGTGTCTCTGGCCATTTATCCCTCTCGTATCTCTGCTCACCTCTTCTTCCTCATGTCTGTGCCCATGAGCTCCTTCATCCTCGCTGTCTATCTTCTCGTCCTCTCTTCTCACATTCACTTCAATAAAAGATTGGTGGCTCTTACCCCTTTAGTATTTCTTTCCGTATTGAAATAAAATTTAAATCGTTCCAAAGGTTTAAGATGGGGTTTTACCCGTGGCTTTGCTCGTATACGAAAATGTCAAATATATTTCAGATATATTTAACATATTTCACAGGTATTTATACACGTATTTCACCTAGATGTGAAGCTAGTTTCGTCGTAATGTTTCATTTTCACGCCGCTTCATGTTTATGACGTCGTATCTCCTGAAGTATGTGCTGTACAATGTTGTAATCTTGCAAGTTAATCCTTTGGTGTGCGAAGTATGTTATCAATTTAGTTAGTAACAAAGAAGTAATAAATTAAAACATCATGCATGATGTGGCAGTTTATCACTCATCTCAGTAATCTACGTAACTATGTGACGTACAATGGTTTATTTCTGTAGGTACACTTAGCGGCAAATTTGAATACTGTTTGCATAAAGTGTTGAATATAGAGTTAGTAGCAACGAAGTAAAAAAAATTTAAACGTCTAGTATGATGCGATACTTCTTCAGTCATTCGGTGTTTCTGACGTGATATCTCCTGAAGTGACAATGGGTAGCCACGACATTGGGATAATGGATTTACTACAGATTATGTGCAACATTAGGAAGCCACTATAAAAACGTAATGTGAAAGTAGTAAGGCGCGCTATTCTGGCAGTGCTGAGGAAATCGGAAGAGAAGTTTTACGCATCTATTACGTGGTTTCCAACTGTGCGTAGGTACCGGACCTTAGCACTAATAGCGGTCAAGTAGTTAGCGTTTGAGCTTCGTAAAACGAACGTGTTCGACTCCCGGTCAAACCATAGTTTTTGTAGTACAAGTGTTAATTCTGTGATATTAAAGAAATTTTCACCTACACTATTCATTCCTGCTACTTAGCAATATCTCACCGGTATGCAGGTTTGCTGCCAAATAGGGCCTGCGTCTGTGTTTGCAGCTCGAAGCGCCCAGGTGCAAAGTAATTCCGGGTACCTTAACCATATTGCATATAGGCTATAAAGGACTTCGCAAATCACCACAGGCATACATTTTCATGAAAACTCTATGCTTTTCTTCATTTACTTGTCGATAGTTTTAAATATGTTTCTTCTAATAATTAAATTTAACTTAAATTGGTAAGTACTTAAATAACATGAAATTCACAAAAACTTAATACAAATATACGTCCTTTTCAATTACATTACCTCTCAGATGCCATACATATTAAATAACACGACTAGAGCTGAAAAAATATAGATTGAAAATTAAGTCTGAGCGGGAGTCTAACCTTCGCCACATAGACGTTAGTTTTACGGAGATCAAACGCTAAACACTTGACCATAACGAACTGTAACACAAAGTTCCTTGCACAGAAACATCCGGTACATAATAGACGCGTAAAACTTCTCTTGCGATTTTCTCGGAACTGCCAGAGTAGTGCACATTACTACTTGCACGTTATGTGGCTTTAATGGCCCACTAAAGATGTACAAAGTTAGAAGTTTATCTGTGATCCCAAGGTCATGACCTCCCCTTGTAAGTATCGTATATTGGTGTACTTTTTCTCGTATATTCGGTTGTATATGTAAATATTGCCTGTAAATTTGTCACGAATGTCTTTAGTAGAACAGAAGTAATAAACTGTAACGTCATGCTTCATGCGGCAGTTTCACTGCATCAGTTGCGAAAGTGTAGTGAGCGACAAACTTCTCTTGTTTTCCTTCCATCATTTTATGGGGGTCGTCAGCGAGAAAAAGTACCGTAATGTTTGTTGCAATACTGTAAGTGCTTTCATCCTCAAGTACTGGGTAACTGAGTTATGGGTATCTCGCGTCGTGATCTTTTCACCCCCACCCATTTGGTATACGGGTGATTCCTGTGTCCACAGTAAACTGACATGTATTCCAAGATGGGTTGAAACTTGTCAAGTAGTTTAGGGGCAGGTATGCAACATACAAACGTACACTACTGGCCATTAAAACTGCTACACCACGAAGATGACGTGCTACAGACGAGAAATTTAACAGACAGGAAGAAGATGCTGTGATATGCAAATTATTAGCTTTACAGAGCATGCACACAAGGCTGGCGCCGGTGGCGACACCTACAACGTGCTGACATGAGGAAAGTTTCCAACCGATTTCTCGTACACAAACAGCAGTTGATCTGCGTAGCCTGGTGAAACGTTGTTGTGATGCCTCGTGTAAGGAGGAGAAATGCGTACCATCACGTTTCCGACTTTGATAAAGTCGCCTTGATAAAATCGCCTATCGCGATTGCGGTTTATCGTATCGCGACAGTGCTGCTCGCGTTGGTCGAGATCTAATGACTGTTGGCAGGATATGGAATCGGTGCGTTCAGGACGGTAATACGGAACGCCGTGCTGGATCCCAACGGCCTCGTCGAGAGGACAGGTATCTTATCCGCATGGCTGAAACGGATCGTGCAACCTCGTCTCGATCCCTGAGTCAACAGATGGGGGCGTTTGCAAGACAACAACTGTCTGCACGACCAGTTCAACGACGTTTGCAGCAGCATGGACTATCAGCTCGGAGACCATGGCTGGGGTTACCCTAGATGCTGCATCACAGACAGGAGTGTCTGCGATGGTGTACTCAACGACGAACCTGGGTGCACGAATGGCAAAACGTCATTTTTTCGGATGAATCCAGGTTCTGTTTACAGCATCATGGTGGTCGCATCCGTGTTTGGCGATATCGCGGTGAGCGCACATTGGAAGTCGTGTATTCGTCATCGCCATCCTGGCGTATCACCCGGCGTGATGGTATGGGGTGCCATTGGTTACACGTCTCGGTCACCTCTTGTTCACATTGACGGTACTTTGAACAGTGCACGTTACATTTCAGATGTGTTACGACCCGTGGCTCTACCCTCCATTTGATCCCTGCGAAACTCTACATTTCAGCAGGATAATGCGCGACCGCACGTCCTGTACGGGTCTTTCTGGATACAGAAAATGTTCGAGTGCTGCCCTGGCCAACACATTCTCCCGATCTCTCACCAATTGAAAACGTCTGGTCAATGGTGGCCGAGCAACTGGCTCGTCACAATACGCCAGTCACTACTCTTGATGAACTGTGGTATCCTTTTGAAGATGCATGGGCAGCTGTACCTGTACACGCCACCCAAGCTCTGTTTGAATCAATGCCCAGGTGTAACAAGGCCGTTATTACGGCCAGAGGTGGTTGTTCTAGGTACTGTTTCCTCAGGATCCATGCACCCAAATTGCGTGAAAATGTAATCACATAATAACGTACTTCCATTTTCATCTATGTGTAAGTGCTCTGAAAACTTCGGTGTTGATTGCGCGTAAGCTCTAACCACATACACACACACACACACACACACACACACACACACACACACACAGACGCACACACACACACAACCACACAACTTAAGACTTGTAATTTGTTGTATATCAGTTCCTAATAAGTGGAGCCGTCTCCGTATTTCTTGAAAATACTTTAAAAATCAACTTATACCTTAAACAGTTAAATTTTAAAGGCGTGTCTACGAAAATCTGCTTCATCAGTATTGCCAGATGTAGCCAAACAGTAAATGAAGTAAGTTACAAAGAAAACATGCAGCGAGCACGTGGAATTGCTCGAACGTTGGATGTACCTGCAAGTACGATGCATAATGCTACGAAACATCCTGCATTGCCACCCATACAAAATCATCCAGCCTTCCTACTGACTTGCCAGCTAGATGAACGTTCGGTCTGGAATTTCTTACTCCCATGGAAGTGAACAATAAATGACTATGGAACACATGGAACATTTGTGAACAGATGAAGTCCGTTTCTGTCTCCAAGGACATGTCGATACGCCCCGTGATGCCACTCCAGGCGGGTGTAAAATGAATGTGCGCAACGGAAAATAATAAACGCTAAAATGATGATTTGGCCCTGTCTGACTACCCCCTGAAGCAGATCTTAGGATCTGTTAAATCTATAAATTACAATCTAAACATAAATTAATAATGAAGGCAACAAATCCCACTAAATGATAAACGTTGTTCCTGCTTATACATTTGTTTTAGATTAAAAAAAAATTTAGATTACAAAGTTTACATTTCCTAAGTAAAATTACTAATCAGTTGCCCAACTCTGTTCCTTATTATGACGGTGCGGTCTAATATCAATAAAGCGAAATGACTGACATCATCTACATACCAAACAATAGAAGACACTACTTTCACAGATGACCTACGGCGGTGTGGAACCTCACTGGAAATAAACTAACGTGATCACAGCTGTTTAGCTTTTATAGGCCTAATAAGCCGATGCAATTTGCGGTATCACCGTAAGTACCGCGTCCGGTGTGTCGAAGAGATGGTTCTCGTACTCGTCTGCGTCGATGGAAGAACTCCAGCCACAATTAAACTCTTTCAAACACAAGGACGGCAGAAGTCGGTCCTCCGCGAACTCCCAACCACAAGGACGGAATTCAGATAACGTCTCAACGTAAGTGTAGGCAAAGGAAGTGCTCTCAATTACTGAACGCTGCGTACTCAACGACAAATTCCAAACCGGAGGCGAAGTCTAGAATCGTATAGGTTTGCAACAGTACAGTGCCTAACTGTTCTAACTGTAAACTCTACTGAGAGCAAAGAGAGCAAGTCCCTCTATAGTAACAAAGCTGATACTGCGCGACCGTCACACACGGGCGCTCACAACGGAAGACCTCGTCTCTCCACTGCTGGCCTCCCCGTAAAGCTCTGCTCCCCACCATCGTAATTCCGAAAACGAATCATCTTCCCGAAACCACAGAATATTCTCTCTCTCTACAGATTCTTCAGAACGCCGACCAACCCTATTTTAGTCTTTTGTGGTCCAGCGCGGAAAGTTTGCGAGGAAGTACCTATACTCACAAAATGGGACGCTTCTGAGTGAAAATCGTTGTAAATAATCTATCCTGCATGGTTTTCGAGGTGCCGCTTCTTCGTCCCTCTCACCTGCGTCCAAGGATTGCAGAGTTCGGAAGTATTATCCGGTTATCCTTCCGGCCCTACTACAATAGCGGCCGATAGCGGCCGGTCGCCCCTGTGTTGTGTCTTCGCACTCAGGTGTCCAGACTGTCCTTCGTGGCACTTCCTGTGTGGAGCTGGACCACCACACCTGTGTGGGCCTTCCACCCAGGGCTTGAGTTCCGCCGCCCGTTTCATTTCCCCTGGCGTTCCAACCTCTACTAGTATAGGCAATCACTCATTATGCCGTTCTGATACTAAAGACAGTCCGTCACCTTTCACGCAATAAGCGTTAACAATTATATACAAGCGATACGTGACAACGTCAGTCTCCTTTATATATTCATATATACGATGTACAACCTATCACATGACACCTAATTGTGTTTGTAGGTCACGGTAAAGTATGTTGATGGGTGCTTGTAAGGTGCGAAATTATAAACATCTTACAAGTCTTCTAACTTTATTGAACAAGCTTTCTTCTGATGACTCTAGCTTATGTTCCTGAAGAATCCTTGTCACATATTGCAAGTTGCAGTACGATTACACCTTACGACCCTCATAACATGTCTCTGAATTGCTTTGTGCTCTTCATAATTACAGCATAAGTGTTTCAAACACTTGTATATTCCTCCGGTTTGCGTAGCGTCTAATAATCTATTTTCTCACGAGAGGGCCCTCCCTGCAATTCTCGCAACAGTTCTGAGTAACCAATTCATTCGATCCGTCTGATATCTCTTCTCGGTATTTCAGAATGTATTCAAAGAATGTGAGACATGCCAGATGTATTCCACAGTCCTAAATGATTAGATTAACAAAAGACGAATATCTCTACGGTAACAAACATGCCATGAAATTTTATACTCATGTCAGCAAACAAGGTACTATGATAGTATTCACGAAGGCCGGGATTGATTTTTTCCTGCATTTTTACTTACCGTGTATACTTTTTTTCAGTTACGAAGACAAAATTTTAGCTGTTTGCTTTTATCGCTAGTTTCTGCTCGTTATAGGCAGATATGCTGAATAATAGAAATTAATATATGAATTTCAGTCTAGTACATGCAGCATCCTTCAAATAGCATCATTCAGAAAGACCAAATGAAAGTCGTTTGTCATTAAACGTTCAACGGACTCACTGTTGCGAAAAGGAGGTTAGGTTAATTTCACTTATGTGTCCCTCCTTTAGTAACTGGATTCAACTCAAACATTATAAATTGATTAAACAAAATAGCCGTATACACACAAAAATGTAGGAACTTCATTTTCTGACCATATAACATAAGGCAATAGATGAGACAAGATACGATCATTTCTGTGATCCATTAAACAATCTAGAAAGATACCTTTGCCGGAGTATAAAATATCTGGATAATTACGGACACTTACAATGTGAAAACCGTTGCAGATACGTAGCTATAAATCTCCATATTCTGGAACAAACTATGTATAAAGTACTACTGACTTACTTGAGGTATCGACTTTCATCTAAAGAGTCAAAGTTTGCTTATGTAGAAAAAAGCTTTCGAATAATTGGCGCCATGAGGCTGTGTGTCTTTCTTTTTGTAGCTCAATTCAGATCAGATATTATTAACTGATAACAGAAGTTACCTATACAATTACTAGCGGTATACATACAGATATACTCAGGTCTACGCTTATTTGGTCAAACAGTACAGGCCAGACCTTAAGGATCTTCGTTAACCCAAACGTGATTACTGAAGGAAAGTGTCTCTGGGACCTAAATCAGAAGGAAATTTTGTACTGGTTAGTCGAACCATCATCAGCTTTCAGGAGGTACAGGCACCACTAGACGCTCACCTGGTAGTAAAACAAATTTGAACTTAGAACGGAAGTCCCGGAAGAAAACCCATCCTTTGGCGATTTCCCCGCAACGTTTAAGGTGGGCATGGACATTGTAACAGATCAAGTCCACGTACAGGAGCAAATTATTGTACTGTTACTGCATAGTGGTTTCCTTTTGTAAAATTTTCTCGACTTTAGGGAAGCCTCAAGACAGACGCTCAAGCAAATTCAAATTCAGGACAAACGATTATTTAGCTATGCATCTGTGGTCTCGCATTGTTATGTGTGTTTTTATAACTACGTAAATTTTTTTGTACATCGTCAGAAACGACTATGCTTTCTCGTTTTTTTTTTCATGAATCTGTGAG
The DNA here is from genome assembly GCF_023864275.1 of Schistocerca cancellata. Classification (NCBI taxonomy): domain Eukaryota; kingdom Metazoa; phylum Arthropoda; class Insecta; order Orthoptera; family Acrididae; genus Schistocerca; species Schistocerca cancellata. Next base: position 987,738,405 of record NC_064627.1, read on the forward strand.
ATGATCAGTGAAAAGTATTCCTCGAGGTATGGAGGCCTGAGGGAAATTTTGTTCAAAATAGCCCTGGTATACAATGATGTATCATGCAGCGTAACATGCTGTGACAGTGCGAGAGAGAGAGAGAGAGAGAGAGAGAGAGAGAGAGAGAGAGAGAGAGAGAGAGACACAAAGATGTTGTTTATTACTCTGTGGCGGTCAGTGCTCACATAATTATTCTTAAGATTTAGAGCTTTTTTTCTTCTTAAGATTAATTTTTACAAGAAGAGAGCCATTCTTGTGATGTAAAAATCGACGCCATTGCGAGTTTTTGATTCACATTGTAAAATACACTCCTGGAAATGGAAAAAAGAACACATGGACACCGGTGTGTCAGACCCACCATACTTGCTCCGGACACTGCGAGAGGGCTGTACAAGCAATGATCACACGCACGGCACAGCGGACACACCAGGAACCGCGGTGTTGGCCGTCGAATGGCGCTAGCTGCGCAGCATTTGTGCACCGACGCCGTCAGTGTCAGCCAGTTTGCCGTGGCATACGGAGCTCCATCGCAGTCTTTAACACTGGTAGCATGCCGCGACAGCGTGGACGTGAACCGTATGTGCAGTTGACGGACTTTGAGCGAGGGCGTATAGTGGGCATGCGGGAGGCCGGGTGGACGTACCGCCGAATTGCTCAACACGTGGGGCGTGAGGTCTCCACAGTACATCGATGTTGTCGCCAGTGGTCGGCGGAAGGTGCACGTGCCCGTCGACCTGGGACCGGACCGCAGCGACGCACGGATGCACGCCAAGACCGTAGGATCCTACGCAGTGCCGTAGGGGACCGCACCGCCACTTCCCAGCAAATTAGGGACACTGTTGCTCTTGGGGTATCGGCGAGGACCATTCGCAACCGTCTCCATGAAGCTGGGCTACGGTCCCGCACACCGTTAGGCCGTCTTCCGCTCACGCCCCAACATCGTGCAGCCCGCCTCCAGTGGTGTCGCGACAGGCGTGAATGGAGGGACGAATGGAGACGTGTCGTCTTCAGCGATGAGAGTCGCTTCTGCCTTGGTGCCAATGATGGTCGTATGCGTGTTTGGCGCCGTGCAGGTGAGCGCCACAATCAGGACTGCATACGACCGAGGCACACAGGGCCAACACCCGGCATCATGGTGTGGGGAGCGATCTCCTACACTGGCCGTACACCACTGGTGATCGTCGAGGGGACACTGAATAGTGCACGGTACGTCCAAACCGTCATCGAACACATCGTTCTACCATTCCTAGACCGGCAAGGGAACTTGCTGTTCCAACAGGACAATGCACGTCCGCATGTATCCCGTGCCACCCAACGTGCTCTAGAAGGTGTAAGTCAACTATCCTGGCCAGCAAGATCTCCGGATCTGTCCCCCATTGAGCATGTTTGGGACTGGATGAAGCGTCGTCTCACGCGGTCTGCACGTCCAGCACGAACGCTGGTCCAACTGAGGCGCCAGGTGGAAATGGCATGGCAAGCCGTTCCACAGGACTACATCCAGCATCTCTACGATCGTCTCCATGGGAGAATAGCAGCCTGCATTGCTGCGAAAGGTGGATATACACTGTACTAGTGCCGACATTGTGCATGCTCTGTTGCCTGTGTCTATGTGCCTGTGGTTCTGTCAGTGTGATCATGTGATGTATCTGACCCCAGGAATGTATCAATAAAGTTTCCCCTTCCTGGGACAATGAATTCACGGTGTTCTTATTTCAATTTCCAGGAGTGTATATGTGAATATGGAAGGAAATCAGTTAATACAACAATAAAATATTGGTCATTTCAAGAAGGTGCGTGATATTCCACACCCAGCGTATACTTCTATTGTGATTTAATAATAAATACCAGCTTGAGGACAGTTCCGACTGGAGCGTTCAGTTCTAGTGAAATAGTTTGATGTTTTCTTCGGAAAAGAAGTCACTTCATGGATCATTCAAATCCACAATAGTACCTGGACATTTCTCAGAACTGAAAGCAATCTGATTGCTGTGCAACAGAGCCCCGAAGAATATTTCTCCGTACTTTGCTTACCAATTTCAGCTCAACACGGTATCTGCAGCATCTGGAGCAGATTTCTGCAACAGCGACAGCGTGTAATCGCAATCAGTTTCACACATCGCCCTGTGTACGCTGTATGTATTCCACAACAGTGAACATACAGTTACTCAGACACACAGAAAGACAATAGAAGGTGGTGTGGGAAACATGTCAGTATTAAGGTCCTGTAGAGTTAAACAGTAATTAGCCTAGTAGCAGTAGTAAACAAAATTTAATTTTTTTTTAAAGGAGCCTTTATAATACATATCTAAGAGACACATCTAACACAGTTAAAGTTAGGTTGCCCCAAATATTGCGAATCTGATAGACTTGCGAGACTTGGTCGTAATCATTTCAAATCAAAACAGCCGTGTGTGCATGATGCCTTCAGCTGTCGTCATGCCCATTTTATGAGCATTTAGCTAACGTTAATGTTAATCAGGTAATTAACGAAGCCTATCATGCGCATCTGTACCATAGCGCATCTGAAAATCTGCCAAATAAGCCATACAACGTTTCCGTTTTACATATATAATCAGTGTTGATGAGAGATCGCAAGGAGGCATAATATTATCTTTCCAGTCCGTCGAAGAGTACTAAACTGTGATCCTCAACAGCAGTGAAGTACGGTATACAGAAACGTATATTAGCACACTTCATATTTCCTACAACACACATCACCAGGATAAAAAATGGCTCTGAGCACTATGCGACTTAACTGCTGAGGTCATCAGTCGCCTAGAACTTAGAACTAATCAAACCTAACTAACCTAAGGACATCACACACATCCATGCCCGAGGCAGGATTCGAACCTGCCACCGTAGCGGTCGCTCGGCTCCAGACTGTAGCGCCTAGAACCGCACGGCCACTCCGGCTGCTCCGTAGTCAAGATTTTATGGCTTTGGCACCACATTTTTCTGTTCTAATCATTTTCGTTTCTGATGAGTGGTTTTAGAATTCGAGCTCGCCCTGCAATTTCCTGCTTATGGAGCTCCCCGTCTGCTATTTTGGTGCCGAAGGGATTCGCGAGTGCGGCATGCAGTTCAGGGGAGTGATTTCTGCAGATGTTGTCTGATTATTTTTCGGCAGCATTTGTTTCAGTAATCTTCTGTCACAATCACTCAACGCACAGTTTCATCCATGTTGTGTGTTAGTGGATGATGCTTCTCCGCTTTCCTTGTATGTGGTATAATTATTCGATGTGTTGACCCTTGAAACAAACACATATGAACACGAACGGTTTGTCCACGTTCTGATTCAATCAGATCCGACGTAATGCACTCAGATCCATACGGAACACTCATCTGACAGCGACTGCCACTTTCGACGTATTGAGAACGTTACACAGGTGCCGTTTGTCGTCAAAAACAACAGCTTGGCTAGCATTTGCATTTATATTGAATTGTGCATTTCTTGCAGTGTTTCTATATTTTTATCCAAGCCCTTTATGTAATTATGGTTTGAAGGCGGGGGAAAAACGAAAGTGTCTTCACTTTTCCACTAATCGTCCTGAGAAACTGTAACAATGCCGTAAGTCTAACTCGATTCATACGAGAATTAACGCTTATTGGCACACTGACTCTCTGTATTGAACTAAGCTGTGAGATACCTCACTGATAGCAGCGGCTGCCTTAGTGGTAGTGAGAAACTTGCGTTGTAATTGGAATGTTCTGTTTGGAATTCAATTAGACTACTAGCCCAAGTGAACCCTAACCCAAACCCATTTTTGAAAACTATTCCTTATTACATACAAAAGTAACGACCCAAGTCATTAATTAACGATCTCAGCCTGAGTACAGCATAAGAAAAAGACTTAGCTGAGCACTTCAAAAATGGTTCAAATGGCTCTGAGCACTATGGGACTTAACATCTGAGGTCATCAGTCGCCTATAACTTAGAACTACTTAAACCCAACTAACCTAAGGACATCACGCACATCCATGCCCGAGGCAGGATTCGAACCTGCGACCGTAGCGGTCACTCAGCTCCACACTGTAGCGCCTAGAACCGCGCGGCCACTCCGACCGCCCAACGATAAAACACAAGGCATTATATAGGCCACTGTTTCACCACTCAGGTAGAGGAGTGTGTGGATGAACTGTAACGTCGAACACTAGATGTGCAATGCTTTATCTTTCTGCTGAAGTCTTGCAGCATATTACTGAAACAAGTCCAGATACGAGAAAAAAGTAAACTATTACTGTTGCTGCGAAGTTTGTCTATGTGTAAAATAGACGTGGTTTTTGCAGTGTGGTAGACATACTGTGTTTCAGCTTACATTAAATATCCGGTCAGCCCAAAAACAGAATACGTATGACGGACGTGGGCGCCATGAAATTTTTTATTTTCCTTCGGATGTGTGGCTAATTAATAAAACAGGTCGGCGTCATAATTTAGTGATGTGGATACGCGGGCGCCGACGCACCGCCGACCTCCGGCCTGTAATACAGGCGGCTGCATATTGACGGCAGGGCTCAGCGCCCATATCGTCAACAGAGCAGCCGCCGACACCGAGCTCCACCCACGTGTGGCCGCCGCACACTGTAATGCGATATTTTCCGTACATTTGCCACACTGACACGTCGGGCTTTAGAGTAACGATATATCTTCCTCCACAATAAATGGACAGATGTACGCGTAAAATTATATTTGTGGTTGTTTCAGCTCCTCTAGTCGAAAAATAATAAATAAAAGTTTTGGTCTTTGTTACGTGTTTCATCCCGTTCATACTTTTGTGTCCACAGTTGGTTTACGAAGCTGTAAGACTACCACGGTACACGAGATTTAAGTGGAAAACCTGGTTCCAGAGTTGAAATAAACAAACCCAGGCGTGCCTGTGTAATGCAGCACGTATTAGATGTACTTACTGCAGCAACTGGTATTCATATTCTTTTAAAGCATAACGGTAAGCTGGCCGGTGTGGCCGAGCGGTTCTAGGCGCTTCAGCCGGGAACCGCGCGACCGCTACGGTCGCCGGTTCGAATCCCGCCTCCGGCATGGATTTCTGTGATGTCCTTAGGTTAGTTGGGTTTAAGTAGTTCTAAGATCTAGTGGACTGATGACGTCAGATGTTGAGTCCCATAGTGCTCAGACCCATTTGAACCATAACGGTTAAACTTTAAAATCGAATACAGCAGAAAAAGTGCTAAAGCTTACGAATTTTTTAGTTTCGAAAAGGTAATATGAGCTAGGTGCTACTAACGTCTACAAGGGGGGTTTTAATGGGAAACCTCTACAGGTAACAGTGCAGCAAAAAAGAAAATATGGAACATAGCAACGCTATAATTATATCTATAGCAAAAGAAAAAAGAGAAAGGGTTAAAAATATAAGCAATTTGGTATCAAATAGTAAACTACTACTAGAGAGTAGCCTATATTGATAACATTTGTAGTGAAGTTCTCAGAGGAGCCCAGTATCCTGAAAAGAGAAATATTTGGAGTACACTAGAAAATAAGACCATGTACCGTTCCGAAAGAGGAGATGTAGTACAACATTAAAATTGTGTGTTTCAATAAGGAAATTATGCGAAACAATTAGAAACAATCTTTAATATGTTAACACGTTCAGTACCATGTGAAATGTCACCATACCAGCTATTAACAGGGGGTACGTTCAAATATTATAGTAAATGAACTAATTCAGTTATCATTGTATGAAGATACCGATAGAATTAAATAAAATAGCGGTCACATTGGAAACACTGGATAAAGAAGCTAAAACAGGGAAATTAAATATGACCAGAGAAAACGGCCCATCAAGTATGGTTCAAATGGCTCTGAGCACTATGGGACTTAACTTCTGAGGTCATCAGTCCCCTACAACGTAGAACCATTTAAACCTAACTTACGTAAGGATTTTGGTTGTTGGTTGGTTTGGGGAAGGAGACCAGACAGCGTGGTCATCGGTCTCATCGGATTAGGGAAGGATTGGGAAGGAAGTCGGCCGTGCCCTTTCAGAGGAACCATCCCGGCATTTGCCTGGAGTGATTTAGGGAAATCACGGAAAACCTAAATCAGGATGGCCGGACGCGCGCCAGTGTCTAACCACTGCGCCACCCCGCTCGGTTTACGTAAGGACATCACACACTTCCGTGCCCGAGGCAGGATTCGAGCCTGCGACCATAGTGGTCGCGCGGTTCCAGACTGTAGCGCCCAGAACCGCTCGGCCACCCCGGCCTGCATCAAGTAATGCATTTCGTGACTTATTTCTGATAAAATCCGAAAGTAAATCGTCATAGATGGATACCGAAATTATATGGGAGATACTAAAGAGGATACTTCACGCTAATGCAATGGAGGTTGTACATCAAAGGTGTACAGTCTCAAAAGGAATGTCAGATGTGGTCATAATTACGATGATAAAAACACAAAAAGAAACAGTTGTTTCTGTTGAAAAAATTTGTTTTTATTGCTGTAGTGAAACTAAATATGTCACCATAGTGTTAAGATAAATTCTATTTGTTTCGATACATACTCGATTTGAAATTGATATGAACAACAAAACTGGTCATGTGAAACACTTAAATATCACCTGCAACTTTAAAAGTGTACTGTATGCTGCAGTAGTTCAGAGAGTGTGACGTAGAAGCACACAGTAATGAAACCAAAGTGCTGCGAGTCAAGAGGCACATTTAACTTACTGTAACGTATCGAGGATGTGTATAAAGGTACTCTGTCGCAAGAGAGAAGGAGCGTGGCACAAGGTAGAGGCAGCTGACGTCACGCCAGCTGTTTAGGTGGTGAGACGAATCACATGGGATTACTGAAATAACTTGTATCAAGAAATAGTATTAGAATATGAAGTCATATCGCATTGAATAACGATTAAACTGATGAATGTTAACATAAATTTTCGAAAAATAGTTCATAAAATGTGTGTCTCAAACAGAAAGAGATTACTAAGACTGTGTCTAAACTAGCACTCTGTCAGCACAAAAGGCACAAAGTCCAGAGGCTGAAATGATTATGGAGGTCAACTTTCACGACCGAAATTAATATAGTCAGCTGGTAATCACTATGTAGCGATAGTGCACGGGGTCATCAGGTTTTTACTTTGTCTTCTGAAAGCACAGTGACAGAGTAACAAGATCATTAATCTTCTAAAAGAAATCTGAGTAGCACTGGTATGATACTGCGACACAATGAATCGGTGATCTTGTGGCACAAACAGACAGTATGTTGACATGAACGAATACTTCTGCCGTATGATGGGCGCCACTTTCAGATAAAAGAATTTCAAGCACTGAAGGAATCTGTACTCTCATTTTCTGGAAGTATAACGGCAACACACCAGATACTAGATTATGATATACAGATGGAACGTGGCTACCTGTTTTGCACACCTCTTTCTTTCTATATGAAGTCGATTAAAGAATGAGTAAAAGATACCAGTGTAGATTACATGGGCAATATTTCTTAAAATAAATCGAATCCCAGGGACCTGACATACTGCACTGTAACTAGCCTCATTTCTTTTCATTTTGAGGTGGTGCCGGATAACTTGGCGAGCGAAGGGATGCAAAGCACCACGGATTTGGGAGACGACAGACGAGAAAAGAGTGGCTCCTTGCTGTGAGTGGTAACTGCGGCCTCAGTTGTCTGTATTCAGTGCGCAGCGGTGGGGTCCAGCAGCTATTGTATATTTTACAGCCTTGGCCTGCATGGCAGAGAACTGTGGTCAAGTTACCACACAAACAGCAGGAGAGTGCCCCTTTCCTGTGTTTCGAAACAAGCTTTCGTAGATAATTATCGATCACATCCCCAAATAACCACGGAGAGCTTAAATGATAGCTCTAGCCGCATGTGCAGCCTTTCTAACTTCAGATGACCTCTGAGGTAAGGCTAGTGCTGGGTGCAAAAACATGCCTCTGGTACATGGTGACAATAACTGACCTACATAAAAAAAACCAAAGCTCAAACAACGGAGTGTACAAACTTAATTCCACATGTAAACGTCACTACGGATATTATTCGGATTTAGTTTATGACATGTTCTGTATGCCTGCCATCTTTGGCGATGATGTGGCTCAGACCAATAGCGAAATTCTGTATGACACGATGAAGTGTCGGAACATCGATGCTGTCGACGACCTCCCGAATGGCTGTGTTCAGCTCAGCAATGGTTTGGGGGCTACTGCTGCACACCTTGTCTTTAATAATGCCCCAAAGAAGGATCCGCATGTGTTCAGATCCGAAGAATATGGCTGCCAATCGAGGCCCATTCCAATGGTCTGCGGGTACCCCAGAGCCAGAATGCGTTCCTCAAGGTGCCCGTCCAGGAAGGACATCAGACGCTCTCCTTCTTCGATGCTTGTACCTCATGTTGTCGAAATCAGTGTCATTTTGGATAAGGGGGATGAAATCATCTTCCAGGTACCGTTCGGTAGTCACTGAGCCATCAAGGAATATTGCACCGATTATTCCGTGACTGTACACTGCACATGAGACTGTCACCAGTTGAGGGTGAAGCACAAACGCGCCTGATTTGCTTATTGATGAACCATTTCAAATGAAAGTGGTCTAAGCCAAACCATACCCATACTAATTCCGATCATGCCCCGCTGCCAACCGTGCAGTTTGATAGTCCTAACGCAAACTGTTCAGAAGTTATTACGATTTTATTGCATACAGTTCAATAATTGTCGTAGTTCAATACTTGTCACACTTTAAGTTAGTGATGTCACAGTGACAGAGCTGTATCAGCTGTTTTCTATAAGTCGGAAGGCGATATGCGATAATATTGCGTTATTACCGTGACACACAGTCTTGGTGGAATTCTGTGCGCTGGAGGGAATGCACCCTATTGGGCCATCGTGTATGCACTTTTCGGTTCTGGTCGACGTTTAAGTCTTGGCGCGGAAATATTGCTGGACGTAGGAAGATGCCAGAAAATAAAGAGACAGGTGAGAGTTCATAGTGGGTTGAGGTTGGAGAGCACAGCAGGGACACTGAAGTCGTGATCCGGACAGCACACCTCAGCAGGCGAGTAGGGTTCGGAGTTGCAACAGCAGGGCGATGCCCACGTCACATGCAGCAGTGCCATTCGCATGTTAGTGGCGTCCAGCACAGCAGTCTGGGAATAATTACGGTGTGCCTAAGTGGCAGCACCAGGATGATAGGGCATTCTTGGTCTGCATTTGCGGATTTCTGTACAACAACCTGTCTCAAGATCACAGTCGCTGTACTGAGTGCATAAATCTTTTTATTAACCAGCAGATATGCAGTCACTGTTCTCAGTTGGGGTTAAAGAATTTTCAGACAAAATTACTACTTAGTTAACTCATTGAAGAAAGTGACTTTGCCAACCATCAAAATTCCATTAGTTGAAGTTACATGCATTGCGTTTATAAATCACTCAGTAATCTTGAAAACTTTGTTCATTTTTCACTATGTTTTTTGAATAAATTGTTGTGTTTACTGTAAAAGCGTTTCTGTTAGACACATTCCGTGAACATTAAAATAACATTTTTTGTGAATATCCATTTTAGAATCTATGGTCATGGCGTTAGAAACCGCGTTATCCCATAAAATTGGGTACGTTAAAGTTGTTAACTTATGTCTTACAGGCATGCCCAGCTCACAGTCAGTTTTCATGAAACCGGAGGGTTTTTTGCACGCAGGAGGTCTCGCACAGAAAAAAACTTGTATCTCTCTCTACGTGTTCTTATTTGTGTTATGAAAAAATCTTATTGTTTTATCTGTTTCAGTACTTTTCAACATTCCTCTGTAGCACCACTTCTCAAATACTTTGATTCTCTTCAAATCCTTGATCCACTAGCATGCAATGCTGTGTTCTAATCGTAACTTCTTACGATTTATTCTTCAAATTAGAGCCTATGTTTGACTCCAATAGACTTCTCATGGCCAAGAATGTCCTCTTTACCAGACGTAAATGTCCTCTTTGCTTATGGTATTCTGCTTTTCATGTCCTCCTTGCTTCGCCCGTCATCGACTATTTTGCTTCCAAGGTAGCAGAATTCCTTCGCCTACTTCGATAACTACAACAAACAATTTTTAAGTTTCTCGCTAATCTGATTTCTTCCACTTTTCATTACTTTCGTATTTCCTCCATTTAGTCTCAGTCTATATTCTGTACATTTTAGACTGTTCATTCAATTCAACAGGTCCTGTAGTTCTTCTACACTTCCACTGAGGACAGCAATAAAATCAACTAATCCTATCATCGGTATCCTTTCACCATGCATTTCAAACCCACTCTTGAACCATTCTTTTCTCTCCGTTATTGCTTCTTCGGTTGAATAGTAGGGGCGAAAGGTTTCAACCATCTCTTCAATTTTTAATCAAATCACTAAGTTCTTCACTTCCCTATTTTACTTTTCCCTCTTGGTTGTACGTCCTCTATGTCACCCGTCTTTCCATGTAGTTTACTCCCATATTTTCAGGATTTCGAACATTTTGAGACATATCACATAACCGGATGCTTTTTCTAGATCGACGAATCTCATGAGGGTGTCTTGGGTTTTCTTTTGTCTTGCTTCCATTGTCAAGAGCCGTCAGAACTGCCTCTCTGGTGTCTTTATCTTTCCTAATACCAGACAGATCATCATTTAAGAGACTCTCAGTTTTACCCGTTCTCCCATATATTACACTTCTCAGCAACTTGGCGCATGAGATGTCAAGCTTATTGTGCGATACTATACCTACGGGGGGGGGGGGGGGGTTTATGGGCGCTCAACATATACCTACGTATCTACAATTGCCGTATTAGCAATTGTGTGGTTGATATTTTTCCGGAAGTCTGGTGGTATATAGCCAGTCTCATACATTCTACACACCAAATTGAAGAGTCGTTTTGTTTCCATTTCCCCAAATAATTTTAAAAATACCGGTGCAATGTTATCGATCTCTTCTGCTTTCTTTGATCTCAGGTCTTCAAAGGCTCTTTTAAACTCTAATATTTTGTCCCGTATGTTTTCCATATCGGTTCCAGTCTCCTGTCAAGTCATCAAACAAATTCTACCCCCCTCCCCCCTCTCTTACAGACCTTCAATATCCTCTTTCCATGTACCTGCTATCTCATTTGTGTTTAATAGTGCTATTACCATTTAACACTTATTGTTAGCACCCTTGCGTAAGTTCTTTTTGACTTTTCTGTGTGCCGAATCAGTCCTATATCTGCTCCTGGGTACGCCTTACAATCCAGTATCTGATTTCAAACTCACTGTATGGTCATGATGCAATCCATCTGGGGTCTTCCCATATCTCCGAATCTTTCTCACGAGTACGTCATTCGATTCTTGAGCAGGATATTCCCTATTATCATCTTAAATTTATTGCCGAACTGAATTAGTCTTTCTCGTCTTTCATTCCTACTGCCTAGCCAGTAGTCTCTACTTATATTTTCTTCTGTTCCTTCCCTTAAGGCCGCGTACTAGTCCCCCACGTTTATTAGATTTTCATCTCCCTCTACATTCTGAATTTCACATTCAGTATCGCCGAACACTTTTTCTTTCTCTTCACATTCCCTTTCCGAAGTCGTCATGTATGCATAAACTTTTTCTCATTCTCACCTTTCCCTTAGCAGTCTCCCGGAGATCCGAATGGCGGACTTGCCCGGAATCATTTGCTAATGGAGAGATCGTTATGACACTTTTTCAGTTACAGGCCATATGTACCATGCATTCACATTACGTTTATTCAGTGCAGTGATTTCCTTTTCTTTTTTCATCATAACTTCTGTTTTTTCCGCCTTTTTTGGCTTCTCTGAACCTCAGATCGCTCCTTCACCCTCTTTGGCAAGGCTGTTGGCAAAATTATGGTGATTTCTAGTACCAGTATGTTTGACCGCCATTTCTGATGGTCTTTATTCGAAATTTAAGAAGTGCCTGGGAAGATCTTTGGATTTACGTCATTAGACGCTACCCTTACACCACGCGCTCGTGTCTAAAGAAGTAATTGAATGATACTATTATCTGTTTTCTGGTCAACATTCGGTGGTGAATGATTCATTTTAAGGTAAAAAAACTGTTGTGTGTAGGATCCTCCCGTTAGAAAGCTACCCCGATAGTGTCCTAACTGGTTGTCTACAGTTTCTTCAACTTCGTTCAGGGCATTTTTTATAATAAAATAAATGCCTTCAGCAGATGTGAAACTGTTGACAGTTTGACATTTTGTTTCCCTTTTTACTCAGCGCGTGTTTTAATTCTGTTTTCTAGTCGTCTCGAACCATCTCTGGTCTGCAGATGTTCAAATAAAGCAGGCGTAGTTCACTACTAATCTTTGGTTCTGACCTTTAAAATAAATCTGTTTTGATGGACTCGTTAACACAAGCTCTTTTATGTTTTAGTGTTTATGTCATTTACATGGGAGACGTCGATTTCATTGCTAGCCCGCGGATACATTCAACGCAAGTATTACCACTCGCAGGGTTCATGTGTACCACCTATCTGTCAATGTGGACCGTGTAAAAAAAATTATTGCTTACTTTCAGCAATGTCACGGCAATGAACACAGCTCTGCATGAAATAAAACGATGGCCTGGAATGCACACAAACCCCAAAATTGTATAACGTAACACAGCAGACGAGGTGTGACATCTAATTCCATGTGGACAGTGGATTTTTTTTAGATCGTTAGTTAATTATGATTTTTATGTTGTGGCATGATAATTTCCACGTAATACAGAAAACCTTAATTGCGGCAACCGATGCTAATGTTTGTCAGTGTTTTTTCACCTTATAATTGGTGTTTTTATTTCATTTTCGTTTTTTAATCCGTAACATTACCAAAGGATTTAGAAAGATCTGATGCAATTTTGGAGCGTTCATCTCGACCAACTGAACTATGTATTAGTATCCGGGTGGAAATACTGGCAAAATGTAAGTGAATGTCAGGCCTACATCCACGCCTACAGATATAATTTGCAAGCCACCATACGATCTGTAGCAGAGGCCTCCTCTACAACTACTAGATATTCCCTTTTCTTTTCGACTTCCAGGTGGAATAGGGGAAAATCACTGTCTATTTTCTTCTGTACGAACCTTGATTTCTCTTATTTTGACCTTGCGATCCTTACGCGACATTTACATTGGCGGCAATATAATTGTTCTGTGTTCCAAATGCGGGTTCTCCGAACTTTTGCAAGTATTCGCCTCCAGGGATTTCCATCTGTGTTCACGGAATATTTCCGAAATACTCGCCTATTGATCGAACCTACCGCTAGTAATTTTTAGCAGCAGTTCTTTCCATTGCTTCGATGTCCTTTTTTACTCCGACTTGGGTGGTAGAAAATGTCTCAAATGGTTCTGAGCACTATGGGACTTAACTTCTGAGATCATCAGTCCCCTAGAACTTAGAACTACTGAAACCTAACTAACTAACACATCCATGCCCAAGGCAGGATTCGAACTTGCGACCGTAGCGGTCGCGCGGTTCCAGACTGTAGCGCCTAGGACCGCTCGGTCACCCCGGCCGGCTGAGTGGGAGAGCAGGGAAGCGTTCAGACCTGAAACATTCGAACAGTAGTCAAGAATATAAGGCACCAGGGTTCTGTACAGATGAGTTACACTGTCCTAGAATTTTCCCAATAAACCTCTTTCCCCGCAAACTGCCTTACTTGCTCGTCCCATTTTGTGCTGCTTTCCAATGTTATGCCTAGTCGTTTCTGTCACTTAGCCAAAACTAATATTGTATTCCATTATTTTCTACTCACATGAAATGGGTTACCTTTCCCACAATTAGAACAAGCTGACAGTCATCAGACCAAATAGAAATTCTGTACTAGTATAAAGCATCCTCCTGCAACCACTCAACGACGGCATTTTTCCATAAACTTCGGCTTCATTAGCAGACAGTCCTTGATTATTACCATCATATCCACACACATTGTTTATGTACATAGATAACAAGAGTGGTCCTGTCGCACCTCCTTGGGGCAGCGCTAATAATACGTTTGATGAACAGTGTTGACGTGTACACACTGGGTTGTATTATTTAAAAAGTGTTCCAGCAACGCATACCTGAGAACCTACTCCGTTCGCTTCGACTTCTGTTGATAGTCTGCAGGCTGGCACTGTGTTAAACACTTTTGGAAGGTCAAGGACTATGTAATTCACCCACCATCAACGTTTCGCTGGATACGGTGACAGAAAAGAGTAAGCAGATACCACCGAATATGTCTAAATCCGTGCTAAATTGTGAAAAAGACTTCTTCTGTCATGGAAATTTATTATATCCTAACTCAGAATATTATTTCGAATTCAGCAGCGAACCGACGTTAAGGATATTGATCTCTAATTTTTCATGTCTGTTCTATCCTTCGTACATACTACAGTTACCTGCACTTTTTACCAGTCGCTTTCGACTTTGCGAAAGACAAGAGATTCAAGATAAATGCAGGCTAAGTGCGTGGCCAGTACTGAAGAGTACTCGCTGAAAAGACGAAATGGATTCCATTCAGACCTGGCGACTTATTAGGACTCCTCCAGTTGCTCTTTAACGTCAGGGATGGCTTCATCCACGTCCTCCGTAAGGTGAAAACGGTGACGTATCTGCACAATCCTCGTGCGAGAACTATTTTCCAAACCGTAAATTTGAAGTACAACTTTCCTTTTGCTGTCTTCTGTCACAGTTTCAGACTGGGTGATTCTTCAATATAAACCTGCCACCCACTTAGTGATTTTACGTGGGACCAGAACTTTCCAGGATCTCGACAAAATTTTCCGTTAACATTCTTATAAATTAGCTCTGGCCTGTCAACATTTCTGCATTCCCTACTTAACCGATAGTAAAACAATCTATGCTTTTTCAGTATTCTCCGGATTAGGTTATTAAACCATGATGTGTCTTTTTCCGTGTCTAATCCACTTACTCGGTAGACGTTTCTGCGAAGTGAGACTTAAAGTTTAAACTGCGCCAATAGTTCCTCTACATTCATCATATTGGCACTTAATATTTTCTGCTCACTGTCTACATTTTAGCAATTACTCATTTAATCTTTCCTGCGTAACGAGCTACGAGCCTTCTTGATGGATTTATTAACTTAAGTAACCGTCGTGGCTATATAACACCGTGGTCGCTGATCTCCCTCTCTCTCTCTCTCTGTTCATATGTTCATACTGACTGTCGATAAGATCTGGCCTGCTTGTAGCTAAGAGCTCTAAAATGTATCCGTTACTTGTGGATTGCAGAACTAATTGCTGAATATTGTTCTCCGAGAAAGCAAGACTGCATATCCTTGTAAAGTGTTATGAATCCACAGACGTCTCAGACTGTACTCAGCATATTAAAGTCGCCTCCATCTAATATTACACGATCAAGATACTTCTGGCCTACTGAGCGTAAACTTTGTTTGTATTATTCCGCAACTGTTACAGCGGTGTCGGGTAGCAGGTAAAAGCATCCGTTGATTAAGTTCACCTGGAACGATTACTCGCGTCCAGGTAACTTCGTAGGCAGAGATTAATAGACGTATGTTTATGCACTGCAATGAACATTCCCAGTCCTATGGCATCTAACGTGTCATTTAGATATACTCCCCATGCTTCGTTAAATATTTCGGAGCTGTCTGGTTAGGGTATCAGCCAACAGTGTCTTCTGGGTACACGGCAGCCTTCCTGCAGGCGATAAACTCATGGGACTTCGTTACGAATGACTCAGCAGTTTGCTGATGAAACACAGATATCCGAAGTGTTTAGTTTCTACGAAATTTCATTTCGCTCTCTGCGTAGTGATCGGCGAGTGTTCATGAGACAGATTCAAATTACAGCCTAGCTTAAAGAAACCGTGTGCATTCCACATGTACTCAGCTACCTGAGTAGCGAGTTACGTGACCTGTGCGTAGACGGCTTCCAGAAACTTGCAAAGTACTTTTAGAAGCCAACCGACGCTGAGTCTTTGCTATATCTGCGGTATTGAGTTCTAAAGGTGGTCCAAGGAGCAATTAAGCATGTGGCACAGCTTTTTTTGCTCGTCAGTGAATAACTATTGACGATAGGAGTCCATTACTTCATCCATATTTTGCCCTCGCACACAATTCTCATAGTTATATCTTTGTTTGTGTTACTATAGAATAAAAAATCTTTATCTTCTTGTTTTATATTCATAAAACTCTTTTACTAAATGCCACGAACAATACTAGCTTATACTCCTTCGTCTTGGATCTATTGTTCTTGATTATTCGTAGTCCCTCCACAATGTTGGAGTTCACTTCTACCGGCTACTTCTTAGTAAGACCAAGCAACCTGCTATAGAACTGTGTTATGTCTTCTCTGTGATCCCATTGTCGCTCAAGTTACTGATTCCACATTCTATTACTTGAGAAAATGCAAAATATTCCGCTATCCTAACATTACATATACTATCTCCTAAACACTACTTATACTATCTAACAAGGGCTTGAATTCGTGCGACGCAGAATCTCTACTTTATTGTGTTTAAAAAGTTGATCAACACATGGTAAAGTAGGTGGTCATATTGTTTTGTTTCAAGAATCGTGATAAACTAATACCGTTTAGAGTAACAGAGCATTCTTTGCGTGCATCTGATATTCCTCTTTGTTGATGTCATGATGGCCGAAATAAAACATTTTCTGTGACTTCGTCGAAGAAAAGATGTGTACAAAGAAAAGGGCCAGTCTCTTTCTCGGTGACAATATGTCCATTATTCCTAATAACAGTTGTTACAGAGCAGCGAAATGAGTGTGCCAAGCTACTGAAGTATTACGGGCTCAAGAGTGTATCTGATTCAGATCATGTTTAAATGCTCGTCTGTTCTATTCAGACCTGCAAAAGACATGCAGGGACGACCAATACTGAGAGCTGTGATCCCTCAATGAGCAACGACAACAAGTGTAGAGCGTTCAGGTAAGCAGATGGGACTATGGCCGAGTCTCCAAAATATGCCCTATAAATGTTCTAGACGAAGTTTGCGTATGAGATGATACCAATCGAACATTCATTACTGTAGCTAGAAACAATTGCCTAAGCGAAATTTTTCCTGTGATGGCAGATGGGGATTACTTTTCTGTATAACATCCACACTCATTGTGAACGCTATTTTAACCCTCGTTCTTCTGCACTCCTGCCTCTACACCTTTATTGTTTTTGCGATTAGAATAAATCATTCCATAAGCTCCTTCCCGGGTCATTCCAGACTCCGACAGTGCAGTACCTCAAACTCTGACGTCATCAGCTCGTGTTCTAGTGGCTAGCGTTGATGCCACTGGATCACGGGCTCCCGGGTTCGATTCCCGGCCGGGAGTCATAATTCATGAAAGTGGCGAGATTCGACTGAGGAACGGTTGGAAATTCGTGCGTCATCATCATCATCATCATCATCGTCATCATCATCAAACTGTGACGCCCAAATGTGTCAAGTGAGTTGAAACAGCGACCTCCACTACACAGTGGACAACGGCAGGTTACGTGCTGCCAGATCTTCCTGCTCTCGCAAGCTTCAGTTAAGATGGTGTTACTGGTTAACACAAAAGTAGAAGAAAGTTTTACCCAAAGATATTGATATTAAGGTGAAAATTTCTTACAATTCGTATTCCACTAAGACATTTTTGTCAGCCCAGTTATAAGATTACTGATAGTTGAACGAAATCTTTTCTTACCAGATATCGTTGTTATACGGAGATTATGGACGCAGGAGAATGTGGCGTATACCCATGGAGCTATGTCGTCTCCGTCACAACAAGGTTGCATCCACGTATGAAGTAGCTCTGATTTTGTCTGGGTCTCACGTTCACAATTAGGCCCCATTGTCCGAATGCAAGAACCAGTGATAGATGCATTTCATAGGGTCCTCCTTGCAGTCCACCTTTCTGGCATCAGTGTCGTGCTAGATATGTCAATTTCAACAGGACAATGCGGCGTAGGGCCACTCTTCGGTTGCATGCAAGTGGCTTGATTAACACTCTAGCGAATTCACGACGATGGCTTCGCCCTACATATCACACGATCTTCATCCAGGCGAACGCTTATGGCATTCTGTCGATACCTGTGTGCACCCGATTAACGGATCACCAACTGAACGGTGGCTACAGGGAATTTCGGTGAGGACTGGATAAGGGGTTTACTAACATTCATTCACCTTTTTACTACACAGTTTTACTGACTATAAAATTTAACATTTTATTCAGTGATTCAGTCTTTGACAAAATGGTCACAACATAGTTTTACAGTATTAAACACGATGAGAGATCATGCGTGCCGTAAATTAAGAAGCGACCAATTACCGTCCAAATGAAAGCAAATCCAATTAGTTAACTATAATTATAACATTGATTTCACCATCGGTAATAACCTCGAACATAAATTTATCATAAAAACCATACATGAAGGCTACAGCCCCATTACAGAACTAAACAAGGTCATGGTAGCGTGAGCAGCAAGGCGCAGCAATTTACCGTATACAAACACTCCGCCTTACATGAATATTACATTTTCATTAATGAAGAGGATAATAATATCGCCAATACAGCTCTCACAAAGGGAATGTGAACATACAGGAGGAACAAGGTAAAAAGTGGCACAAATAAGGGTTTCAAAACTAATGGTCAAGTTATTCCGCCCCCGGTAGCTGAGTGGTCAGCGTGACAGACTGTTAATCTAAAGGGCCCGGGTTCGATTCCCGGCTGGGTCGGAGATTTTCTCCGCCAGGGACTGGGTGTTGTGTTGTCCTAATCATCATCATTTCATCCCCATCGACGCGCAGGTCGCCGAAGTGGCGTCAAATCGAAAGACCTGCACCAGGCGAACGGTCTACGCGACGGGAGGCCCTAGCCACACGACATTTCATTTCATTCATCGATCTATTGATACGTTAGGACTAATGGACTCTTGCGGTGCTTGGAGTCCAGGGGCCGACGTCAAAATATCTGGAAAACATCCAGTAAGTAATTTAACTTCCATCCCGGAGCTGCAAAGCTTCGCGATCGAGCAAAGGACCACGAAACCCCTAGCAAGGGCACAACCCGTGCGCGTCGTAGTCAAATACGGTTCGGCCGGCCACGAAAGATCAAACGGGAAAGGAAATGAGCAAAGAGGGTTGGTTAGACGATGCGGAAAAACCAGCCAGGCCTAGGACTAAAGTTATCGTCAGGTCGCTACCTGGCATTCAAATCTACAGATCAATACATTGAAATAACAAGGTAAGGATAGCATAGAAAGATCAGATGTAACAAACAAGAACCCGATAGACAGTTTATTATAGGTTTCATCACTTTCGGCCACCTTGACCCACTGACGTATAACCGAACGCAAATTCAAACGGAACTTGAGAAGCAATACATGCTTACACACGATTATAGAAGAACCATATTGTAATTCAAGCTTACTTCTGCGCTAAGGTGAATAGAATAAAACATAAATATAGCCCCAGATGAGATTAACTGATCTATTAAAGTACAAATTTGCACTCGTTTAAAAATACAAATATAAATTTAAAACCAAACTTTAAAAATACTTATTCAAGTGTTTATTATCCTGGATTAACGCAGAGCCACAAGAATGCCATGATTTATGAACTTGTAGTAGCTGAATGCATACAGTACAGAATCTTTTATATCAAATGCTACATACTTTTATTGGAAGAGGTCATAGTCACATATTATAAGCTAATGAGGAGGAGGAACAGATTAAGAAATATAGCACCTGCTTCCCTGTGCACAAAATAGCGTGCAACAGATTATAGCACTACTTAAGAAAAAAACATTTTAACAAACAAATTCGTAAATATAACACAAATGATGGCATATGACAAGCAGAAATTTAGTAACGTGACATATCACTTGACGTCACTGCTCGGGGACGGGCTAACGGAACAATGACTTCCTTACCTGTCCGAACGTACAACTAACGGTCTAATCAAAATATTGCGACTACGTTAGAGGCAAGTCTACTGCGGTTGTAAGTACGAAGGTTAGAACATATGTCACTAGAAATAGAAGCATTCACCCTTACCTAAACGTGTGACTTCGACTCGACATGTGGCAGTGTTATTGAAATTAACAGCAGTCCTTCAGTGACGTAAGGTGCCAACTGCACAAGCTACCCTGCTGGACACGCGAAAATAAACAGATCTCTCTCTCTCTCTCTCTCTCTCTCTCCCTCTCTCTCTCTCTCCCTATTCTCTCTCATCCACGGAGCGCTCCGCTCCAGCTCCGTGCCGTTTGCCATCTCTCGTCTTCATTGTGGTGGGGTCCTACTTTTAGCTCCCCAGTCGCCGCCAGACCGTGCCAACAGCGTCTCCGAGGACAAACTATGCACTTAGGTGAAGAATCGCTAACCAAAGAGCCGTATTGGCTCACTAACAACGCAAGGAGACACGTGCAAGATGCAATATCTCTGCAGAGAAATCACAACATCTCGCATCGACCACGTTTCTTAGTGTTACTGCAGTTGTCAGAGCTCCCGGATAAGCGAATCTTTTACGTCCAGTGACTTTCCAAAACCTTTTGCGATTCCGTTCAGTATTAGGGTATGGAACATTCCGGGAAAAAGTATTGCCTGCTGTGGTAGACTCAACATATCATTTAAACTGACCATATTGTCTTTGTCATTGACTCTTCAATAAAATGCGGTGACGTAGTGAACCAGAAATATGCACTGGACACCTAAACACATTCCAGGCCGCATACGAGCAGCCGGCCGCTGTGGTCTAGCGGTTCTAGGCGCTCAGTCCGGAACCGCGCGACTGCTACAGTCGCAGGTTCGAATCCTGCCTCGAGCATGGATGTGTGTGATGTCCTTAGGTTAGTTAGGTTTAAGTAGTTCTAAGTTCTAGGGGACTGATGACCACAGATGTTAAGTCCCATAGTGCTCAGAGCCATTTGAACCATTTTTTGCATACGAGCATTGATTACGTACACATTTACACTAAAGTAATTTTTTGGAAAGATTAAGGATAATTTTTCACACCTTAAAGCAATTTTCGATACATCGACGGGTCACAATCTGTAGGTATTCTTCATTCTGTTCTTTGACTATCTTCACGAAGTTCTGAGCTATCAGGATGTGGCTGAAAAACTGTAAGTCAGTTTTCAATATTATTTGTTTCAGTCAAACAACAGGCCACTCTAAAACTTATAAAATGACAGTAATTCCCGTCATGCATCCGAGGACGGACTCTGAGTTTGGTGTTGTATTAGAATCATTCACACAGCAACGAAACAGAGGCGGTGAAATGAAAACCTTTGACAGAATGGTAATGCTATTGCCTACGAAAGAAGATGCGGTCCCTCTTAGAGACACAAGGTTCAAAACTCGTCGCTAGAGCGACATGGCCGCACACCCACGTGAGCACGTGCACGCATTGGCCGCCATTGTAGTCAGTTGTGCTGAAAAAAAGACAAGTTGAAGCTTGAAGAGAGGGGAAAAGGGGTGTATTCCGCTGTTGGCGGATGACGGGGGATCTGGAATGCCACAATCCATTGTCGATACCATTGTCCAGCAGGTGGGTGCCCCCATTATTGAGGAGCGGACAGTTACAAAGGCCGCCATTGCCCCAGAGATCGGATTGAGAGCTGAATTACTACGTATAATCTGTGCTCTGTGTACCCTTGTGCAATTTTTCGATAACGTTCTGTTTCCCACATTCCATCCGCTCAAAAGGGAGCACACAAAAACCATTTGCTCCTGTTCTGAAGCCCCTGTGTCTACGTATTAAGGACGACCGTGCGCTGTGGACGGCCACTACGGGCACCTTCTCGCCCTGTCGCCGCGTTCTTGTGCACCGACAGCCCTCTCGCGGAGAATTTGATGCCTCACCACTCTTCTAGTGACGATACAATCCTTTCCTGACAATGGCATGACGGTCCACAAATATTTTTTTTTCATTTTAGAACGTTGAAACACACTACTGGCCGTTAAAATTGCTACACCACGAAGATGACGTGCTACAGACGCGAAATTCAACCGACAGGAAGAAGATGCTGTGATATGCAAATGATTAGCTTTTCAGAGCATTCACACAAGGTTGGCGCCGGTGGCGACACCTAAAACGTGCTGACATGAGGAAAGTTTCCAACCGATTTCTCATTCACAAACTGCAGTTGACCGGCGTTGCCTGGTGAAACGTTGTTGTGATGCCTCGTGTAAGCAGGAGAAATGCGTACCATCACGTTTCCGACTTTGATAAAGGTCGGTTTGTAGCCTATCGCGATTGCGGTTTATCGTATAGCGACATTGCTGCTCGCGTTGGTCGAGATCCAATGACTGTTAGCAGAATATGAAATCAGTGGGTACAGGAGGGTAATACGGAACGCGGTGCTGGATGCAAACGGCCTCGTATGACTAGCAGTCGAGATGACAAGACATCTTATCCTCATGGCTGTAACGGATCGTGCAGCCACGTCTCGATCCCTGAGTCATCAGATGGGGACGTTTGCAAGACAACAACCATCTGCAAGAACAGTTCGACGACGTTTGCAGCGGCGTGGAGTGTCAGCTCGGAGACCATGGCTGCGGTTACCCTTGACGCTGCTTCACCGACAGGAGCGCCTGCGATGGTGTGCTCAACGACCAACCTGGGTGCAAGAATGGCAAAACGTCATATTTTCGGATGAATCCAGGTTCTGTTTACAGCATCATGATGGTCGCATCCGTGTTTGGCGACATCGCGGTGAACGCATATTGGAAGCGTGTATTCGTCTTCGCCATACTGGTGTATCACCCGGCGTGATGGTATGGGGTGCCAATGGTTACACTTCTCGGTCTCCTCTCGTTCGCATTGACGGCACTTTGAACAATGGACGTTACATTTCACATGTGTTACAATCCGTGGCTCTACCCTTCATTCGATCCCCGCGAAACCTTACATTTCAGGAGGATAATGCACGACCGCATGTTGCAGGTGCTGTACGGGTCTTTCTGGATACAGAAAATGTTCGACTGCTGCCCTGGCCAGCACATTCTCCAGATCTCTCACCAATAGAAAACGTCTGGTCGATGGTGGCCGAGCAACTGGCTCGTCACAATACGCCAGTCACTAGTCTTGATGAACTGTGGTATCGTGTTGAAGCTGCATGGGCAGCTGTACCTGTACACGCCATCCAAGATCTGTTTGACTCAATGCCGTTATTACGGCCAGATGTTGTTTATCTGGGTACTGATTTCTCAGGATCTTTTTACCCAAATTGCGTGAAAATGTAATCACATGTCAGTTAGAGTGTAATATATTTGTCCAATGAATACCCGTTT
Organism: Schistocerca cancellata; assembly: GCF_023864275.1. Taxonomy (NCBI): domain Eukaryota; kingdom Metazoa; phylum Arthropoda; class Insecta; order Orthoptera; family Acrididae; genus Schistocerca; species Schistocerca cancellata. Next base: position 987,761,625 of record NC_064627.1, read on the forward strand.
ATCATCTGCATTTCTTCTTGGTGTGGCAATTTTAATGGCCAGTAGTGTAGATACAAATGACCACATCTGTAATTAATGTTATTTTTATGTCTGATGGAGATCTATTGTTGACAGAAACAGTCAGTTTTAATAAAGGGACATACGGCTGTTGCGCTACATGATGATTTTTCAAAGAAGGTTTAATAGGCTCTGAGCACTATGGGATTCAACTTCTGAGGTAAGTAATCCCCTAGAACGTAGAACTACTTAAACCTAACTAACCTAAGGACATCACACACATCCATGCCAGAGGCAGGTTTCGAACCTGCGACCGTAGCGGTCTCGCGGTTCCAGACTGTAGCGCCTAGAACCGCACGGCCGGTTTGACAGGGTCCAGTGCGTCAGTAAATTTTGTTCAAATTACCACCGTCTGACATTTGTTACAATTTAGGTTTATTGTGTATACATCTTATCTACCCGAAAGCAGTTGCGGGGCCATTGGTTTCTTCTATTCTTGTTCATAATCTGTTTTATTGCGCATCACAACTGGATTTTTGAACATCGGGGTGATTTTTGTTCCACAGTCACCATCAGGAATATTAGCAGCAACCTGTTCATTTCTTTCTGTATTGCAAGCTTCAGATTTACTAGTGGAAATATTTGCTTCTAGTTCTTACAGGTCGCTCCTTATACAAACGGTCCAGGTGGCGCAGTGGTTAGCACACTGGACTCGCATTCTGGAGGACGATGATTCAACCCGCGTCCGGCCATCCAGATTCATGTTCTCGCTATTTCGCTAAATCGCTCCATAGAAATGCTGTGAGGGTTCCTTCGAAATCGCACTGGCGGTTTGCTTCCCCACCCTTGACACAATTCGAGCTTATGCTCCGTCTCTAATAATCACAATGTTGACGCGACGTTCAACCCAATTTCCCTTCTTCCTTCCTCATACGGAAGGTTTAGCAGTGATCCTTGTAAAATCTACCATCTGTAGTCTGTTCCGATTTCGCCATCATTGTCAAAACAGTGAATGTTACACTCATCACTCCTAGTAGTATCTGTTTGTCTAGTTGTACCTACACGTCAATTTCCGCCTGCTTCCTTGGATGGTCCTCTGGACTGAGGTCAAGTTTTCGATTTCACTAGACAAGCTTTAATGCTTTACCATTGTGGGCACACAGAACAATTCAATGCGGAATGTCCATGTTTTCGTCGCTTTCTGCTGCTTTATATTGTCACTCTTAGCAAGGTTTCTTTTGAGTCTGTATATCACCTTAGTGTCTATCTAGTTTCCCTATTAAAATCATCTCTTGCTTGTTGAATTTAGTGCATAGAAACAGACATCATACGATCACAGATACGAGTATAATATTTGTCGGTATTCATGATAAACGTGTCTCCTTAAATAATCCAGAAGCCGTAAATTGCCCTAATGCTAACTGCACAAAAGATGCCTGCAGGACTCCCTTTTCGCAACAGCAGATTTTCGAACGCTAGAAAAATAATTAGGCAAATTTTGTTTGTTGTAAAAAAGTTTTCGATGGAACAATGTGAATAATAAAATTACTTTCCACAGTGACAGATATCAGCTGTTACAGCGAAGATATTCCGTTCCAGTGGAGCAGTAAACTTCCAAATCCTCCCAATGCATTTAACTACAGAGTCATACACTCCTGGAAATTGAAATAAGAACACCGTGAATTCATTGTCCCAGGAAGGGGAAACTTTATTGACACATTCCTGGGGTCAGATACATCACATGATCACACTGACAGAACCACAGGCACATAGACACAGGCAACAGAGCATGCACAATGTCGGCACTAGTACAGTGTATATCCACCTTTCGCAGCAATGCAGGCTGTAATTCTCCCATGGAGACGATCGTAGAGATGCTGGATGTAGTCCTGTGGAACGGCTTGCCATGCCATTTCCACCTGGCGCCTCAGTTGGACCAGCGTTCGTGCTGGACGTGCAGACCGCGTGAGACGACGCTTCATCCAGTCCCAAACATGCTCAATGGGGGACAGATCCGGAGATCTTGCTGGCCAGGGTAGTTGACTTACACCTTCTAGAGCACGTTGGGTGGCACGGGATACATGCGGACGTGCATTGTCCTGTTGGAACAGCAAGTTCCCTTGCCGGTCTAGGAATGGTAGAACGATGGGTTCGATGGCGGTTTGGATGTACCGTGCACTATTCAGTGTCCCCTCGACGATCACCAGTGGTGTACGGCCAGTGTAGGAGATCGCTTCCCACACCATGATGCTGGGTGTTGGCCCTGTGTGCCTCGGTTGTATGCAGTCCTGATTGTGGCGCTCACCTGCACGGCGCCAAACACGCATACGACCATCATTGGCACCAAGGCAGAAGCGACTCTCATCGCTGAAGACGACACGTCTCCATTCGTCCCTCCATTCACGCCTGTCGCGACACCACTGGAGGCGGGCTGCACGATGTTGGGGCGTGAGCGGAAGACGGCCTAACGGTGTGCGGGACCGTAGCCCAGCTTCATGGAGACGGTTGCGAATGGTCCTCGCCGATACCCCAGGAGCAACAGTGTCCCTAATTTGCTGGGAAGTGGCGGTGCGGTCCCCTACGGCACTGCGTAGGATCCTACGGTCTTGGCGTGCATCCGTGCGTCGCTGCGGTCCGGTCCCAGGTCGACGGGCACGTGCACCTTCCGCCGACCACTGGCGACAACATCGATGTACTGTGGAGACCTCACGCTCCACGTGTTGAGCAATTCGGCGGTACGTCCACCCGGCCTCCCGCATGCCCACTATACGCCCTCGCTCAAAGTCCGTCAACTGCACATACGGTTCACGTCCACGCTGTCGCGGCATGCTACCAGTGTTAAAGACTGCGATGGAGCTCCGTATGCCACGGCAAACTGGCTGACACTGACGGCGGCGGTGCACAAATGCTGCGCAGCTAGCGCCATTCGACGGCCAACACCGCGGTTCCTGGTGTGTCCGCTGTGCCGTGCGTGTGATCATTGCTTGTACAGCCCTCTCGCAGTGTCCGGAGCAAGTATGGTGGATCTGACATACTGGTGGCAATGTGTTCTTTTTTCCATTTCCAGGAGTGTATGTAGAGGAGTAAGACTCCGGCATAATTACGTATACAAATGGCAATTACGTAAAACGAAAGCGTCACGTAGGTATCAGCTCCTGCGTAATGTAAGTGGAAAGGTGATGCAGAGACACTGTTATGGATTTTAACAGAGGCCGGCAGACAAGCACCATCATTCATGGCCTCTTTATCTCGACTGATAGATGGCTCCCTAGTCGACCCCCAGTGCAACCGCCTTAACCATCAGAGGTGGCACAAGGCACAAACTGCAGTGCCTGATGAATTAAGGGAGAAGAGGAAACCAAACATCACACAGAAGAAATAACTGAATTCATTCCCAACGATTTCTTATCGATATCTAGTAACTACAGAAAAAGAAAATTATACAACATTATGAGCTACGGTACTTGTGAGCAGAAACTAATTTACAATACATTTATTTTTGGCTATGACGGTAAAGAAGAAAAAGAAAAATCTTGTCAACACAACAGTTAAAAAGTTTATTTGTACAATAAATCATATTTTTACGATTCTTATTGAAAGAAACTATACATATGGTAAGAAAATTGAGTAAAATGAACTGCCAACAACAGCATTTTTTTCTCAGAAAGAAAAGACACAAAAATTGTTACAGATCTAGCTTTACGACGCATCTCAGTCAAAAACAATACTACGAATGGGAAATGTGACGTCTCCTGAGTGAACTCGCCAAGTTTCCGTCATTTCCGGCAGATAGCGTAGCTAAGGACAGTTTCAAAATGGCGTCTGTAGGTAATGTAAGTTACAAGCAACATGCAGTCATTGAATTTCTCTTTGCAGAGAAAGAAACTGTAGGGAATATTCACAACCGCTTGTGCAAAGTCTATGGAGCATCTGCTGCCGACAGAGATATTCGCTGGGCACGGAGGGTGAGGTCATGAGAAGGCGGTTCCGCGGAGCTCCACGATTTGTAGCGGTCGGGGAGACATTCACGGCTGTCACATCTGACCTGTTGCAGCGAGCTGATGTTGTCATTCGTGAGGACAGAACCAGTGCGACTCGGCAGTTGGCACTGCATCTGTCAATCAGCGAAGGATGTGTGGATACAATTATCCCCACTCTCGGATATTCAAAAGGTTGTGCAAGATGTGTCCCACGGTGTCTAACGGTGGATAACAAATCGCACAGAAAAAACATTTGTCTCGATTTGTTGCAATGTTTTGAAGCTGAGAAGGAGGCCTTTTTGTCCCGGATTGTAACACGTTATGAAACATGGGTTCACCATTTTGAACCCGAAACAAAACGACAGTCGATGGAATGGCGATTCCCACTCCCCACTGAAGAACATTCAAACAACTGCTTCCGCCGATAAGGTCATGATCGCCATGTTCTGAGATTGTGAAGGTGTGATCCTCATTGACGTGACGCAAATAGGTGGTACCATTAATTCAAAAGCAAATATGAACCCCTCAACAAAACTAGGAAGCGCTTCCAGTGACTTCGACGCCACGGCAACCCAGGAGATGTTTTGCTGCAACACGACAACGCTCGCTCCCACACAAGTCTGAGGAATGCTGAATACATCGCAAAACAGGATAAGACAGTGTTACCCCATACACTCTTTGGCCCTGAGCTAGCCACCTCGGACTTACACGAGTTTGGGCCATTAAATGATGCGAATCGTGGAAGATATTTTGAGGACGATGAGGGTGTGATCCACACAGTGAAGCACTGGCTCCGCCAACAGGACGAGGACTGGTAGTGACAGGGCATACACGCCCTGTTTCGCCCATAGAACGGGATGGAAATGGCATGAAAAAATAGATGTGTACATCATTCTTTCGTGTGTATAATTCTCATTATGTTCAATAAGGAATTGGTTCAAATGGTTCAAATGGCTCTGAGCACTATGGGACTTAACATCTATGGTCATCAGTCCCCTAGAACTTAGAACTACTTAAACCTAACTAACGTAAGGACAGCACACAACACCCAGCCATCACGAGGCAGAGAAAATCCCTGACCCCTCCGGGAATCGAACCCGAGAACCCGCGATGGGAAGCGAGAACGCTACCGCACGACCACGAGATGCGGGCAATAAGGAATTGTTAAAGATAAAAATGCATTGCATTACCTTCTGGGTGACCCTCGTATATCATTGAAGTGATGAAACGCAACTAAAATGTGAAACAGGCTATACAGCATGGAACGCACTATACAGCTTAGATAAGATACGACACCATTCCACACGTTTCAGTTTTCACCCATCAGAATCATATTTGAAATACGTAAAGATTACGTGTCGATTTGAATCTTCACATGTAATGTCATTATGTGTTCTGTTTGCCCTAGCTATGATATAGCAAAGGAAAAGACGGATGTTGATATCGTGGTGACGTACAGATAGAGGGAAAAGTCATTGTAATTGTCCTTCCATTGCTTCTCATGGGGTGTATGAAGGGAAAGATTCCTACTACAGGCACATCAAAACTGCCGATCGACCGTTCGTCTAGGAGGAAGAAATCATCTTATATTGCTCATCGTTGAATGCAGACCAATGTTGTCGTCTCCAAAGGCTGTAACAGTACGAATTCACGTGCGGTTGCCTAGAAGCCAACCGTTTCACGTTAAGGAAAAAGAAATTTGGAAATTTGTGGTAAGGCCTGTAACGTGGTAGTCTAACTTACCGGGTGATCAAAAAGTCAGTATAAATTTGAAAACTGAATAAATCACGGAATAATGTAGATAGAGACATATTGACACACATGTTGGAATGACATGGGGTTGGGGTTTTATTAGAACCAAGAAAATACAAAAGTTCAAAAAATGTCCGACAGATGGCGCTTCATCTGATCAGAATAGCAATAATTCGCATAAAAAAGTAAGACAAAGCAAAGATTATGTTCTTTACAGGAAATGCTCAATATGCTCACCATCATTCCTCAACAATAGCTGTAATCGAAGAATAATGTTGTAAACAGCACTGTAAAGCGTGTCCGGAGTTATGGTGAGGCATTGGCGTCGGATGTTGTCTTTCAGCATCCCTAGAGATGTCGGTCGATAACGATACACTTGCGACTTCAAGTAACCCCAAAGCCAATAATCGCACGGACTGAGGTCTGGTGACCCGGGAGACCAAGCATGACGAAAGTGGCTGCAGAACCCACGATCAACACCAAACGACGCGCGCAAGAAGTCTTTCACGCGTCTAGCAATATGGGCTGGAGCGCCATCCTGCACAAACATCGTACGTTCCAGCAGGTGTTTATCAGCCAGGCTGGGGACGATGCGATTCTGTAACATATCGGCGTATCTCTCACCCATTGCGGTAGCAGTTACAAAACCAGAATCACGCATTTCCTCGAAGAACAAAGGCCCAATAACGGTAGATGTGGTAAATCCAAACCATACCGTGACTTTCTCGTCGTGCAATAACTATGTGCGTAAGCGCTTGTTAACAAAATAATATGATGTGAGCGTGCTAATGAAGGCTAATTTACTTTTGGGCTTGAACTTGTAATTGATGCTATCTCATACCCACTGGATGCAGCGTTCTTCTACGGACGATGCGTACGCAAAATTTGACTATTACATGAATCTTGAATCCGTCGTTTAAGTAATCGTTATTTTTGACAGCAAGTTCGCATTTTATGTAAAGCAAACGGATCGAGACTAAAATGACAGCATAGTTCTGATGGTGTGAACCGAACATGATCTATCAGTGACTGTTAATGCACACAACAAAGTGCCACAATTCAGTTATTTCACTTGAACTGACTTAGACAGACAGGTCGGCTAAGAAATTTAGTAATTCGTTCACCATATCAGATAGTAATTTCTTACGCTTGTTATTGAGTTAGATATATGCAGAGTTTAGCACGTTGTGCCTGAAGATTCACAACAGTTGAAGAGAACACGAAGTAATGGACTAATTGATTGGCCCATTATAATCAGCAATACTGTGACAAGATTAAATGAAAAATGAAAAACCACTGAAAATGTTAGTCATCTGTGCTTCCATTACAAAACGAGGGGCGGCCGCCAAACTATATAAAAATACACAGCGAGTTGAGGCAGAGGTCCAAACACTGAGTTCTAGTTTGCGAACACTACAGTTGATTCCTTCTCCGATCATCTTGTAACGCCGGAAATGCATATCCTCCTATTTCCATCTATTGTACTATAATTTTTTTCCTTGTTTTGTTACCTCAAGATATGACATTTCTGTCTCTTTATATATTGTAATTGTTTTACTGTTTGTATATATATATTTATGCATTTATGTCGATGTATAATTGGTTGTTTTGTAAATATTATTTGTATTTTTACGCTGGGTCTTGCCTAGGGAAAACTATGCTATCGAACGAATACGTCGATAGGTCGTGTGGAGAACCAGAGTGTTTAGGATCTTTGGTAGCGTTAACTCTGTCGCGTGGAGCGCGGGCAGAGGGAGTCTGCCTGGAGTAGCGAGTGGAGCAGGTGTGTTGTGTGAAGCTCCCGCGAGTTGCCGCAGTTTCGGGGTTGGGCAGCATGTAATTGTGCTCGACTTGCGATGATAGTTTCTGACATGTTGTCGCGGACGGGAAGCATTAGCTGGCGCACATCAAGAGCCCGTTTCGTCTGGTGACCGTGTCGAGAAGAAGGCGCGCCAACTTCAAGCTTCTGCAACAGCGACGACCGACAATGAGTGACTGTCGCCACCTCCTCAATCGACGGCTTCAAACCTTCAATCAACCAACAAGGAAGACTGGAAGCACGTAAAGTTTTAGAACTGTATGGCAGAACTCAGCTTTTCAAACTTTTAAAATTGTTGCATCACAAAATTACAGCAACTTAGCATGAATGTTTGTTGCTCATTGTCCCAATTGCATAACCAAGCAGGGTCTCTTCCTTTTCCGGAATGAACCCGAGTGTCGTTGAAATTCAAACGCCAGCATTAAAGCAATATTATTCTATTTCACTGCTTTAATTTCAAAGTTCAGTTAAAGTATTCATAGCTGGTTACAATATTTAGATTACACAAGCACAAATTATGAGTGCGAGTTTTGTTACCATATTTTAGCTTACCTGTGACTGCAGCTCAGCTTGGTACGTACTAAATTTTACTATTGTTAATTGTTCAGAATCATTTAATTCAAGTTCAAAGTTAAATCTCTTCTTTCTAAATTGCGTAGATTCAAGTAGCTTTTGAAATGATTGTTGAGGTAGTCCAAGACTAACCGTATTTTACTGAATTTCGATCTGCTTCAGAAAGAAAGCTCACTATTAACTTCAGTCGCTAAATTAACTTTCGATTTTCCGGTTTTATTAATCCTTTTGCTAAATTAAATCAGAGTGTAGCGAAATTTATTACTTCTGACAAACTTTCAGTTTTCACACTACACTTGTCAACCTTCAGTTGCCACGCTTCTAGTGCTAATTATATGTGTAATAACCTTTCTTTTTCAGTTACTATAGTAATTGGCGATCGTAATTTCCCCCAAATCTCAATATCTAATTACCGCTAGTTAACTGTTATTGTAACGGCCGCACATTTACTTTCTTTATTAACTTTACCCTTTTTCAAAATTAATTTCCATCAGTTTCATTAGCATTTTTACTTTCATTTAGATGTAACCCTTTCCTCCCTCTTTACCGACAAATTAACTTCGGTGACGATTGCTTTTCCTAAATTTCCATTAGGTACACGCGGTTTAATTTTTCACTGTCATTAAGGTCGATAAGTGAGGGGGAGGTTACAATCTCCTTCACTAAATCTCTCAAGGCAATTGTTGGGATGGTTAATCTGGAATGTAGATAGCTGTTTGCCCTTATCACCCTGGTCATTTCTGCGCTACAGATACGTTTCCAATTAACTAGTGGTTGACAGCATCTTATACCCTAATAATCCTTCCTTCGTATCAGACAGATATCTATACATATTTTCTGTAACTTTATTGCCGTTGGAATGAGAAATTATCAAAGGCACTGTCTTCAGACTGTACTGCTAGCACAAACTAATGCACGATAGGTGGATCCTAAACCTTTAAGAAATGTGCAGTTGCCTTCCACAAAATGTAGGCGACCATCTTTGGGCGGTGTTAACTTTCTGGAGCTTCCTCGTATCAGATTCAGCTGTTGCTGTTTTTCGAATGTAGTATGTCCGAAACGAGTTGCGTATTGGTAAAGATTTCTGCAACCGGTACTGCGTTGTATATCCGAATCTTTATCCACACAGTACAATTTATTAGGCTAAACGTACGCATAGCAAACAAAATAACCATTATGTCTCTTCACAGTGAGTGTCACTCAGCGAGATGGTGCAATGGTTAGCCCATTGGATTCGCATTCGGGAGGACGACGGTTCAAACCCTTATACGGCCATTCAGGCTAGGTTTTCCTTGCTTTCCCTAATCTCTTCAGGCAAATTCCGGGGTGGTTCCTTTGAAAGGGCATGGCCGATTTCCTTTCCCATCCTTGACTTCATACGAGCTTGCGTTCCGTCTATAATGACCTCGGTGTTGACAGGATGTTAAACTCAGTCTTTCTTCCCTCTTCCGTAATGAATGTAACCGCTGAATTGACCAATCACATTTTAATGCAATTGTCTGATTAAGAATTGCAGTCTGTAAGAGATAGTGTCAACTCTAGTAGAACTGCAAGTGGGGCTGGTGGAGGTATTTCCACGTAGGTAGGAACGATTGACAAACTTCTCTTTGACGGTAAGTTAAATCATAGTATTTGTTTTCAACGATTTCGTAAAACAGAAAAGTTAATTTTCACATTCCTTCTTTAACAACTACACGTCAAACTCATAATTACCTTTTTACACAGCGCTTCTCGTCCACATGAGTCACTTCCATACAATATTGTACTCCAGACGTACATTCTCAGAAGTTGCGTTCTCACGGTACGTTCTATGCTTAAAAGCAGTAGGTTGCTATTATAGGGGAGTACCCTCTTTACGTTTTCTATATTGTTCCTTATATCTTCCTTGCATCACCCACCACATATTATCTTGTTTTCGAGGGAGCGGATTTGCTTACTTTTACTGATCACGAGACCCTCAGTTACCACGTTAATTTGTCACTAATATTTTTTCTGCTGCTCCTCAGTAGTTTTGTCTCTCTGTGGTTTGCTGGTCGGCAGACTTCCTTTAAAATGTTAAGAATATTTCTTTTGAAGTGGATACTGCTTGTAAAGACCTATCATCCTAATTAGCACTCTAGTCGTCGTATGTTACATTCTTCAGTCCCACAGGTCACGTTTAGGAACGTTATGTGGCACATATCATTCTTTCCAACTGAATGGTATGGTGAGGTAATGAGTAGCGAGCGTGTTTTGCTCGAACTGATCGTCGTACAATTCTTGGAGTGACCTATAATTCAACATCTACGCTTTGCGAATGACAACATTTAGCTAACGTTTGTAGCACATTCTTGAAAAACATTAGAGTTCCATTTTATTATTATTATTATTATTATTATTATTATTATTTATTTATTTATTTTATGGCCTTCATTGGACCACTGTAGTCAAAAATACAAAGTTCTAAACACGTTGTTACAAATGGATACAATTTGGTTCGACAATAACTTAATATATTTAGGTAATATAATTATTAGAGGCTATTCTTATATGAAAGGTGTTTTGCTCTTCTGTCTGCCCAATATTTCTTCATTCTTTCAGATATTTTCTTTCTTTCTTCATCTGAGACAACTCTTCCTGTACTCCTTTTATTGATTTTCATTTGTAGTCTGGTTTGCGGGTCTTTCAGTATTCTGGTTTTCTCTGTCTTGTTTTTTAGGTCATCTACTGTAATTTGAAGTTCTTTTATATCTTCCTTAATTTCTGTGATCCATTTAATGTCGCTCTTGCTATTCCACAATTTTTGTATTATGTTTTTACTAATTCTGTTTTCTGGAGTTCTCATCAGATGTCCAAAGAATGAGATGCGTTTCTTCCTGATTGTGCTCATGACTGGTTCTATTTTCTTATATACTGTTTCATTTGATGCTATTCTCCAATGTCCATTTATTTTATACTGTTTATTTATACATGTCCTAATTATTCTTCTTTCTATTTTTAGTATTCTGTCAATTTCTGCTGTATTAGTTGTTTTGAAGATAGTTTCAGCTGAATACGTTATTTCTGGTTGTGTAACTGTTTTATAGTGTTTTAATTTTGCATCTATAGATATGCTTTTTTTGTTGTATGTAGTTTTGGTAATGTAATTTGCATAGTTCAGTTTTTTATTCTATTTTGCCATGATGGCTTCTCATTTAGATTGTATGTTATTATTTCGCCTAAATACTTAAATTTATCAACAATTTTGATTTCCTGTTCTCCTATTGTAATTTTTTTTTGCAAGTGGTGGATCAGTTAGCATAATCTCCGTTTTTCCAAATGATATTCTAAGGCCTACTTTCTCTGCTATTTCTTGTAGTGATTTCACTTGTTGCCTGGCTTCTTGAACGATGTTGGCTAGGAGAGCAAGATCATCAGCAAATCCCAAGCAGTTTAAGCTAATATCATCTTTTGCACTTCCAATTCTTATCCTCTTTGGATTGTCCGTGTACCATTCTCTCATTATGTATTCCAGTACACAGTTGAAAAGTAATGGTGATAGGCAGTCACCTTGTCTTAAGCCTGTTTTTATGAGGAATGGTTCCGAAATTTCTCCTCTAAACTTTACTTTTGATTTGGTGTTGGTTAGAGTGAGTTGTATTATTTTAATTAGTTTTGGATGGAGTCCAAGATTTCTTAAAATTTTTAATACTGAAGGTCTGTGGAGACAGTCATATGCCTTCTTAAAATCTACAAATGTTATTGCCAGAGGTTTGTTCCGTTTCTTGTAGTATGCCATAATCAATTTTAAACTAATTATCTGCTCTGCACAGCTTCTCCATGGTCTGAAACCTCCCTGATATTCCCCTAACTCCTGTTCTAATTGCTCCTTGATTCTTTCGTATAGGATCTTGGATAGAATTTTATATGTGCAATCTAAGAGAGAGATTCCTCTGTAGTTATCTGGGTTGCTCTTATCTCCCTTTTTGTGTAGTGGGTGGATGATAGCTGTGGTCCAATGTTCGGGAAATTGTTCTGTTACCCAAATTTTTGTTAGAGCCATGTGTAAGGAGGTCTTGACTGTGTCACTTGCATATTTCCACATTTCAACAAAAACCTGATCTTTTCCACATGCCTTATAATTTTTTTGTTCTTTAAGAATTTCTTCTACTTCTTGGAAAGTTGGAGGGTCTAGTTTGTTAGGTTTGGTTTTTATTGGGGTATTTATGTTGATTTGTAAGGGTTCTTTGGGTTCCTCGCAATTCAGAAGTTTGTAAAATGCTTTTGCCATGATTTCTGCATTTTCCTTGTTACTGTGTGTCATTCTTCCATCTTCATCTTTCAGTATTAGTGTAGGGTCCTCATATTGTTGTAGTTGTTTCCCAAAGTTTTTGTAGTAGTTCCTGGAGTTGGTTTCATGATAATTACCTTCTATAGACTTTATAATATCGTTATGAAATCCTCTCTTGATTCTTCTAATATTTTGAGTGAATTTTTTTCTTTCATTTTTTAGGTTGATGGCATTTTCTTCAGCTTTATGTGTTTGAAACTTTAACCATGCTTGGTGTCTATCTTCATGGAGTTTGTCACATTCTGATGTCCACCATGCATGTTTCCTTCGTGGGTTCAAGGGAGCTAGATTCTCTGCTTCTTTTTTGAGATTAGGCACTAGTTGTTCTAGATCATCTGTTAATTTGATGGTTTGTGTTATTTGTTGGTACTTATTATTTTTAATTAGCTGATGTGGGTCAAACCTCCTTTTTATTTTATTAGTTTTTCCGGTCCTCTTCTTTAACGGTGTGAATTTGATTTTAATTTTAACCATATAATGGTCTGAGCCTGTGTCTACTCCTCTCAGTACTTTAACATTGTGGATCTCCTTATGAAAATTTTTGTTCATACAGACATGGTCTAGCTGCCACTCGCCCTTCCTCCAGTCTGGATGTTTCCATGTTTTAAGTTTACTTGGCTTCCTCTTAAAGTATGTTGATTTAGATATAAAGTTGTGTTCTCTGCAGAGTTCTACAAGTCTTTGACCGTTTTTGTTTGTAAATTTATGTGGAATCCATTTTCCAATTATATCTTTATATTTCCTTTCTTTTCCCAACTGCGCATTGAAATCTCCCAATAAGATTTTTACATTCTTTTTATTTACTCTGTTCACAGTTTGTTCTAGAAGGTCCCAAAATTTATCTACCTCTTCCTTTGTTTTTGTTAGACAATTTTTTTCATTTGTTTGGGCATGAGCATTTATAATTGTATAGGTTTTATTCATTGTTTTAAAGCTTAGAGTCGCAATTCTTGGTGATACTGCTTGGAAATCCGTTACTGAATCTATTATTTTTATGTTTACTAAAAACCCTGTTCCAAACTGGGGACGATGTTTCATTGCCCTCGGTCCTGGTTTCCCATTATAAATTCTGTATCCTTGTGATTCGAACGGGTCCTCTGTGGTGTTTCTCATTTCTTGAATCCCTGTTATTAAAATTTTTTGTTTCTTTAGTTCATCTGTGAGCTCCTTGAGTTTTCCGGTCTGAAGTAGTGAGTTTATGTTGTGTGTTGCTATATAATTTATTTGCTCATGTTTAATCTTCTTTTTGTGGTTTAGTGTGCATTTGGATGGTTGCAAACGCTCCGATTCGTTGCTATCTTCTAGTTGACTACCCACCGAATCCGATGTAGCCTTTTCCTGCCTTTTTGAGCAGGACGGTGGAAATTTTTTCCTGAAAGACCTTTCCATTTTTGACTGTCGAAGGTTGTCAACCTTAGTTGGAGCAAGCTCCGATTTACAACTCCGGTTGTTAACCGCAGAGGGTGTGTTTGGTCCGCGAGAGCTATATTATTTCACTCAAGTCCGCCAGTAAACCGGTGAGGACTTCCCTATCCGCCACCTGGGACGCGCCACGTAGGAGTATCACCTCTCCTCCTACTATGACAGCATAGTAGGTTCGTGGAGAGTTCCATTGAATATAATATCTCTTACTAAGCGCCCTGAAGACTAATAAAGTATTTGAGACTAAAGAATTACGTTACAAAAAAAAATTATGTTCTGTCTCTCTGCGCAGACAGTTTTAAGTCTCTGCTAGACTGTCAAATTATACGTGATGGCATTAGTTATGAGTGCGCTGGCCGAAATGCTTTCGCTAAACCGCTAAAAGCAAATGCCAGGCTGGTTCGTGCAAAAGTGGTAAGGATATGGCCTATTTATCTCCTCCCTCTTCATCAGTCAGAGTAAGTTCTCCGTCTTTAATTACCTCCTCGACGACGGTAAGTTAAATCCTAATATTTGTAGTCAACGATTTCGTAAAAAAAAAAAAAAAAAGTTATTTTCGGTCACAAGATGACTTCTATTGTTTCAAAATACATTTACAATCCATTCTGTACTGTTTACAGTCACTAAAGCGTTGTACATCATATTTTGACAATTGTTCTGTCCATTACCAAATGACAAGAAACTTACATTTTCTTACATGTGTTTGAAAGGAAGGTATGGAGAGATATTTAACCTAGAGTTTAAAATATACTTATTATACATAGCTACAATTGTGTAAATCGGAAATTAACACTAAGTGTACATGAAGCCCGACATTCAAAATAAATCTTTGAGTGATGTACTAAATGTAATAATCTCGGAGGGGCTTCCTTCCAGGTTCAGAAATACTGAATGACTGACGCAACATGTTGTTTTAATTATAGGCAGCACGTGACGAGCAGCGTAACTGTATGTCTTGCAGGATCATGTGAGTGGGGGTCCTTATGTTCTGCCTTTACGCGTAGGTACAGTACAATCGAGGCCAGATTGAGCTGTTTAAAGACCCAGTTACGGCCACTTTTAGTGGCAGTCTTCGTCGTAGCTTGTGTCAAAATGAGATCATTTCTTGGGGCGCAAACGAGGTCGTTCGGATATTATTAAGGCTTCCGTGGGCGTAATGAAAGAAGTTCGGTGGCAGTTGTGCTGTTTTTCCTCATAATGTGGGACGGGCAGTCCACCGCAAACGAGGCCGCTATTCAGCGACCACGGCCGCCTACGCAGCTCCCACTGATCCCGTGTAAGGGTTGTGCCTTGGGTTGAGAGCTGCAAGTAATGAGGCATCGGCCACGCGTGGGCTGTTATTATTGCTCCAAAAGGACTCTAGGTCAAGTGGACGTCACCACCAAATGCATGTGCCTCGTTTGGTGCTGTACCACGCTTTCACGGTTCCTGGATTTACGTCTTGGTGACTGGAATAACCAGAAAGAGGGACGCGAATGAATCTAAACCAGGTAGATACTGGGTACAGGCAAAATGATGCGAACACTTGAACTTACTTGGGAATGGTTTATTAATAAGCGGTTGCACCCCCATTTGCCCGTAAAACAGCTGCGATTCTTCTGGGAATACCGGCATATAATGATTGTATAGTCTCCAGTGGAATGCTATGCCACTCTTCGATCAGAACCTCTTCTAACTCCTGTAGTGACGAGGGAGGCGGAAATCTGCCTCGGAGTCTGCGCTCCGATACCGCCCACCGCGCTGGCCAGGGAAGATGCTACAGTTCAGTTGCATGCTCCTCATACCGCGATGATAATCCTAGTTGTGTGCATGGGTGCATTATCGTCCTGAAATATGGCATCAATATTGGGGAACAACATGTGAATCATGGGGTTCACCTGATCACCTAAAATGTTCACATAATCGTTGGCTGTAACATGGCCTTTGAGAGTGATGATAGGACCAGCAGAATACCATGATACGGCAACCCACACCATCACACTTCCACCTTCATACTTAACAGTTGGAATCAAGGAATCAGTGTTGTAAGCTTCTTTTGGCATTCTTCAGACGTAAGCCTGATCCAGTGTGGAAAATAACGAAAACATTGACTCGTCTGACATTATGACGTGTTTCCACTGATCAGCCGTCCAGGATTTATGCTCCTGACACCATGTTTTATGCTTCTTTTCGTTGGTTGTCATCACTGTTGGTTTCGGTATAGCAGCTTGTCCATGAATATTCGCTTTATGGAGTTCTCAGCGCACAGTGTCGATAGATACGGGGTCTCGAAGATGGCTATTGAGCTCTGCAGTTACTATAGCCGCCACAGTTTTGTGTTGTTTTGACACGGTTCGTATTATCGTACGACGATCTCTGTCACTGTTAAATTTACACGATGATGTCTTCACATGTTTTGTGTAAACTGTCATGACTGTTGCAACAGTTTCTCTTGATATATTCAATATCTTGTTGTCTCGGGCCCCCACAATCTGCCCTCTTTGGAACTCTGTTTGGTCTTTCATTGCAAGTCGACCTCGACCTCTGAAAGCAAATAACAAGTGTGCACTTCTCGTTAACGACGTGCACTGATGCCTATTCCGAACTGAACACTACCACTATTCACATTATTGTGCATATCCCCTGTATGTCGAACACAATAACTCTCGTACGAAAGGAAACGCACACTCTGACCCAGCAGCATCCTGCATGTAACCGAAAAGGTTAATATTACGGCAGTACCAATGAAAGAGGCAGTCAGACAAAGTGTAGACGTGAAATAAAGTGCCAGAAAGAACTGTCGACATAGCCGTAATATGATTATTAACCAAGCAAGGTCACCTGTCTACAAGACATGATTCTTTTTCCTTCCTCTGTGGGAATTCTCTGCGAGTTAATGTGAATCAGTAGTCACAATTATCCTCCCCTTCACCATACACCACATGTACAAACCCTGAATCCAGCCAAACTCGCTTGTATGAATACAGCTTAGATTTCCACGCCACCAAAAGTATTCCATTCTCTCCACATCCTCGAATTCCACGCATTTCTCATCACTATCTGTGTAACTATATTGTCCTTCCCTAAGATCCTGTATGAATTTATATAGATTCCCTCTCCTCTCACAGCACGAACACTTTTCGACTCCTTGTATTTTCCACGAACTTGATAGCAGGCCTGTCAGCGCTTCATCTGATCCTTGATTATCAATCCTCGAAAGTTGCTAGATTTTTACGTATTCATCACCCATTACCAAGCTTATACTTACATACTACCCACATTAGGTGCTAACGGAACTTGTCTGTGACTGAAAACGAAATTCGCCTGGAGTTCTACACAACTTTCCAACTTTTCCATAATACTCTTCTTTCTTCTCACATCGTTGCTCTTCTTCTCCTCTCTTTCCTCTTTACCAGGGTTGACGTCACCAACTTTTTCAGCCCATATACTAGGTAATGAGACTGCCAACACTGCGAGTGATCTGGCAACACTGTTTTGTACTGCTTCTGTAGACCTGTGTGTTTCTTCCAGAGGCTCAGTCCGAGTTTCAGCTACTTATAGACACCATGTGAGTTCTGGAAGCGCCTTACATTAAGTTCTGATTTTGTTGTGTGTTGCGAAAATGCAACAGCGGTATTTAGAGCAACGTTGTGCAATCAGATTTTGTGTTAAACTTGCTGAATCCACGAGTGTGACCCCTGAAAAGTTGAAACAGGCCTATGGGGAACACTCCATATCAAGAGTACAAGATTTTCACTGGCACAAATCACTTTTGATAGTCCAACAACACGTCGAAGACGAATCTCGCTGAGGGAGACCTCCAGCTTCAAGAACCGACGAAAAGTTCGAACGCGTGGGCGCTCTTGTGTGAACTGACAAACGTGTATCAATAAGGATGGTGTGTGGCCTGTTAAACACTTTCACCGCACATCAAGTTTTGACGTCCACCGCTCGTGGTCTCGCGGTAGCGTTCTCGCTTCCCGAGCTCGGGGTCCCGGGTTCGATTCCCGGCGGGGTCAGGGATTTTCACCTGCCTCGAGATGACTGGGTGTTTGTGTTGTCCTCATCATTTCATCATCATCCAGGAAAGTGACGCAATTGGACAGAGCAAAGATTGGGTAATTGTACGGGCGCTGATAACCACGCTGTTGAGCGCCCCACAAACCAAACATCATCATCAAGTTTTGACATGCGAGAGGTTTGTACCGAAGTGCTGAAAAACCTCGCAAATGAGTAGAAGGGCAATCAAAGAAACTTGTGCGTTAACTCTTTGAGAGGACTGCGAATGATCACTAATGATTCAGTCTTTTGTTCACAGGTGATGAATCCTTTGAGCATTATTCTGAAATACAGAGGCAAAGTGAGTAGTGGCACACTGAGACATCTCGGCGAGCGAGAAAAGCGTGAATGAGCAATGCAAATATCAAAACAATGCTAATTTGCTTTTTTGACAGTAGAGGTATCGTGCATAAAGAATTTGTTAGTCCAGGACAAATTGTCAACCAAGTATGAAAAAGTTTCCAAATTGCGGTACGAGTCACAAGATTTTTTGTCTACTGAATTATTAATTTAGCGACATTTTGCGAGGTGAGACCTCATTATCAGCTACAACAGCATTAAAAAAGTTAACGTAAATGTATACAGATATTAAAGTTTCCTTACATGCTTGCTATGTTCGTCCAGTGGAGAGAGAGAAGAATAACCTAGTAACAGACGATGTCACTTTCTATCGCCTGTTACTTGGTTATCCTTCTCTCTCTCCACAGGATGATAACAGCAGTCATGCAAAGAAACTTCAACATCTGTGTACACTTACGTTAAATGTCCTGCAATGCCACTATAGCCTGAAGATCAGGTATCACCTCGAAAAATGTCGCTAAATAAATAATGTAGTGGTCAACAAATGATGTGACTGGTAACGATAGTCGAAAACTATTTCATGTTTCTGAAACAGTCATAGTCGATCTGTCAACCATATGTTTTACAAAGATGGCCTTGAAAGTCTCAGAAGAAAGACAACTCTTGTGAGACCGGACAGTGCAGGCAAGTGGACGAAATGATTGCTGAATCATGACAACGCCCCCTGTCACACGGACACTTGCATCACGGAATTTTTGACACCAAAAGGCATTCTTGTTATTCCACGGCCCCTTCACCTGATCTGAATCCTTGCGTCTTTCTTATTTTCCCGAAATTCAAAAATGTCTTAGAAGGACGTCGTTTTGCGACTTTTGAGAACATTCAAAAGAATTTGACCGACATGTTAAAGCGCCTTCCAGCTGAAGCCTTCCAGCGCTGCTACCAAGACCGGAAACAAAGACTTCGCCTATGTATACCCGCTGAAGGGAACTACTCTGAATGGGGCAGTACTGTTGTGTGAAGAGAACACACCTCGTGTTATCCCAAACACTATCTCCAGCAACATTCCTCGCCGACTGTTAGTTACTGCCACTCAGTCGCAGAAAGTCAGGCGAGTAAAATGAATTGCTATAATACCTTAACTATTACCTATTGTAATGAATACCCATTTTATTGAAAATATTCTCGCACAACCGGTAGTTTTAATGCAGGGTGAGTCAGGAGGAAAGGTTAATGCATTGAGGGGTTTGCCGTATTTCGAATGGTTCCCGAGATAGGACGCATTTAATATCACTTTACTACGTTTTTCTTGAATAACTCGAAAACCGCAGACTCCAGCGGAAACGTGTCGCAGTACAAAATTACACTGTATTTAATTTCCTACAAAAAAGGCCCTATTCATTTTGTTCTCTAGAACAAATGGTTTGTGTCCGCAGCTTGTGGTCTCGCGGTAGCGTTCTCGCTTCTCGCTTCCCGAGCACGGGGTCCCGGGTTCGGTTCCCAGCGGTGTCAGGTATTTTCACCTGCCTCGAGATGACTGGGTGTTGTTTTCATCATCATCATTCATCCCCATTACGGTCGGATGAACCACCTCCACTAGGACCTTGCCTAGTATGGCGGTGCGGCTCTCCCGCATCGTCTCCTACGCTCTGTTACGGAATATGGGACTTCATCCTCAATGGTTTGTGCGAAGAGAGCGCGAGAATGTTGAAAAAGTCACTCGACGCGCATGCGCTGTAGCTTACGTAGTTTTTGTAGGCCAATTTGAGGTAGCTTCCTGACTTGATAGGCCACAAGTGTCCCGTATCAAACCGTTAGTCCTACCTTGTTACCTCGATGAGCTACTTCAAATTGGCCTACAAAAACTACGAAAGTTACAGCGCGTGCGCGTCGAGTGAGTTTTTCAACATTCTAGTGCTCTCTTGAAACAAACCATTAGTTCTAGAGAAAGAAATGAATAGGACCTTTTTTGTAGAAAATTTGCTATAACATAATTCTGTACTGCAATACGTTTTCGCCGAAGGGTGCGGTTTTTTAGTGATTAAGGAAAATCGTACAAAAGAGATATTAAATGTATTCTATCTCCGAACCCATTCGGAATAGGGAATACGCCCATATGAAGGGTTTAGTTCAGAATCACTAATAGTATCACCTCTCAAATCATGTACCTCTCCTCCTGACTCACCCTGTATATATCGCATGTCTCTCCTATGGGTCATCTGGGGCATTTTCTCCGTTGTTTCGGCAGATATCTGCAATGTGGTTTTTGCAACGTGCAGTTGGGGTCTGTCCACAAAAAAACATCTAGCTCTTCACGTCTCACATACGACGCTCAGCATCGGTTTACTTCTATTATACTTCCGTCAATTAATTGAAACCTTGACCTGACAGGAAATGACGAATCCGATCGCAAAGCTGAGACGATACTCAATAGTCCCGTAATTTGATAAGAAGACGTTTGTGAGGAACGGTGCGAAAAGCCTTCTGGAAACCCGAAATATGTAATCTATTTGAGATCCCTTGTGGATATCACTCTTTACATGAGACTAAGGAGCAAAGCGTGTTGCTGACAGTGCCTCAATAGGTTTTTTACTTCGAGATAATTCATAATATTCGAACAAAGTATAAGTTGCATAACGCTACTGTAAATCGACGTCAATGATATGGGTCTTTAAATAAGCGGTCCACTCTTATTTCCTTTATCGCGTGTTGGTGTGATCTGTATAACTTACCTGTCTGTAGACACAGATAATTCGTCGAGCGAGCGACTGTAACTGAATGCGAGGGCTACTACAACACAGTCTGTATCGTAACGCTTGCTTTTATTGATTTATGTTGCTTCGCTGCACCGAGTATATGTATTTCTAAGTTACTCTTGTCGGCAGCAGTTCTCGATTTGAATCCTGGAATGCTTACTTTGTCCTCTTTGCTGAAGGAAATTCGGGAAACCGCAATTAGTGACTTCGCTTTAGAGGCACTGCGTTTCAAGCATTAACATCGCAATAGCGGAGTGAAGATATTGATTGTGTCTTACCGCTGGTGTACATACGACGAGAATTACCTTGGATTTTCTGTCCGATTTATTTACATATTTTCGCTGTGGGAACTTAAAACTTTCCGCATTAAAATCCGCACTAACTTTCGAGGTTCTGTAAAACATCACCAATCTTGAGAATTTTGCATTCTCTTAGATTTTGTGTCCTTTTCTCGTTGCTTCTGCAACAGCTGGCTGAGTACCAGAGGTGATCAGTTCCATCCCTTATTAAAAAGCGAATCGGAAGTACTTTTCCAATAGGTTCTACAGGTAATTGTTATAAATGGTTCAAAAGGCTCTAAGCACTATGGGACCTAACATCTGAGGTCATCATTCCCCTAGACTTAGAACTACTTAAGCCTAACTAACCTAATGACATCGCGAAGGTGGCACCCGATGGCTTACCAGATATGTCACATCTGGTTCAGATCTGGCGTATTTAGGGGCCAAGTTTGGAACTTGAGTTCACGATAATGTTCCTCTAACCACTGTAGCATGCCTGGAGCTCAATAAAAACGACATTTATCCTGCTGCGAATTGCCATAGCTTCGCAGAAGACAACAGACCTGAGGGAAAGCAAGTGGTTTGCAATAATATTCACCTGATTGCTGTCATAGTGCCCTCGATTATTACGAACCGACGCCTGGAACCCCAGGTGATTTCTGCCTATAGAGTAGTAGAGCTCTCACCAACATGTACGAGTCGTGCGGTACATGCTTCGACCAGCTATTCACCCAGATGACATCTACATCTACATCTACGTTTATACTCCGCAAGCGACCCAACGGTGTGTGGCGGAGGGCACGTCACGTGCCACTGTCATTACCTCCCTTTCCTGTTCCAGTCGCGTATTGTTCGCGGGAAAAACGACTGCCGGAAAGCCTCCGTGTGCGCTCGAATCTCTGTAATTTTACAATCGTGATCTCCTCGGGAGGTATAAGTAGGGGGAAGCAATATATCCAGAAACGCACCCTCTCGAAACCTGGACAGCAAGCTACACCGCGATGCAGAGCGCCTTTCTTGCAGAGTCTGCCACTTGAGTTTGCTAAACATCTCCGTAACGCTATCACGCTTACCAAATAACCCTGTGACGAAACGCACCGCTCTTCTTTGGATCTTATCTCCTCCGTCAACCCGATCTGGTTCGGATCCCACACTGATGAGTAATACTCAAGTATAGGTCGAACGAGTTTTCTGTAAGCCACCTCCTTTGTTGATGGACTACATTTCCTAAGGACTCTCCCAATGAATCTCAGCCTGGTACCCGCCTTACCAACAATTAATTTTATATGATCATTCCAATTCAAATCGTTCCGCACGCATACTCCCAGATATTTTACAGAAGTAACTGCTACCAGTGTTTGTGCCACTATCATATAATCATACAATAAAAGATCCTTCTTTCTATGTATTCGCAATACATTACATTTGTCTATGTTAAGGTTCAGTCGCCACTCCTTGCACCAAGTGCCTATCCGCTGCAGATCTTCCTGCATTTCGCTACAATTTTCTAATGCTACAAATTCTCTGTATACTACAATATCATCCGCGAAAAACCGCATGGAATTTCCGACACTATCTACTAGGTCATTTATATATATTGTGAAAAGCAATGGTCCCATAACACTGCCCTGTGGCACGCCAAAGGTTACTTTAAAGTCTGTGGACGTCTCTCCATTGAGAACAACATGCTGGGTTCTGTTTGCTATAAACTCTGCGATCCAGCCACACAGCTGGTGTGGTATTCCGTAGGCTCTTACTTTGTTTATCAGGTGACAGTGCGGAACTATATCGAACGCCTTCCGGAAGTCAAGGAAAATAGCATCTACCTGGGAGCCTGTATCTAATATTTTCTGGGTCTCATGAACAAATAAAGCGAGTTGGGTCTCACACGATCACTGTTTCCGGAATCCATGTTGATTCCTACAGAGTAGATTCTGGGTTTCCAGAAATGACATGATACGCGAGCAAAAAACATGTTCTAAAATTCTACAACAGATCGACGACAGAGATATAGGTCTATAGTTTTGCGCATCTGCCAAATAACCCTGCGTATCTGTATGCGACTGTCGATCTGGCGTAAGGCTGTGAATAGCGTCAGAAATTGCATGAAGGACACGAGTATGACGCATTATCAGCACCTGACAGAATATCAAGGGGACCTCAAAATGGGTCTCTGTTTGACCAGCCGGTGGAATTGTCCAATCAATATCCATATTTGTGGGTCACTCGGATGTGACAGTTTCCCCATGTTGAACTGCATGGGATAATGAGGCTAGGTGTACTTGTCGTCAAGGGTCAACAACAAAGAAGTACTGCCCTAAAGGGTCTACGCGTCATTCGAGAACGCGTAGGGGACTCCCTGTAAACCTGTGCGTAATCCCGCACCACTGGACGAAGACTACCAGCACCCAGACTACGGAATTACCATTCCTTGGGTAAACTGTAGTTAACACTGTAACACAAACGACTGCATTTGGAGTGCTGCCCCAACAGGGAAGCAGAGGACTGCTTATGATTGGGGTCGCATTGTGTTCAGCTGAATGACGGTACTACTGATAATCATCGCCGGTGAGTATCGCTGCAGCCTAGGGAGGGGTACTATACCGTCAATGTTTTGGAGAGAAACAGCGATATTACTTTTGGCGTCTTAATGTGGGGAAACCATAGGGCATTACTTCAGGACACAAATGGTAGTGGTTGAGGGAACTCGGATGCCACAACAGTACGTTACGGTTGTCCTGCGTCCTCAAGCATTACCTTTCATGCAACAGTATCGAGGTGCACAATTTTTCATCATGGCAATGCTCGTCTACAATGACACTTGTCTCTATGAATTTCCTCTGTGATGTTAAGGGATTCCGGTGGCCAGCAAAATTCCCTGATCTGTCCCCGGACATAGGAGGGGCCTAGCTGAACCTCAACTCCATCATAGTGCCAGAATTCAAGATATCAGTTCAGAATAGTTGTGAGAGTGCTTGCCTCAGAAACGGATACAACTGCTTTCTGATACCCTTCTGAGTCAAATCACTGTGTACATCGAAGCCAGAGCGGGCCACAACGTCATGCTGATAGTCCCATATTGTCAAGTTCTATGTAAAATTCACTCGATTTTGACATCACTGAAATGAGTCTGCAGTGTGTCACACAGTCTTTGTAACAAAGTTCTGTGGAGGACAGATCACGTCATTTGTAGTGATAAAACCTTCAGTTGCATTCACTGGCGACGCTAGGCGTCTTCAATTAAGTGATTATAATTTTTAGAGGCAGAAGTGCATAGGCAATTTTCAGAGCTCGTGTGCACGCCTCTCATCAGACCAAAATTCTCAACTGATCCACACACTGCTGATGTAGTGCCACTTGCCATTACCGTCATTAATCGCAATATTTCACCAATTCCCGTGAGAGATCAAGCTTGATGTACATCCGCACTGAAGGGATCATTGGCCGGCCTCGCCTTAATTATAAATCTGGTGTCTATTCTTTCGGACATGTCCATCACATATATATCTGAGGATGCTGTTGCAGGAAACATCTCATGTATTCTATATGGTACTATTCAAAGTTTCGCACGTTCTGTCTGACATCAAATTGTACAAACCTGCTCGATATTTTATGTACCGCGGCGTCTTAGGCATACACCTTTCTTCGCAGGCATCGTGAGTTGTCGTCTTTTTGCTGGAGCCTGAAGACTGAAGCAGATTTATACTTCTTTAGGTGACGTGTAATTCTTCCTGCCGTTAAGCTACAGAACGGCGAAAACAAGATTCTTCATGTCTTCCTCGCAGATCTTTTGATTGCGAGTCTTCGGTGAGATGGCTTGCGTAATTTGTTGGTTGTTGTAGCCGTTTCCTTTGAACATTTCCGGTAAGTGTCTCAGTCCCTTCGATAGGATTTCAGTGTTTGACATGGTTTCCGTTCGGTACAAGAAGATACTAAGTACTGAACATTTCTGTGCTGGGTGTTGGTAGCTGGTAGCACGCAAATATCCGTCACTGTGAGTAGGATTTCGGTAACATTAAGGCTGACACACCCATTAGATTTCGATAGAGAAGGACGTGAAGGAATGGGATGTCTCCACTATGTACTTGGTCATGGATGTTATTGAGGTAATCCAAAAACCATTCTTATCAGGCTAAACCGCGAATGTCTCTGTTGATCCGTTGTGGACGTGGGACAGCGGTTGGCCAAATATTTAACAAAGAAATTCGCCAAACAGTCGTGCAAATTGAAAAGCTATTTTATTTCATTTCCGCTACCAATTCGGCAATCCAATATGCCATTTTTAGGCCCCATATGCACCTTTAAAATATTATTGATAGTGGCATACTGGGACAATCTGTTCATGGATGTCGTGAATTCTCAAGTGCTTCCTTCGAGCTATTGACTGCAGCTGCAAATAGTTGCTGTCAAGTCTTCAAAGGAAGTACATGAGAATTCAAGACGTACAGAAACAGATGACCGCAGTATGCCAATATCGATCATTTTTTAGATGTGCATATGGGGCCTGAAGATGGCATATTGAATTGCCGAAACCGGAAACCAAAATAAAATGAAATAACTTCTCAATCTGCGCGGCTGTTCGGAGATTTTCTTTGGTGAACAACGAATCTGTCGTCGACGTAACGATAAAAGCAACCAGACTTGGCAGCAGTGATGTTCACGGCAGATTAAAATAACATACAGCACTCAAAAAATAGCATGACGTCGGCTGGTAGCAAGAATTTTTGGTGATGGAAGCAGCAGTCACACGACAGCGATCAAGGAGCAGTTGGCCGAAATATCGTGGGTTCTTAACCACTTGACACGGCTGGTAGCTCGACAAAGTTTCATCGGTATATATCATCGTGAAAACACGCATTCGTAAATAAAGAATATTGTAACAGGCAGTACAGATAGGAAATGCTGTAGAATAAGCACCAAAAATATGCTGCAGTACCCCTCTCTGCCCCAGCATAGCAAATATGAACTGTGAGATCGAGGTGAAAGTGTTTACCAACAGCACAACAAATTTTCCCGGAGGGAGGAATACAGCCGGTAGGTCAATGCTTACAGCTGACTGCAGCAATTGGAATTGAATTACAAAATTGCTATGTTTGCCAGAATTCGCTTAAAACAGGAAATGTGCTTTCTAAATTGAGGTCTGTATAGCTACACCATGCATGCTCTCAAATGAGTATCGACTGCAATGAGCGTAATTAGTATAGCGTTCCACACACGTTGCTTCATGATTCTCTCTCCTGAAATTAATAAAATAACAGGTATTCACACCCACCCTCCTATGTTCACGCACACTCGCGCACGCACACACAGACCATTGCTTGCTTCCAGCCTCCGGTACACAAGCCTCATGCTCCCTGCACGAAATCTGATCGCGTGCCGCACGCTAATTTCTGTTTTAATTAATAGCAGCACGATTTTCCGATAAACCCCGCCGCGTCGCGAATTCCACGCTTGCTAATTACGCACCGGGTCTCATCCGGGGAGGGAAGATACCAGAAACCTGACAAACGACGAGGTGCCCGCCGCAGGGTCACCCATGCAGTCTTCAATTTCCTGTGATAAACGTACAATAAATGCAGTAAATCTGCAGTTCGAATGTTAATAGATTATGAATTCCCTTCAGAATGTAATTTTCCACAGTATATGCAAGTCTTAGAGTTTGGTTAAAGGTACTTCTTAACTGACAGGTTATGATCATCAGTAACCGTTATGAAACTTCCTGGCAGATTAAAACTGTGTGCCCGACCGAGACTCGAACTCCCGAGTTCGAGTCTCGGTCGAGCACACAGTTTTAATCTGCCAGGAAGTTTCATATCAGCGCACACTCCGCTGCAGAGTGAAAATCTCATTCTGGAAACATCCCCCAGGCTGTGGCTAAGCCATGTCTCCGCAATATCCTTTCTTTCAGGAGTGCTAGTTCTGCAAGGTTCGCAGGAGAGCTTCTGTAAAGTTTGGAAGGTAGGAGACGAGGTACTGGCAGAAGTAAAGCTGTGAGTACCGGACGTGAGTCGTGCTTCGGTAGCTCAGTTGGTAGAGCACTTGCCCGCGAAAGGCAAAGGTCCCGAGTTCGAGTCTCGGTCGGGCACACAGTTTTAATCTGCCAGGAAGTTTCATATCAGCGCACACTCCGCTGCAGAGTGAAAATCTCATTCTGGATCAGTAACCGTGTCTGTGGAAATAATGATAGAAGTGAAGCCCCCGGCTCCTATACATTACTGATTCACTAAGGGGTAAATGCGTTTCAGAATACAAAATTTTGACAAATAAAGACTTGGTTGGAGACTGTGCCTGTTACATGAAATAAACTGTTGACGGCATAGAGCAACCTGCCACAAATTGGTTTTAGGTTACTTTTTGAATAAAGTAACCTAAAACCTTTTTTCTGAATAAAGTAACGTAAAATCAATTTGTGGTTGGATTCTGTACACCATCAACAGCTCACTTCAGTATACACTGAAGTGCCAAAGAAACTGTTATAGGAATGCGTATTCAAATACAGAGATATGTAAACAGGCAGAATACAGCCCTGCCGTCGGCAACGACTGTATATGACAACATGTGTCTTTGGCAGTTAGTAAGTAGGTTACTACCGTTACAATGGCAGGTTATCAAGGTTTAAGTGAGATTGAACGTGGTGCTATACTGGGCGCACGAGCGATGGGACACAGCATCTCCGAGGTAGGGATGGAGAATTTTCCCGTACGACTACTTCACGACCGTACCGTGAATACCAGGAATCTGGTAAAACATCAAATATCGGACTTCCTGCGGCCGGGAAAGATCCTGCTAGAACGTGACCGATGACTGGAGAAAATCGTTCAGCTTTTCAAAAGTGCAACCCTTCCTTGCTGCACATTTCAATGCTGGGCCATCAACAAGTGTCAGCGTGCGAACCATTCAACGAAACATCATCGATACGCGCTTGCGGAGCCAAAGGCCACATTGATGGCTGCGCGACACAAAGCTTTACGCCTCGCGTGGGCCCGTCAGAGCTAACATTGGACTGTTGATGACTGGAAACATGTTGCCTGGTCGGACGAGCTGCGTTTCAAATTGTATCGAGTGGATGGACGTGTATGGGTATGGAGACAATCTCATGACTTCATGGTCACTGCATGTCAACAGGGGACTTTCCAACCTGGTGCAGGCTTCGCAATGTGTGGGTCGTGTGTAGTTGAAGTGATATAGGATCCTTGATACGTCTAGGTACGACTCTGATAGGTGACACGTTCGTAAGCATCCTGTCTGATCACCTGCATCCATTCATGACCATTGGGCATTCCGATTGACATGGGCAATTCCAGAAGGACAATGCGACATGTTGTGTCTAGACAAGACAGCCTAGACACAATGAGAGAAAGCCGAAAGGCACGCTCTTAAACTCACGCAGGCTGGCGTGAGGTCTGAAACAGGATACGTAATGAATGCTATAAAGAAAAGTACTTTAATCCACATTTGTAGAACATCGCTGTTGATGATACATTAATAGAATCTCAATATTACTTGAATACGGCGCCTTGCTAGGTCATAGCAAATGTAGCTGAAGGCTATGCTAACTATCGTCTCGCCAGATGAGAGTGTAGTTGTCAGTGAACCGTTCCTTGCAAAGTCGGCTGTACAACTGGGGCGAGTGCTAGTACGTCTCTCTAGACCTGCCGTGTGGTGGCGCTCGGTCTGCAATTACTGACAGTGGCGACACGCGGGTCCGTCGTATACTAGCGGAACGCGGCCGATTTAAAAGCTACCACCTAGCAAGTGTGGTGTCTGGCGGTGACACCACACGACACCCCACCCATCCAGAATTGCTACAGAGTGGCTCCAGGAACACTCGTTTGAGTTTAAAAACACTATCGCTGGCGACCAAACTCCCCTGACACGAACATGTTGAGCGTATCTGGGCTGCCTTGCAACGTGCTGTTCAGAAGAGATCGCTACCCCCTCATACACTTACCGATGTATGGACAGCCCTGCAGGATTAATGCTGTCAATTCCCTCCAGAACGACTTCAGACATTAGTCGAGTCCATGCCACGTCGTTTTGCGGCACATCTACTTGCTTGTGAGTGCCCTTCATCATATTAGGCACGTGTACCACTTTCTTTGGCTCTTCAGTGTATAGGTGCCTTTTTCGATAGGTCTTTCTTCCTATCTGCAGATGATACATGACTGAATTATAATAGCATGATAAAGAATGTAGCCTACATGTTCCGTTGTTATTTTTGTGACTTTGATTTCTTTCTGGGCACGTAGTGATCGGCTTATCGGCTTATAACAAGACTTCCTTGCCGACGCAGTTCACGTGAAACTAATTATCGATATAAGAATGTAAAAGTCAAATAAAAGCTCTTGGATTAAGATGGGTGTAAGGAGGGTCCTCGAATTTTACATAGAAGAAATAACGAGAGGACTCGGAAACAAACTTAAGCGGTGACATAAACTTCACAGTGAAAGGATATTGGTGACATCATTCACTGATGACACTTATATACTGTTTGAAAGTGACGAAGAATTATAGGACTCTTTGAATGGAATGAGCAGTCTGATGGTCAAAGATAATGGACTAGGAGAAAACTAAAAAAGTGACAAAAATGTGGAGTAACAGATTTGCTGTGAGCTTAATATCTGAAATGAAATGAAATGAGCGGATGGCATCGTTGTCCGGGGGACCCTATCCGGTGAAGTTCGGCCGCCCAGTGCAAGTGTTATAACAGTTAACGCCACATTGGGTGACTTGCGCGCCGGTGATGAAGATAAAATGTTGACGAGGACAACACAACACCCAGTCTCCGTGCGGAGAAAATATCCAATCCGGACGGGAATCGAACCCTGGCCCGTTTGCGTAGGAGGCGTGCACGTTAGTACCCAGCTAAGCACACGGATTTAATATCTGAATTTTGGACAATGTTGCAGAGAAATTGAAGACATTCTGCTACACGAAATGTGTTCGCAGTTGCGAATATGAACAGTCATGAACTGTACAAGGAAATGACGACAATGAAAATCTTTGCCGGACTGGGGACATTAACCCGAATTTTCCGTTTTACCATAGACGATCGCCTTAACCGTTTGGCTATCTGTTCACTCCTCACGGTGAGACCCAGACTGCCACGTGTCGCTGACCCTATGTCACAACCTATACTCGTACACGCATTATGTTACCCCCGTACGGAAAAGGATAGTTAACTGAAAATCATGACCTGGTTTTGGAAGATAAATACAATATTGCAGTGGCCATGTTGTTAAGAAAAACGATGGAATATTCCTTCGGACAAGCATGCAAGAATACGTCAGTACTATTCGAGAGTGTGATAGTAATATTCCAGGGTTATTTTGGGAGTTACTCTACCAAACCAAACAATCCAACGTACATTACAGTAGACTTTGTGTCGAGCATCTGTTAAATAACGTATTACTTAAGGGACAAAATTGGGTAACACAAAGAAATACACTCCTGGAAACTGAAATAAGAACACCGTGAATTCATTGTCCCAGGAAGGCGAAACTTTATTGACACATTCCTGTGGTCAGATACATCACATGATCACACTGACAGAACCGCAGGCACATAGACACAGGCAACAGAGCATGCACAATGTCGGCACTAGTACAGTGTATATCCACCTTTCGCAGCAATTCAGGCTGCTATTCTCCCATGGAGACGATCGTAGAGATGCTGGATGTAGTCCTGTGGAACGGCTTGCCCTGCCATTTCCACCTGGCGCCTCAGTTGGACCAGCGTTCGTGCTGGACGTGCAGACCGCGTGAGACGACGCTTCATCCAGTCCCAAACATGCTCAATGGGGGACAGATCCCGAGATCTTGCTGGCCAGGGTAGTTGACTTACACCTTCTAGAGCACGTTGGGTGGCACGGGATACATGCGGACGTGCATTGTCCTGTTGGAACAGCAAGTTCCCTTGCCGGTCTAGGAATGGTAGAATGATGGGTTCGATGACGGTTTGGATGTACCGTGCACTATTCAGTGTCCCCTCGACGATCACCAGTGGTGTACGGCCAGTGTAGGCGATCGCTCCCCACACCATGATGCCGGGTGTTGGCCCTGTGTGCCTCGGTCGTATGCAGTCCTGATTGTGGCGCTCACCTGCACGGCGCCAAACACGCATACGACCATCATTGGCACCAAGGCAGAAGCGACTCTCATCGCTGAAGACGACACGTCTCCATTCGTCCCTCCATTCACGCCTGTCGCGACACCACTGGAGGCGGGCTGCACGATGTTAGGGCGTGAGCGGAAGACGGCCTAACGGTGTGCGGGACCGTAGCCCAGCTTCATGGAGACGGTTGCGAATGGTCCTCGCCGATACCCCAGGAGCAACACTGTCCCTAATTTGCTGGGAAGTGGCGGTGCGGTCCCCTACGGCACTGTGTAGGATCCTACGGTCTTGGCGTGCATCCGTGCGTCGCTGCGGTCCGGTCCCAGGTCGACGGGCACGTGCACCTTCCGCCGACCACTGGCGACAACATCGATGTACTGTGGAGACCTCACGCCCCACGTGTTGAGCAATTCGGCGGTACGTCCACCCGGCCTCCCGCATGCCCACTATACGCCCTCGCTCAAAGTCCGTCAACTGCACATACGGTTCACGTCCACGCTGTCGCGGCATGCTACCAGTGTTAAAGACTGCGATGGAGCTCCGTATGCCACGGCAAACTGGCTGACACTGACGGCGGCGGTGCACAAATGCTGCGCAGCTAGCGCCATTCGACAGCCAACACCGCGGTTCCTGGTGTGTCCGCTGTGCCGTGCGTGTGATCATTGCTTGTACAGCCCTCTCGCAGTGTCCGGAGCAAGTATGGTGGGTCTGACACACCGGTCTCAATGTGTTCTTTTTTCCTTTTCCAGGAGTGTATAATTAAAATCTAAGAACGATTTGAATACAGATATTGAAAACTGTGGAAGATACGGCAGTTGAGCAGGAGAACTACGTTTAGTGGACCTACAGTAAATTTATTTAGAGCAGTGATTCCCAGTCTGGGTGTATTTACCCCCTGGGATGAAGATGTGATATTCTGAATGGTAAAAACAAAGTGTTTGAACGCACTTCATAAGGCTGTAATACTGATTACATAAACTGAAAATACAAGTTTTTTTCAGATACTAGCGCTAACACAAGTCAAAGTGGTGAAAGTTGTAGCTTGCAAAGTGAATGTATGAACATCTCCATACATCCTCACAGAGTTCATCTGTAACACAAATTCTTTGTGCCATTCATCTATGACACTAAAATCGAGACATATAAATCATATATGCGTAAATATCCCGTGGAAATACGTTTTCTCAGTGTAAGTAGTTCCCACAATACTCTAAAAATTTCTTCCGTATTTATTCCACAACAATAAACGTTCTAACTGACAGTACAAGAGGAGCCTTTTAATGACTACCACACTGCTATAAGGCCTGCACTGTATTGTCATTATCATCATTATTATTGTAGAGGTCAGACAAGAAACATTTGAAGTTTGAAGTTCTTCAGCTTCTGCCAGATCAGGAGTATGGAGTCCAGCACTCAAGTAATTTACATAGTGTAGGTCTCAATACCCGTATTTTAATTTGATTGATTTTAAGCAGTGATATAGGATGTAGATGAAGAATGCGTCTCTAGGGAGGGGAGTGTGGCAGCGGGAATGCGTTACGTAATGAGTGCCATCTCTCAATCTCATCTCTTAATATTTCCCTCATTTCCTATTTAGCGCTGCAGCCAGGTATGTTTATGTGTGCTAATGTACAGTTAGCATGTACAATAAGTGGGCTGAAATAATAAAGGTGAAAATGCAAACAGAATTTGTATTTAAGGTGGACCTAGGGCAAACTTTTAGTTTACTTCTGCAGTTGTTTGACACTTTGGTCGAGAAACCAATGAAATTGAAATTTCAAAACAGGAGAAGAACTGAGATCAGCAGTGCCCAAACTGTTAAACTTTGCTTATAACATAGCTACTCATCCGTGAAATGGAGGAAAAGTTTGAAGACATTTCGAAGTGACAGCATAGTCAATACAGTGCACATCTTAAAGTTGAACAAAGCCAAGAATTAGGTTGTCAAACAAGATATTAAATGAAATAAAGCACCTACTTCTATAAATCAGATATGCACCGGAAGCTTCTGTTTACTATATTACGTACCTGTATATTCGGTTCTGTGTCCACACTCAGAGAACAAAAATGACAATACGTATGCATCTGTACGTTACATGAAATAACATGTACTGTATTCCATATATCCGGTAGACTCTTTAATTGAGAAAAAATCGAAGAAGTAAATTTTGTTTGAAGGATCAGTTTGATGAATACCTGTAAAGTGATGACTATTACTTTCAGGTTTCTTTTCTTATAATTTCATAAAACAATTATACTGTGTATCTTGAAAATATTTTGCATCTGCATGAAGTTTTCCAAACACATGTTTCGTTGGTCAAAAGTGAATGAAAATATTAATACTACATTAATTTATTAATATATCAATAAATCGAACACCGATATACCTATTGGTTTTATACTATCGCGAAGTGTAGCATGAGACTAGTACAGCTCTTGTTCAGTATAAGTACAGATTCAATTTCTTTATCTGTTGTAAACGGTGCTAGTGAAAATAAAGTCGTTCCCATATGAGTTCTCTTTTGTCACATTTTACCACTACTGTCGCATAAGAGTGCATCTGAATAATTTCGATGTCACATTGTTTTAGATTGTTTCTTTATGGGATTTCATCGAAATCTATTTCCATTTCCTCCAGCATATACCACAAAATAATTCCATTTGTATCGTTTCGTGTAACTACTTTAAAACAAATAGGTTGGTTTATTCCACAGGCTTGTAAACCTAGTGCTACAATCTGATAATGCTGTGACTTTTGGCGTGTTTATTAGAATTATCTTGAACCTTCCATATTCGAAGAAAGATGTCGTTTAGTGCACCACAGTAACGTCTTCTGATTTCCTTACACTCACAGTTTTCTGAGAGCAACAGTATCATCAGAGAGCAATTTGCGAGTGTGTCAAAGACTAGTTGGAGACACGTTTATGTTTTATGGAAACATTTGCGGTCTTTTTATGTATCCACGCACACGAGATATTACACAAATTTCTGTTTGCGATCTATAGCCTTGTAGACTGCAATACGTTCTGTTGCAGAATAATTCTTCGAGACAGGCACATACCTGGACGAACAGAAGAACGAAAATTGGGCAACTCACCAGAAAAAAAGTTTTGCTGACAACTGAAGCAAAATTGTTTTTACAAGGTAAAGAAAAGAAGCAGTGAAACAGATTATGCAAAATAGTAGATATAGCATATAGGCTGAAACTGTAATCACCAGGTAGTGTGGTAAGAGTTCATTTAACGTAGCTGCAGTCTCAGAGGAATGTCAGCAGCCCATATTGTGTCCACTATAAATTTGTCGCAGTGTGAAGTTGAAGGTAGGTAAAACAGAACAGCAGAATACGATTGTTTTAACTAGTAGTGACACACAGATACCGAATAACTGAAGCGTAAAATTAAAAGCAAAGAGATTGATCATTACTAGAGCTGAGAAGGGAAATATTGAAATCATCGTATTCGATAACGTCTGTACAATATTTAACAAAGAGATACTTTTTCATAGCTAATAGCATTGTTGAGATTGAGGGTCCTAATACAGTGCCTCGCAATGACTCAGAAAGATGAATAGTGCGGTCTTGCAATTTTGTGAAGCTGAATGAAGTTTATTTTTATGTTAGTAATCCTTGTATTCTACAGTTTTCTAAATAGAATTTCATAAAATAATAATAATAATAATAATAATAATAATAATAATAATAAAAGAATCCATTTGGTCTTTGCTTAACAACATCACATACCGTATCTGCAAACTCAGTATGCTGTTACATAAAAAAAGAAGAGGCGTAAACCATTCAACAATCTCATAGCATTAAAAATTGATGAGAATTCGAAAAATTACAGCTGTGGTTTAATTACCATATAGTACAAAATTAACGTCTCTATACGTCGCTAACAAGCAAACAAATATTCCAATTGCAGAAAGTATTCACATTACATATAGCATTCAAAAAGTTTGCTTTCGAACGCTGTACAGCCCTGAATCGGTATGATCGGCAAAAGTCTACGTGAGCACTGATGTAAACACACCAATGAGGCAGCAGACTAAAGATACCTACTCGGCAAAACACAGTGTCCTGCAACCATAACTGCCTGTTGCGCGTTCTCGTCCAATAGCAGCCATCAACCTTTCAATGCCTTTTCTAAGGGATTTGAGGTGTGATGTTCCCATGGGGAGAGATCAGGATTATAGTGCAGCTCCTCGAGCGTCTCTCATTTGAGTCTCCCAGTTGAGGCTGGTCTCCCAGATCGACCAGCGTCTTATGTCGAATGACGGCCAGTATGGAACTTAACGCACCATTCCACAACAGCGCTTTTCGGCAGACATGCTGCCCCACACCTTCACTAGCAATGAATGTCTATCTGTGTTGGTAGCCAAGAAAAGAATAACAGCATGTTGTCCTGTTTGGACGAATTTGGTAATAACATCGCTATAGTCCACATTTACTGCACAAACGTTGGAAACAGACACGAGTGACAGACTTATCTGGTGCTTGTTTACACTCACTGGAGTCGCTCTGCGTTCCATACACCTCTCAGCAATTCCATTAAACAGGAACTTTTTGATCACATCTTCTGAAAAGATATACTCTCGTTATCAGAAAAATTTCAAGACAGTTTCTTTTATTTCTGACTTTGCAATACTAAAATGGAAAGATCGTAGTTTTTCTGTTACATGGTATGTGTGTGTCCTTGAAATGACCTTGTTCATGTTTCCGCACCAGTTCATTATGTGGCAGGGCTGTACTTAGAAACACATGCTTGGGTTCTTGGCGCATTACTTACGGTGGCTGAATGGATGATGACGGTGAGCAAAGAATGAACATTAAGTTATGTATTAAGCTTGGGAACACCCTCAGTGAAGCTTGTACAGTGATTAAGTAAGCATATGCAGGCGAGACTCTTTCAAGAAGTCGAGTCTCTGAGTGCCACGAAAGGTTTCGTGAAGACAGAAATTAAGAGCAAGACGATCTGAGAGCTGGTCCGCCGTCTACAGCACATAGCGATGCAATCGTGAAAGATATAATGTAGTTATTGCAAGAAGACAGTCATGTAACTATGGGTGTGATACCAGAAGAACTGAGTTTTGAATTATGGTGTGTGTGCCATAAGATTTTACGCGAAGATTTAGGGTAATGGAAACTTAAGGGGTCATGTTCGTGAAAATGAATAAAAATTTGAAACAAATTTTCTTGGTCTATAGAAAAGAGCATTTGATTCTGATTTCAAAAATGTATAGTTTTTGGGCATTATCATTTTCCGTTCGTTCTAAAATTTAGGTTGAACTTAATGTTGCACTGGGACCACGCCCATCTGTCAGTTTGAAGTGCGTCAGAATACGTGACGCATTATTTTGTTCTTCCGTTTTTTTTTCGTCGTTAGTTACAAATCGTTAACACAGGTGTATTGCAGAAGGCACTGACACCCGTAACCAAAGTACAGGCATGTCTAGAAATCTATAGTTCAATGCAAACAAAGATCTGAGAATATATGATTTCGTAATTTCATACACGTGCGGTTTTGTAGTTACTGCGTGTTGTTTTGTTTCTGTGTGTTACTTTCCTGTGCTACAAATACCGAGAGTAAAGAAATTTAGCCCCAAACTAAAGTTTCGTGGCAACCAGTTCCAAACACAACCGATTAATACCCATCAGTTGCTTCAAAAGTCGCCAGCGGAAATTGTGTCTACAGGCAGTGCTTCTAGACGTTAACTTTCGCTTTCTGAATGTAATAACAACAAGCCTAGTAGTATTGTAACAGCAGTAACGACGGAAATGTTATTGTGAACCTAAATATGCCGCCGAGACTTCTGAAGACTGCTGTAAAATGTAAGTATTGGAAATGTATTGACGTTGTTAAGGACATTCCAGCAAGTAATAAATGTAGGAGATTTGGAGAATATGAGATGAGCTTTTTGTGTTCAAAAAGCGGTTCAAATGGCTCTCAGCACTATGCGACTCAACTTCTGAGGTCATCAGTCGCCCAGAACTTAGAACTAATTGAACCTAACTAACCTAAGGACATCACACACATCCATGCCCTAGGCAGGATTCGAACCTGCGACCGTAGCGGTCGCTCGGCTCCAGACTACTGCGCCTAGAAATGCACGCCACTCCGGCCGGCAGCTTATTGGGCAACATGGTTTCACAGAGTGTCAGCAGATGAAACCCCATGGCATTTTTTGCTTCCAAAAGGGAATATTCATGGTGCAAGTGCTGGTTGAGCAATGCTACAGACGTACAATGCACCCACGAGCATTCCTTACTACTTGTTGTAATGGAGGAAATTAGGCCTATATATAGGGATATGGCAAATGAAAATCTACTTAGGAAATATATGCATGGTCTCTCTCAGAATGCAAATGAAAGTTTCAACAGCTGTATATGGGAGAGAATACATGAAACTGTATTTGTTGGACTGATAGTGCTGAAGATTGGTGTAATGGATACAATAATAACATTCAATGACGGTGCAGATTCAAGGATCAATTTCATGACGAAATTGAACATCAAGACAGGCAGGATTATGGCTTCAGCTCTAACTGCTATTGGTAAGCGGCGGGTAACCGAAGCAGAGACAGCTGCAGAAGCAAGGAGTCAAGGATAAAGAAAAGAATGAAGAGATGAAGAGACAGAGTATGGAGGATAAGGAAACAGGAGGACAACTGGAGTATGTAGCTGGAATGTTCTAAACGATCATAGTGGTAAGTTAATAAATCTGTAAATCCTCTTTTGTGATTTACCGATAACTTGAATTTTCATTATTCAGGTACACTTTTCTCCTTAATGCTGAACTTAAACGCACAAAAATTGGTACTGACATTGAGAATGACCTCCCCGATCTCCCTTGCCTACTGTTTCCTGAAAACTTAATAACATGATGATGATGTCAGCGATCTCTGAGCTACATTTTTAAATATTTTTGAGGTAGTAAAATTGCTAGTCTTTTTCACAGATCAGCATCAGGGAAGTAAATTGGAGGCATAAAACATTTATGTGAATGTTGTCTGTTCTCTGACTCTTTTTACAAGCTGTGCAGTCAGTGGTTCCAAAGAAAATGGTGCTGCAGTGAAACAGTGTTCCGTTTTTTATACTATTATGAATATTGTTGTCAGTACCAAAAATATAATAAATATCTCAATGAAATGCTTTGAATAATGACCCTAATTGTGTATAAGTATTTTGAGCTATCTCTCATTTATAGATCAGTTGCACTATGAGGGTGAAGATAATGCTAAAAATGCAACCCTTAGAGGGGCGTGTCCCCTTAACGCAAAAACCATCTCTCACACTAAGAGACGAACAGAAACAGGAAAGATGAATATTTGCTAAGCTACTAGACAGAGTCAGACGTGATTCCACACTTTTGTCAAAAGTTATTGCGGAGGGTTGAATGTTGATGCTACCAGTATGACACTTACACGAAGCGCGAAAGTGCGGAATGGCGTAATCCTGGATCACCAGCCTCGAAAACAATCAAAACGACAACCTTGTTGATCGCATTCTTCAATAGTAAAGGACTAGTTCACCATGTGTATATTCCTCCAAGTCAAACAGTGAACCAAACTCTTTATATCGAAGTCTTGGAACGTTTACGACGAGCAGTTTCACTTCGCCCCGCTGATTTGTGACTGGTCTCTAATGCATGACAAGGCGAGAACCCATATTGTTTTACGACTTACCGAATATCTGGTCAGACATTCTGCTATTGCCGTACCACATCAGCCATGTTCGCCCGGCCTCTCGTCTTGCGATTTTTTCTTGTTTCCACGAGTGAAAGGATGACTGAAAGGAAAGCTTCATCAAGAAATCACAGATATTCAAAGAGGTGTGAGAAACGAGCTTACAACCATCGCAGATGAAAATTTCCCTGCTTAGTTCCAAGGCCACCCGTACTTTGGCAGCTGTGTATAGATAGCCAACGGAATAATTCGATAGGAACTAGGATAAATGCTATTACCTGCTTTTTTTTAAAAAAAAGGGGCCTGGAACTTTTATGAGAAATAGAGTATTAACTGTTGCATACGAAAATAACTATAGGCCACATCTTTGAGTTAAGTGAACTGATAATGGTGCCGTTGTAGCATAAGTCGCTTGCTTTCAATGGGATAAATTATCAGCAAAGATACAGGCAAATTATGATCAGCAATCTTGCTTGGATGCTAACCGATAATTTTAAATTAAAGAAGTCCATTTTTTGCTAAGGACAAACGATGAGGGACGATGTCACCATCATTTGTCAAGCCAATGAGTCTGACCTTCCTAGGAAAGCAGTCTTACACAAAAGATTTTGCAAATTTATTGAATACTGTGGACATCACTACAGAATTTTCACTTGACACATCAGAACTGCGTTATTAATTACCTTGATTTCGTCATTTCCAGAAGAGGTGGTATATATGTATCGGGATTACACAGAAAGCCAGTATGTCCGCGTACGTAATAACCGAGAGTGATGGAACTGTTTTGTTAGTACCAGGAGCCAATGACTCACCATCCCGCGGAGTGTTACAGTGGAGCAGTGGATGGATGTCTGTTAACTACCGAACATATATGAAAACATCACTGATGATAGATACACTTTATGTTCAATAAGAACACACTGCAAACAATCGTAATGACGTTGTGTGAGAATCACATACAGTAATGAACCTTCTCTCGCTGGTGTATAAAAGTGAGAGATAGAATTAAATTAATAAGAAAATATGCTGTGCATGAGTATGAGTTTGTCTCGGGAAGGACACACTACAAATGGAATGGTTAGAAATTTTACACACACCTATATACACTCCTGGAAATTGAAATAAGAACACCGTGAATTCATTATCCCAGGAAGGGGAAACTTTATTGACACATTCCTGGGGTCAGATACATCACATGATCACACTGACAGAACCACAGGCACATAGACACAGGCAACAGAGCATGCACAATGTCGGCACTAGTACAGTGTATATCCACCTTTCGCAGCAATGCAGGCTGCTATTCTCCCATGGAGACGATCGTAGAGATGCTGGATGTAGTCCTGTGGAACGGCTTGCCATGCCATTTCCACCTGGCGCCTCAGTTGGACCAGCGTTCGTGCTGGACGTGCAGACCGCGTGAGACGACGCTTCATCCAGTCCCAAACATGCTCAATGGGGGACAGATCCGGAGATCTTGCTGGCCAGGGTAGTTGACTTACACCTTCTAGAGCACGTTGGGTGGCACGGGATACATGCGGACGTGCATTGTCCTGTTGGAACAGCAAGCTCCCTTGCCGGTCTAGGAATGGTAGAACGACGGGTTCGATGACTGTTTGGATGTACCGTGCACTATTCAGTGTCCCCTCGACGATCACCAGTGGTGTACGGCCAGTGTAGGAGATCGCTCCCCACACCATGATGCCGGGTGTTGGCCCTGTGTGCCTCGGTCGTATGCAGTCCTGATTGTGGCGCTCACCTTCACGGCGCCAAACACGCATACGACCATCATTGGCACCAAGGCAGAAGCGACTCTCATCGCTGAAGACGAGACGTCTCCATTCGTCCCTCCATTCACCCCTGTCGCGACACCACTGGAGGCGGGCTGCACGATGTTGGGGCGTGAGCGGAAGACGGCCTAACGGTGTGCGGGACCGTAGCCCAGCTTCATGGAGACGGTTGCGAATGGTCCTCGCCGATACCCCAGGAGCAACAGTGTCCCTAATTTGCTGGGAAGTGGCGGTGCGGTTCCCTACGGCACTGCGTAGGATCCTACGGTCTTGGCGTGCATCCGTGCGTCGCTGCGGTCCGGTCCCAGGTCGACGGGCACGTGCACCTTCCGCCGACCACTGGCGACAACATCGATGTACTGTGGAGACCTCACGCCCCACGTGTTGAGCAATTCGGCGGTACGTCCACCCGGCCTCCCGCATGCCCACTATACGCCCTCGCTCAAAGTCCGTCAACTGCACATACGGTTCACGTCCACGCTGTCGCGGCATGCTACCAGTGTTAAAGACTGCGATGGAGCTCGTATGCCACGGCAAACTGGCTGACACTGACGGCGGCGGTGCACAAATGCTGCGCAGCTAGCGCCATTCGACGGCCAACACCGCGGTTCCTGGTGTGTCCGCTGTGCCGTGCGTGTGATCATTGCTTGTACAGCCCTCTCGCA
The DNA here is from genome assembly GCF_023864275.1 of Schistocerca cancellata. Lineage (NCBI taxonomy): Eukaryota > Metazoa > Arthropoda > Insecta > Orthoptera > Acrididae > Schistocerca > Schistocerca cancellata. The sequence goes on from NC_064627.1 coordinate 987,803,100, forward strand.
GTGTCCGGAGCAAGTATGGTGGGTCTGACACACCGGTGTTAATGTGTTCTTTTTTCCATTTCCAGGAGTGTATGACCAGTTTTTTTAGAATGTTGAATCATTATTACAATATTGAACGATTATTACTTTCAACGCTTTACGTCATCGCTGTTATTTTCTTTCGATGAATCAGGCCATGGTAGTTACTGGACACCATCAATCTTTAAAGGCCCTTCCAAGTTTACATGTATCTATATAAAAATGAACATAGTTTACTTGCAGGTGTGTCCGTTTTCCTTTTCATACATACAGTGTTTTAAAATTTCATTAGGATCTGTTAGTTAATCATTAACATTATGCACTGAAACGCCAAAGAAACTAGTACAGCTATGCGTGTTGAAATACAGATATATGTAAACAGGCAGAATACGTCTCTGCTGTCGGCAACGCCTGTGTAACACAACAAGTGTCTGGCGCAGTTGTTAGATCGATCAGTTACTGCTGTTACAATGGCAGGTTATCAAAGACTTCAGTGAGTTTGAACGTGGTGTTATAGTAGGCGCACGAGCGATGGGACACATGGTTCAAATGGTTCAAATGGCTCTGAGCACTATGGGACTCAACTGCTGTGGTCTTAAGTCCCCTAGAACTTAGAACTACTTAAACCTAACTAACCTAAGGACAGCACACAACACCCAGCCATCACGAGGCAGAGAAAATCCCTGACCCCGCCGGGAATCGAACCCGGGAACCCGGGCGTGGGAAGCGAGAACGCTACCGCACGACCACGAGATGCGGGCTGATGGGACACATCTCAGAGGTAGCTATGAAGTGGAGATTTTCCCGTAAGACCATTTCACGAATAATGTTACTTAAAATCCATCTTGATTGCAATTTTTTTTTTTTTTTATTATTCATATGCCCGGTTTCGGTTCATTCAGAACCATCTTCAGATCTGATATTTCAGTTACAGGAGTAACCCGTCCAAATCCAGCAACTTTCACATGCTACGTCACGGGTTACTTCTGTAACTGAAATATCAGATCTGAAGATGGTTCTGAATGAACCGAAGCCGGTCATATGAATAATAATAATAAAAAAAATTGCAATCAAGACGGATTTTAAGTAACATTATAAAATCACTGATTGCTTTTATCCCAAAAGACATTATGTCTGTTTTTGCATTTCACGAATGTATCGTGAATATCAGTAATCCTGTAAAATATCCAATCTCCGACATCGCTGCGGCCGGAAAGAGATCCTGCATGAACGGGACCAACGACGACTGAAGAGAATTGTTCAACGTGACAGAAATGCAACCCTTCCGCAAATTGCAGCAGATTTCAATGCTGGGCCATCAACAAGTGTCAGCCTTCAGCCATTCAACGAAAAATAATCGATATGGGCATTCGGAGCCGAAGGCCCACTAGCATATCTAGTTTCTTAAGAAAAAATTTAATTTTTTAAAGTTGATTGTTTTTACGTTATTTTTTAAATATAAGTATTAACTTATTTATTCTGTAAGATTTATGATTGCGAGATACAAAGCTTTACGCGTCACCTGGGCCCGTCAACACCGACACTGGACTGTTAATGACTGGAAACATAATGCCTGGTCGGACGAGTCTCGTTCCAAATTGTATCGAGCCGATGGACGTGTACAGGTATGGAGACAACCTCATGAATCTATGTACCATGAACGACAGCAAGGGACTGTTCAAGCTGGTGGAGGTTCCGTAATGGTATGGGGCGTGTGCAATTGGAGTGATATGGGACACCTCATACGTATAGATACGACAGCGACAGGTGACACATACATAAGCATCCTTTGTGATCATCTGCATCCATTCATGTCCATTGGGCTTTGCGATGGACTCGGGCAATTTCAGCAGGACAATGGGACACCCCACACATCCAGAACTGCAACAGAGTGGTTCTAGGAACACTCTTCTGACTTTTCTCACACTACCACTGGTCACCAAACCCCCCAGACATGAACATTATTGAGCATATTTAGGATGCCTTCCAACGTCCTATTGAGGAGAAACCTCCATCCCTTCGTACTCTTACGGATTTGTGGACAGCGCTGCAGGATTCGTAGTGTCAGTTCCCTCGAACATTACTTCAAACATTAGTCGAATCCATGGCATGTCGTGTTGGGGCACTTCTGCATGCTTGCGTGTGCCCTACACAATATGAGGCAGGTATACCAGTTTCTTTGGCTCTTTAGTGTACATATTACTCGTTACACTATCAAAGATTTCTTGTAAGACATACTAAAGAATAAAACTTCTTTTTATACGATACGCTTTTTAATACTCCAGAGCATCTGCTGAAGACAGCAGGTATGGAGGCTCTGATGTAAGCAAGTTGCCTACAGTCGCCAGCACCTGCGGGTGTTGTTCGCCTAGAGAAACAGTGGCGCCGGTGACTCGGCGTGTACAGCGACTGACACTGAATGGTCCCTGTGGCGGCCTGGGTTGCTTGTGCGCTGACTGTGTGCAGCTTCACATTTCATGTCAAGAGACACTGGAAGGTGCAGAGTACTACGGTGGATGGCCTACAGGAAGAAGCTTTATTGCCTGCTCTTGCAAGTGGAAACTGACAGCTACAATATACCCGTACAGGCGGGGGTGGTTGGGCAGCAGCACTGCCCTGGTCTCAGACAGTTACTCTTCAACGTAAGAAGCTGGCGGCGACTGTAAATAGGCCCAGAAGCGACCCAACAGCTGATAGGCGTTAAGTCCGCAACTTTGGACTCAGAGCTACAGCATACCTGCGCTCAGTGGAAGCCAGCGCATGAGACATTAACAAGTTCGCTACAGTAACAGCAGACACCGATATTTATGAATGAAAATTGCACTGCAACTGCTTAGGCTTCCACGGACAGAGTCAGCTGACATAAAAATCTTCCCAGTGTCGTACCCCATCACAACATAAGAAGCTGCAGTGGAGAAGCCAACGTTTTGGTTTCAGGATCCAGAAGAAGGCCACTGTAACCGTGGCCGAAGCAGTGGTTTTCCAATATGACGCGGTACGACACTCGGAAAGCTTTTATGACAATTTTATTATATGATAAAAGATCTATGACAATTTGCTTTCACCGAACGAGGTGGCGCAGTGGTTAGCACACTGGACTCGCATTCGGGAGGACGACGGTTCAATCCCTCGCCCGACCATCCTTATTAAGGTTCTCCGTGATTTCTCTAAATCGCTGCAGGCAAATGCCGAGATGGTTCCTTTGAAAAGGCACGGCCGACTTTCTTCCCCATCCTTACCTCATCTGATGAGACCAATGACCTAACCGTTTGGTCTCTTCCTCCAAACAACCCAACCCAACACCGTGCTTTCGTCAACAAACGCCTCAGTATATACCTGTTTTGCCAAGGCATCATTCCCCATGACGTAGCCCGAAAAAGCCTACGGCATTGACGTGAAGTAATCAGGCCACCGTTAAACAGTGACTCCGTCTTTCTGCTGTATCATTGTTATTACGACAGTCGTCTCTCGCCTCGCCAGGCGATTTGGGAATTGCCTGGTATCGCAGTGGCAGTTCTTGTTGTATCAGCAGACTTCACTTCATGTGACAACATCTGGTCGGCTCCAGTCCCACCTACTTCCACAGACTCTTGCTTCAGCCATGTCAGCGTCGTTAGATGATTCATTATCCCCAAGAGAAGAAGTAGTGCTACACGTGTAATAATTAACGTGTAACACAGCAACTTCTGAATTCCGTATTTCACCATTTATCGTGATAGAAATAGAAACTATAAGAAGTTTAAAAATTCATAAAACAGGAAACTTTAACGACAGAAGTAAAGGAAACTTCAGAACTTTTTATGACATCATAATTTACAAAAGAAAATTGAACAGTGTTTTCCAAAAAAATCTATGGAGAACATAGGCCTCCAAACCAAAAAAAGAAACACCCTTCACTTACTACTGTAGCAGACAATCGGACCCAGTCTGATAAGCTTCTCAGTTCTGCAGATTATAAGGTGAATTGCAGTGATTGTTATCCTTATAATAAGCGATGCCTATCTGAGATGCAGTATACCCAGTTGCCTCTTGAAAATATAACGATTGTGCAGTCAGAACTTCTGACTTGATGGTTTACTCTGAACACGGGGGTTAATGAATTTCTGGAAGGAACTACCAAGTTGGATTCTACTTTGAGCGAACTACGGGTAACACGGAGAGATTGGTTCCCCTATGGCCCATCGACACCCTTGGGTCGGCAGGCCGTGGCTACCGAAAGTAAATATCTGCTGTCCTGTATTATCTTTAGCCGCTGAAGACAGTTTACTTTTAGATGCCTAAAGAGCATTCATATTTTGTAATCTTACTTCCCCCTGTATAGGTTTCGTCCTCACTTACGTTCTATTTAATTTGTGAATATGTTTTGCAATTTACGACGTATGACGTCTGCAATTGGATTTATTTTTAAGTTTATAATAGCGCCTATGGCTCTATGTTTTAATCCCTCACCTATGGACCTGTCTACTCCCTATGTTTAAGCTTTCTTAAAGCTCTAACCATGCTTTCACTTAATGAAATTATATACCAACTGTGCGCCCCTTATTTGCTGAGTTTGAAAACTCTTGCAGGTGGTTCACAGGGATGAGAAACGGCAGTCTATCTAGTGGCACCCGCGTATGTCTCCGTAGAGCTTTGGGCATATTTTAAGCCTCCATATAACATGGATATATTTAAATAGATTTCAAGCGCCTTGAAGATTTGCCGTGCGCAAGACACCCTTCCAAGCTGCGTCTCACAACATGCTTTGTGTACCAGTTGCATTACAAATTACGCTACGTTAACTCGCCTGAATTTTTAAAAAATTGAAAAAAATATTTAAAGTGTTATTAACTGAAGCCTGCCTTTTGAAGTACCAAAAGTATATAAAATTATTTATTCAATAACTAAGACACATTGCAGCCACTAGCACACAATGGTGTGGATAAAATCACTTGCAGGAAATGTGAAAAAGTATAGGTTGTTTATTCAGGCAGAGCTATGGCAATTATGATGTGGAATATGTTCATATTCTGTCAAGAAAAGGGGAAGGATTGCCCTACTGGAAATAAACAAACACGTCGTGCAGAATCCTAGCCTAGTATAAAATGATATGACTAAATTTCCTTTTTCCCAAATGTTAAATTAAATTATCGTTATAAATACTAGATTCTAATTTCTCATCAGTTGTTAAATGTATCTTCACATAAAAGCCGCCCGGAGTGGCCGTGGAGTTCTAAGCGCTACAGTCTGGAACCGAGCGACCGCTACGGTCGCAGGTTCGAATCCTGCCTCGGGCATGGATGTGTGTGATGTCCTTAGGTTAGTTAGGTTTAATAAGTTCTAAGTTCTAGGCGACTGATGACCTCAGAAGTTAAGTCGCATAGTGCTCAGAGCCATTTGAACCATTTTATTTCACATAAAAACTTTGTTTACCTCTTTATTAGTAAGGTAATTATTTGTATGTGACGCAAAAGTAATGTTTTCCTACGTAAACTCCACAGCCTAACATACACAGTCGCAACAGTCAGTGATATGAAAATGGTGGTCGTATGACAGTTGGCTCTGAGCACTATGGGACTTAACATCTATGGTCATCAGTCCCCTAGAACTTAGAACTACTTAAACCTAACTAACCTAAAGACAACACACAACACCCAGCCATCACGAGGCAGAGAAAATCCCTGACCCCGCCGGGAATCGAACCCGGGAACGCGGGCGTGGGAAGCGAGAACGCTACCGCACGACCACGAGCTGCGGGCGTATGACAGTTGGAACCACATTAGCAACACTACTGGCGAGAAAGCCAGCCGTAAGGTTTATGTTTGTTTTTAATTACCTTCTACTTAATTAAAAAACTAGTCATATTATTGCGATCCAAACATTAGTAAATTATCTAGAAACATGAACAATCGTCAAGAAAATGCAAAAACAGACGAATCTCATTGATTCAGTGACGTAAGCTACAGCGTGGCGACGTACTTTCAAATGTCTTTAATGGTAGCTTGCTTCACTGAAAGCAAGAGAATAGAAACAAATATTTTATGCGAAAGAAGCATATATTTGTCTTGTTTGTTTTTATAATGACAGGCAGTTTCCTTGACAGGTAACAATTTTGTATGGAGTAATGATTCGCTATTCTTAATTTTAACTCGACTTTCTAATACACGGATATTTTTGTAAATGTAATCAGTTTTTCTTCAAAAGCGAATATGTCGAAGGTTCTTGCCGTTCGCGGCTATGGCAACAATTGTGAACCTGGTTTCTTCTGTGTTGTGGAATAGTTATATTGCTTCGACGTTTTCCCTTCAGCTACAGTTGTGATGGCTTATTTGGTATGTCAAATAATGTAGGTATACCGTTCCGCATTCAGTGAACTGACTGGCAGAGCATTGAAGAAAACCTCACGTTGCCGGTTGATATACGACGTCATTCTGCAAAATTTCAAGTCTTCTTCTGATTATTATCAATTTTTTTCATTAAAAGAAAATGTCATTCTTCAGTAAACATCGATACATTACAAAAGAATCGTAAATAAACTGTCCTGTTAAGTACCTCTTCATACCTTCCAATATCCTTTGGAAATTAAAAAAAGACAAATCATGTGTAAATTTTTTTAGTAAGTTCCCTTTCTATGACACTAAATACTCTCCCTTTTGTAAAAACTATAAACGGTGCTACGTCACTGTGCATTTCAGGCTGTGGTAAACACTCGGTAATTTTTGTGTCTTCAGTACAAATAAAATTTATTTAAGTCTTACATCATGTTTATTTGCGTTTGCGAGATTCAGTTGTCGCGTGGTTTCAAAAGCCGAAGGACGATTCGTGACCAAATAAACATAATTTTGCATAACATTAGTATGTACCTTTTCTTTTTAAGATTAAAGTATTATGAGTTGAGTTTTTCATCATTTTGATTTTACTTACTGGTAACTGTTTCCCTTTACTTTTCGTGTGTTTAGATATGGTTTTCAACAACTAGCACCGAACTGCTTCTTTGTATTACGATCAAGACAAACAAGTATATTTCGGACGGCATGTCGCCTTAACTGATTATGTGAGACCTCACAAACATTCCATTGCCCGATGACGAACAACGGTCGCGTTTTCTGTAAGCTGATGATGGAGGTAGTTCCCAATGTAAGTTAAACTTCATACATTATTATTGAATCTCAATGAACTTTTATTGAATGCCACACCTCGCTTCAAAGTGACACAGGTAAGTGGCACAGTTTTTCATCATAGTTTCCAATTATCCGTACACATATGTCGAAATGTTCCACCAGTCGTTCATTTTCTGTACAATGGAAATCCGTCCTTGGTACGGAGCCATTCGAGAATCGTAATCTCAGCGTTTTCTTCGTAGGTAAATCTGTGACTGCTGCGAATCAGTTCCTCGATTACCAGGACACTGTGGTCGATTCGATATCCTTCCTTAGCGATCTGCATCACCAGTTTCTGTGTGGCCTTGGTTACACTATAAGTAGACATCTTCATTACACACTGGACGCGACGCTGCGTTAGGTCCATATATCGCCAGAATTTCACTTTCAAACTGGGAGCAATTTAAACGTCTCGTCCTCAAGAATCTCAGTGTCCTGTGTTCTTCCAGTACGTTTCCAATTGCCATGCAGTTTGACTCCCACACTGTACTGTACCTGTTATCCACACTTCACCAGAACTCTGTCTGCAGGGAACTGAAACTACGTACTGCAGTCTCTTCTGACAATGCGCCACACTTGTTGCGCAATGAAATTAGCGCTGGACAACATGCATACAATTTCTGACGCCCCCTCGTAGTCTGCATGGACGAAATGAGTAGTTTCCTTATCTTGTCTAAGGGGCTGCAGTCTGCTGGTGCATAGCAAGCAGTCGGCAGGGTGCCGCGCTGCCAGGTCTCTTCTGCACAAGACCGAAGCAGCACGCAGAGCGACCAAACAATCCATTAGGCGTCGCGTCCTGGCGTGTCGCGGCGCTAAGTAATTGCATTTAGACGGGTCTCGGGTCTGTCGGGGACTTGTTAGCGGCCCCTTCTACCGTCTGCCGTCACGGGGCCAGGGCTCCTTATCCCACGACACGCCTGTCGTTGGCATTGCAAGGTAGGCAGCCACTCTGATGCCTGACGCTTTCCAGGTGCGATATTCTCAAAAAAAGTACACTAGCAGACACTAATAAGTATCCGCACGAAATTGATTTAATCATAGTCCAACTGGCAACGTAGAATAATGTCTGTATGGAGATCTTAAATGTCAAATCCAGTTCGTACACTACTGGCCATTGAAATTGCTACACCACGAAGATGACGTGCTACAGACGCGAAATGTAAACGACAGGAAGATGCTGCTGTGATATGCAAATGATTAGCTTTCCAGAGCATTCACACACGTTTGGCGCCGGTGGCAACACCTACAACGCGCTGACACGAGGAAAGTTTCCAACCGATTTTTCGTACACAAACAACAGTTGACCGGCGTTGCCTGGTGAAAGGAGGATAAATGCGTACCGTCACGTTTCCGACTTTGATAAAGGTCGTATTGTAGCCTACCGCGATTGCGGTTTATCGTATTGCGACATTGCCAAACACGGATGCGACCATCACGATGCTGTAAACAGAACCTTGATTCATCCGAAAAAAATGACGTTTTGCCATTCGTGCACCCAGGTTCGTCGTTGAGTACACCATCGCAGGCGCTCCTGTCTCTGATGCAGCGTCAAAGGGTAACCGCAGCCATTGTCTCCAAGCCGATAGTCCATGCTGCTGCAAACGTCGTCGTGCAGTTGGTTGTTGTCTTGCAAACGTCCCCATCTGTTGACTCAGGGATCGAGACGTGGCTGCACGAGCCGTTACAGCCATGCGGATAAGATACCTGTCATCTCGACTGCTAGTAATACGAGGCCGTTGGGATCCTGCAAGGCGTTCTGTATTACCCTCCTGAACCCACCGATTCGATATTCTGCTAACAGTCATTGGATCTCGACCAACGCGAGCGCAATGTAGTGATACGATAAACCGCAATCGCGATAGGCTACAATCCGACCTTTATCAAAGTCGGAAACGTGATGGTACGCATATCTCCCCCTTAACGAGGCATCACATTAACCTCTCACCAGGCAATGCCTCCCCCTTACACGGGGTATCACATTAACCTTTCACCAGGCAACGCTGGTCAACTGCTGTTTGTGTATGAGAAATCGGTTGGAGACGTTACTCATGTCAGCACGTTGTAGGTGTAGCCACCGGCGCCAACCTTGTGTGAATGCTCTGAAAAGCCAATCATTTGCATATCACAGCATCTTCTTCCTGTCGGTTATAAATTTGTGTCTGTAGCACGTCATTTTCCTGGTGTAGCAATTTTAATGGCCAGTAGTGTATTAGGCAGTCCCTGAGAACGAGTATCTCGAAAACGACGATCGAATGTTCACACGCTACTGTGATGAGCGTTTACGGCAAGAGGTAGGAGGACAGTGAAGCTACCACTTGGCGCAAAATGGTTGGACGTCTACGTCGACTCTTCACAGAACGTGGGTTCCTGAGTCTTGTCTAACTAGATATTTACTTATCTGTGGCGTCTCTACCGAAAGAGCGCTGGAACACGCAGATCTGTTTCGGGGCACACCGTTCGTAGGACATAGTTGAACATGGAGCTCGGCAGCAGACCGCCCGCAACGCGTTCACATGTTGACACAGCGACCTCGTCAATTATGATTGCTGTGGGCACGGGACCGTCGGGATTCGACAGTCTATCAACGGAAATGTATCGGCTCTTCGGATAGAGTCACATTTTTGCTGCGGTAGGTCGCTGGTCGTCTCCACAACCGACGTAATCGAGGTTAGCTGCGGGTCGAAACGTGCAGCTCCCCACGGACGCAAGCAGGTGGGAGCAGTATTGTGCTATGGGAGACACTGCATGGAATCTGTGGTAGCAGTCGAAGACACACTCACAGCCGTGAACAACCTGCATCATGCTAGATATCTTCCCCGATGGCGACGTCATCTTTCAGCAATATAACTGTCCGTGTCTCCGAGCTGCTGCAGTGGTTTGAGGCGTATTATTGTGAACCGATGCTGATGTGTCGTCGACCACATTCGCCTGATGTAAATGAAACAGAACACACCCGGGTCGGTAGTGGGCACCTTCAAGAGTCACTCAAAACAGCGGCCCGTTTTTTACGCGAATTGTATGACCTGATCGTAGACGCCTAATACCGCATACCTCCAAAAACGTACCAACAAAGTGATGGATCCCTTATACGCAGGCCGGCCGCGGTGGTCTAGCGGTTCAGGCGCTCAGTCCGGAACCGCGCGACTGCTACGGTCGCAGGTTCGAATCCTGCCTCGGGCATGGATGTGTGTGATGTCCTTACGTTAGTTAGGTTTAAGTAGTTCTAAGTTCTAGGGGACTGATGACCACAGATGTTAAGTCCCATAGTGCTCAGAGCCATTTGAACCTTATACGCAGAATCGGTGCTGTATTTCGTTCGAAAGTCGGCAAACAAGCCATTAAGTAGGTCGTGGTAATGTTTAGTCTCGTCGGACCCTCCGCTGTGGTCGAGCAGTTCTGGGCGCTTCAGTCTGGAATCGTGCGGCTGCTACGGTAGCAGGTTCGAATCCTGCCTCGGGCATGGATGTGTGTGATGTCTTTAGGTTAGTTAGGTTTAAGTAGTTCTAAAGTCTAGGGGACTAATGCCCTCAGATATTAAGTCCCATAGTGCTTAGAGCTAATTGAACCACTTTTGTCTCATCGGTGAATGTGAACTACATATTTTTTCTGCTATTAAATTGTAATACCGAAACATGCCCAATATCCTTGTAAAAGTGAACATACTGGTGAATAAAACCACTCCTATTACTACTATTGTTGCCAAGAACAAGAAAACTTTCTACAATCACCATTTTACTGATCCGCAAATATTAAACTGTTCTGCTTGAAATTGATTAATTAACAGAAGATCTAAAATTGTAAAAGATGTTATCTGATAGACGTGACGTCGTCAAGCGTTGTTGTGCAAGTTTTGGAGAGCAAAAAAAAAGTGTATAAAATTTGCTATTGTTATTGTCTTACAGATGATTGTAATCACATTTAAAGTTCTCTTCACAGACTGTCTCTGCTCGTTTGTCTAAATTATTTTTGTGTGTTCTGTCCGCATTTAATTGCCACTCTTGTGCTCACGGATCGTAGATGTCCATACTTTATGCTAGCAGGCGGACTATTATATTCTACGATGGTTACGTGTTGATCTTGTCAAAGAAATTTTGCTGTCTCTACTATTTATGGACATGAATCTATCTTCGAAGGGAAAAGGCAAGACCTTCCCGAAGACCACCCAATAAGACATCGGTACACTCTTTCTGCGTACCCTAAAAATATGTTGACGATTTATTTTAGAGGGACGTTATTTATTAAACTTCTACATTAAAGATCATATTCTGCATAATTATGATAGCCTCGCGAAAGTTTGCCCGGCCGAGCTATAATGCTTCCTTATGGTGTAACCTTACGAAAGAGAAATTCTGTTCAAATTATGAGAAATGGGAATAGAAGCGATTAACAAATATTAGGGAATGGAATTAAATAACGTACTTTTTTGAACGAAACTTTCTATTTATTGATCCGCTCTCAGGTATTTGACGGACAAAACGGCAAGTAGAAAAAACATCGACATTACTTGGAAGAGAAAGACGATCGAACGTCAACGAATTCAAACGAATTAAATTGAAATTAATGTCGTCAGATTGAAAACGAAAAACCGATTCCAGCAAGGTTTGAAAGATATGAAAGTAGTGGTCAAGAAAGGATGCTGAAATATAAATTTAAATACTTTGGTAAAATGTCGCATGTCAAAGGTGTTTGGAAGAAAACTGAAGAGGCCCGTAACAGTTCACTGCACCAGCTGTGCCTGCCTGGATTAGCTTGTAAAGTACGGACTCCAGGCTGGCACACATAGGCATATCGCAGAACACACTACGCAACTAATGAAGGAGATCTTTTCGTATATACATGGTGGAGTTGATATAAACTGATTTCCCCCATTACTATGACAGAAATTCAGTTCAAAGTGATATTAAAGAGCCGCGTGCTTCAATAAACATTATTCAACTAAAGAGCACATACTTATCGAGTGACAAACTTGGCAGTTTTGATGAAAAAAGTGTACCTTCATTCACAACAATTAGGAGAACTGGAGAGCAATTTTCCGAAATAAAAGACAAACTTTTTATGTTTTCACTCGTTAAAATATGTATGGGCTCAGAATGATATTGCCACTACTGGACTAGAATGGGTGGTTTATGAGTTATGAAATAGAAAGAAAAAGGTTTGTATATTGACAAATGCAAGCACACACATGTGCCTTTCTTATCTCAAACTGTGGTCAGGAGAAGATTCTTGGCCACTTCGTGTATAACAGGTTCGGCAAGATTTTGTCTCACTGGAGAAAACTGAAACAGCTTAAAAAGTTGAAAGGCGCTGTTCTCTGAGACTTCGTTAACTTAATTTATCGTCATTAGCTACACAATACGTTCGTTCTGAAATAAAACTTACTTTTCACTTGAAATAATGCCATCTTCGGCGCTGACGAAGTTCTCCGTCATTTTAGTGTACTCATTGTTTAGTTGTATAACATATTGCTTACATCTTGAATAACAGATTTTCCTTCTTTTCTAGGAGGCGATGTCTACCAGTCATATCACATAGCGCATCCAGGTGAGTGTCAGATTCGTGAAATATGATCACCTTTTTAAAATTATTGACCATTACATGTATCACAAGTCGTATCTTCACGTCCCTTAAAGTACTTCAGCGAGTGGCGAGGAGCAGTAGTGAGACACTTGACTCCTATTCCTGAGGACAGCGGTTCAGATCCCTAGACGGCCGTCCCGTTTTACGAGTTCCATGGTTTCCCTAATCGGTTAAGATGAATTCCCGGATGGGTCCCTTGAAAAGACACACCCAACCTCCCTCCCCCCCCCCCCCTCTTCACAAATCCGACAATGTGCTCCGCTGCTAATGAAGGGATGGGCCGTTAATCGCTGATCATCTTTGATTCAGCACATCTTTGTGGAGTAGAAAACTGCTGACGAATCACCATGTACAAAAACTGATAAGACTCAGCGATAACAAACAAGCAGTGTCATGGAAACGGTCTTCTATGTGCAGCGGTTTAGGAACTATTTTATGACATTGTTAGCTTCTTTTACCTTTTCCAGTAATGTATTTCCCGTTATGTTTATCTTCCATTATTCAGCCAGATTTCAAGGCTTGACTTAATTAATATTTCAGGGGTTTGTACCTTGAGGATGGTGTTCCTATTAAGAAGCGTTGTATCTTGGTCGGTGTTTCAATGTAATGACCAGTTTTAGAATCACACGTAGCAAAGATTACAGACAGCCATAAGCCATTTACCACATTCTCTACTGCTTTAGTTGTTGTGAGACGTCATTTTGGGTATTGTGCATTATCTGAAAACATTTTTAGTTCTACACATTTAAGTGCTGCATAATACAGGGTGTTCGGAAATTCCCGTTACAAATTTTTAGAACTTGTAGATGGGAGTGAGTGAATAATATTTTGAATGCGAACACATGTCCGGAAACGTAACGTTTCTGTTATAATACGGTTTCGATTCAGATGTTTAACTCATCCACCTCTGCTTGAAGAACTAAATTGGGCATGACGGAGTACAGTTATTAGAGAACAGTTCGAAACGAAACCTGACGAAACATCCATTTATCAGTTAAACTCATTTGTTTGTAATAACACTAAAACATTATGCGTATACATTATTCCAAAACGAAAACAGAATCCAGCATGCTGTACGTATAGAACTTAATGTTCAAGTGTTCATACAAACAAATGTAGTTAAGTGATAATAGGATGTTTTTTATGTTTCCTTTCGAATTTTAATCTGAAAATTGCACTGCGTCACGCCTAGTTCAATTCGTCATGAATAAGTGGATGAGTTAGGTATCTGAAGGGAAACCGTCGTAGATGATGATAAATGATGATTTATGACGGAGAGCGCTAAACAGCTAGGTGATCAGCCCCACCTACATGGGTTCCTGATCAAAATATTAAGTACTCACTCACCTCTACATGTCCTAGAAGTTTGTAACGGGAATTTCTGAACACTTTCCGTATAAATGCAATTTGGAAGATATTATTTATTCTTCAGTAATAAAATTTCATTACGCGTAAAATTTTATATATTTTAAAAACTAGTAATGTCGCGTGTGGGTAGTTACCCCATACTACTTCAGTCGTACAACACCTTGTGCTATGGGACGAAACACGGTCCCTTAGTTGCAAATGAACTGACTTCTTTATTGAATTGACAGTGGAAGTTAGTGTTACTTTGAAATGACCCCTATTTCATAATGTATTACGTTTCAACTGGTTTTTTATAACATTTCTACTTAATTTTGTAACGTCCCCTTAGAAACATTGTGAATGACTGTGCTAGTAAACCTCTTACGCTATTTGATTTTCAAACAGTTGAGCAAAACTCAACGTACTCAGACATTTCTCTCTTTACTTATTCTGATCATCATTAAACTGACACACAACATTTTTAGCGCAACGCAATCTGACTTTCAGTAATCCCTACAAACGAATGGCCCTGACTAACAATAACATATACCTTTCATGAATCACTTATCTCACAAAAATCTTCGTTAGTTCGAACTACTGAAATACAGCGAACGCCAGTACTGCCAGCTGCATAAAAGATTCTAACTATTGATGGCACCAACTACTGATAGGCATAACTAGCAAATGATAGATTTTGATAGAGAGCAAACAATGTATTTACCTTAATACTGTTCAAAAGTCGTCATACATATATCTATGAATTCATGACAACCATCTTTACAAATTTCCTTTTTCTGGTGGACACACGACCAGGTCGTCCGCTTATAGCAACCTCTCAAAATTCTGGCATCTCTCTTCCCACATCCACCACTGCTGACGGCTCACCTCCAACTGCGCAACGCTACGCGCTGTTCACATACAACTGCCCAACACTACAATAGTGAATATTCCGACAATGCCAACCAGCCACAGACTGCACACAGCACAGTCAGTGATTTTCATACAGAGATCTACGTGGTGTTACCAACATAAAAACCTAAACAGCCTACTTACAATTTGATTTCACTTACTGGTTATTGGAATGTAGTGGACCAGCAGTGTAAGAGACAGACTCCTTAATAAAGTACTGAAAAGTTTTTTTTGACTGGGATACTTCTGTTTTCAATAGAAAATTCGTGTCTAGGTATATGTCCATGCTGTAACTTAGAAAATTTTGTCACATTTTTAGAAACCTTACTTTTCCAGCATAATTTTTGTAATTTAAGAAAAGACTGCAGCATATTAAAATTGGATGCTATTATTTGAAAATGGAATGAGGAAATATATCAAACTTTTATTGCAGGGCTGTCTAAAGACGAAAGTTCAAAAGTATTCTGAGGTACAACAAAGTCCCTAAGATTTAACACACTACCACAACAACTCAAGATATCCCATTTACTCATTCGAACCCTGTGTGCCATAAGATATTGTTCTGTGACGTATTTATAAACATTTTAAATAATTTGCGTCACCATTAGCACAATTTCTGACACAGAAATCTCTATGTTTAAATTATATTTTACTGGCAATGTCGAAATAGTAATGACAGCTATAACAAATTATGCAAACAGCTACCACGCTTCATTCATCATGAAAATGTGACGTGCATAAATTTGTGAACGCAATTGCTCATTCGTGTTGTTCAAATATTTGAGCATTTCCACAACGAATTTTATTATACTAATGACAGCGCACGGCCGTCTGCCCAAATTACTCGTAACATGTTAAAAGTTCACAGTTAATTTTCGTTACTAACGCTTTCCATTTTCGTAGATCAATCCGAAAATTAGACGAATCCTTCCATGATTGTGAGAATATAT
This sequence comes from Schistocerca cancellata, assembly GCF_023864275.1. Lineage (NCBI taxonomy): Eukaryota > Metazoa > Arthropoda > Insecta > Orthoptera > Acrididae > Schistocerca > Schistocerca cancellata. The sequence continues at coordinate 987,819,040 of NC_064627.1, forward strand.
GTACCTTAGGGTTGAGCTTCTAGAAAGTATTGCTTCATCTAGGAACAGAAACTGGCTCTTAGTTGCACGATAAATAAATAAGAAGCCGTTTGAAGCATATCGTGTATGTTTCGCAATAGTAAATTTCTGGCACTAATACCCCGTTACTGAATTATCGAAAGTTATTGCGCAATTCATATCATATTATAAGGATCGGAAAGACGGTTTTCGTATCTACTGTATTTCCTGCCGTTGCGATAAACATATTTTACGTGGACGGTTGCCTGTTTAGAAACAATAGCTCGAGTGCTCCCAGTTGACGCAGCATCCTGAAATTTTAGTGAAACCAGTTCTACCCTAGCACCTTCTCAAAATCTGATCATGTGGTGAGCTGATAAATTCGTGAGTTCTAGGAGAGTAGATGGGATGGTATCTCAAACTTGAATTTTTATTCTCTCTAGGCAAGAAGTTTCCCATATTGGATGGAATCCATATGTTGGAATGTTGCAGGACTTTCTGTAAACTTATGAATTGTGCACATAAACGCACTAGCCTTTTTAAACAACTAAACACAGCTCCGCTGCAGCACATACTTGAAAAAGACCAAATGAAACATTAAGTGGAATGAGCAGCTGTTGGAAGGCCTAGAGTAACTGTGCAATATGAAGCGGCTTTTGAACCAAAAATATCAAAAGCTGCAATGTAGATTCAAATTAATAATTACTTTATACTTCACGTATAAATATAGTAAGAAACAATTAGACCACTAAAGACATTACGAAAACAAAAGAAGTAAGTCAAGTCTGGCAACCAAATTTACGCCTTTCATTTAGTTACAGTGTCGGAATTTACCCTATAGAAGGTACCGTGTAGTTCATGAATTTGCAGTGGAATAATTATAACAAGTGGACTACATCTAGGAGAGCAGCTTCTTTTCATCTTGAAGATGTATAGAGACCACACAAACCAATTTCATTTGAATAACATTTTTGAGGTAACTGCGTCCAGATGCAAACAGTTTGTTTCGGTCAAAAAAGGAATTCAGTGTTGGCACATGAGAAGTCTTGGATTCAGAAACTTTTTGAAAAGATAGGTTAGCCATTTTGACTTTATCTCCCAACATTTTATTACTTTTAATACATGTAGTGATCTTATTGGTGCTTCAAGAAATTATTTCTTAAGGGTATCTCTTTACAGTTTGCTGCTTACCGAGACAGATGTGAACGTTGTGGTCATACAGGAACAGCCAACCCCGTGTTTTCCGTGACCGTTACTACGGTTATCATCAGTTAATGCCAGGATGTGCATCAGTAATAACGTCCGTTACTGTGAGCGAACGGATTGCCGTTCACTGAACTCTGTGAAGTTACACACGATTCTGCCTCCGTACTTCATTGTTATTCTGATGAGAAATGTCGCACTCAAACTCCGGCAGAATTTCGTATAATGATATGCATTAATTTAAATACGAAGAGCAGGATGGCAGCATAACGTTTCCATAATTTATGAGGAACTTAAATGCTCCCAGGGTCGGAGTAGCATTTAATGTGCATCCAGAATTAAAGTATCACTTCGACTGTAGCGCCCGGACAAGATTGCTTCTGCCTCTTTTCAAATCTGTGGCTGTGTACGTAATGAAGAGAGGCTGCAAATATAATTCAGTTTTCCTTACCCGCAAAATAAGAAACTCTTTGTACGAAGTCTTATAAACAACTTTTATAAGTACAAAACCCTACTGTAACGTAGTTTAATAATGCCATCAGTCTTAAACTCAGCTGTTTTCCGGCGGCTGACGATATCCATTGTCAAGTATTTTACATACTTTTGTTTTTATTGTAGTTCGTTAGAAGTCGGTCAAGGTATTCCTCAAAAGCTATATGTGTAGTCTGTGTGTGTCTCATACATTCCTGAGATTAATCTCATCACCTTTGTACATTTCAACTAGTGTTCCGCAATGCAGATATCTGTCATCTAGAAATCATACTTTTGCTCATCCTTAGTTACTAAATTAATCGAGAGTTACGGTTTGGTACACTGTATCGATATGATGTAACGAGACTCCATGCATTAATTAGAAACCACTTACCGTGGCATTTTCTGTGGCAACTGTTTTTCTGATTTGATCCGTGCCCCTACCCTGTGATAAGTTTTAATAAACTCGATCGACTCATTGGGAATGGTGGAGCTATTGCCTACGTACATCTTTCTGCGCTCCAGTGAGAGATGATGTATACGTTCATTGAATGCAAGCAACGAGACTGATGCTACAGATATATTGAATTAGCGGTCGTCGCGGTCAAAGTGGACCACCATGAATTCTCAACACGACCTTTCCACTGCTCGGAATATTTAAGCCTGTCGTTTTCCCGCTACAATATACAGGAGCTCCGACACCCCTTCCATCAGCCAAAGCGCAACAAGAAATGAGATGGACTTCTCATTCGCTGGCGCTGAGTTTATGGACTTTGGTGATAAGTGTAAAAGCGTAAAAACACAATTTTTAATGCAAGCATTCGTCATTAACTATAAATAACAAATTTTTAGTAATTCGAGTCATCTCATTTTTTTGTATCAAAATAAACTACTGGTCATTAAAATTGCTACACCAAGAAGAAATGCAGATGATAAACGGGAATTCATTGGACAAATATATTATAGTAGGACAGACATGTGATTACATTTTCACCCCTTTTGGGTGCATAGATCCTGAGAAATCAGTACCCAGGACAACCACCTCTGGCCGTAATAACGCCTTGATAAACCTGGGCCTGGGCATTAAGTCAAACAAAGCTTGGATGGCGCGTACAGGTACAGCTCCCCATGCAACTTCAACACGATACCACAGTTCATCAAGAGTAGTGACTGGCGTATTGTGACGAGCCAGTTGCTCGGCCATCATTGACCAGACGTTTACAATTGTTGAGAGATCTGGAGAATGTTCCGGCCAGGGCACCAGTCGAACATTTTCTGTATCCAGAAAGGCCCGTATAAGACCTGCAACATGTGGTCGTGCATTAGCCTGCTGAAATGTAGGGTTTCGCAGTGGTCGAATGAAGGGTACAGCCACGCGTTGTAACACATCTGAAATGTAAAGTCCACTGTTCAAAGTGCCGTGAATGCGAACAAGAGGTGACCGAGACGCGTAACCAGTGGCACCCTATACCATCACGCCGGGTGATACACCAGTATGGCGATGACGAATACACGCTTCCAATGTGCATTTACCGCGATGTCGCCAAACAAGGATGCGACCATCACGATGCTGTAAACATAACCTGGATTCATCCGAAGAAATGACGTTTTGCCATTCGAGCACCGAGGTTCGTCGTTGAGTGAGTACACCATCGCAGGCGCTCCTGTCTGTGATGCAGCGTCAAGGGTAACCACAGCCATTGTCTCCGAGCTAATAGTCCATGCTGATGCAAACGTCGTCCAACTGTTCGTGCAGATGGTTGTTGTCTTGCAAACGTCCCCATCTGTTGACTCAAGGATCGAGACGTGGCTGCACGATCCGTTACAGCCATGCGGATAATATGCCTGTCATCTCGACTGCTAGTGATACGAGGCCGCTGGGATCGAGCACGGCGTTCCGTATTACCTTCCTGAACCCACCGATTCCATATTCTGCTAACAGTCATTGGATCTCGACCAACGCGAGCAGCAGTGTCGCGATACGACAAATTGAAATCGCGATAGGCTACAGTCTGACCTTTATCAAAGTCGGAAACGTGATAATACGCATTTCTCCTCCTTAAACGAGGCATCACAACAACCTTTCACCAGGCAACGCCGGTCAGCTGCTGTTTGTGTGTGAGAATTCGGTTGGGAACTTTCCTCATGTCAGCATGTTGTAGGTGTCGACACTGGCGCCCACGTAGTGTGAATGGTCTGAAAAGCTAATCATTTGCATATCACAGCATCTTCTACCTGTCGGTTAAATTTCGCGTCTGCAGCACGTCATCTTCATGGTCTAGCAATTTTAATGGCTATTAGTGTAGTACGTGGCGTGGTTGAGTATCTCCTTCCGGTAAATGCCAACGACACAATTGGCGATTGGGACATGAATAGAGTTGTTGGAACAGCTGAGCAGCATCCATGACCACATCAAATCTTCATAGGAAGCATCGAAAAAAGAACTGCCTTCCTAGTCCTTGACCTCATCCACCAAAAACCAAAGGGTTTTCCCGTAACTTTGTGCACAAGAAACCAACGCAGAAGGAGGAGCATCTGATCCCTTTAAGTCACCACCGCCCAAGTTAAAAGAGCACTGTGCTAAGGACCTTGGATCATCGAGCGTCAGCCGTTTCTTTTGCACTAAAACGTGCCACAAGAACTGAACCACTTAAGGAGAACCGATCATGATAATGCTTACACAACAACAAGCAAATATCGCAAGAGGTTTCCGGAGATATGTGGAAGCAGAACACAGACGAGGAGGACAGTAAAATGCCTACGTTTTAGGTGTATTAACTGAGACTTGTATCACAATGTCTGGTGTTATTCTTCATCGTTTTGTGGCTTACATAAGCACTTCAGAATATGCTTTGTTAGGGTAATTTTCTTCGTGAAGACAGCGTAGAGACAGACGGGACACGATTTCAGTACGAGACACGTTGGCTATTTCTTACAAGTTCTTTGATGGAACTGGTCATTGGATGCAGGCTTTGGAAGTTATTCGAGATAAAATAGATGCTTTACAATGTTAACGATTACAAAATCGTACTGTATAAGTGGTGAATGAAATATAAAAAAAATCCGAAACAAAAAAGCTACCATACCTAAGACGGTGCACAAAACAATGTGCCATTCATAATAACTTCCATTTTCTCGGAATGGATCAATTCTAGTTCTGTATGCACTTCAAGTGAATTTTATATAATTATTCCTGTAAAATAGGAGGGAGTTCAGGTAACGATGGGGGAAGACCGCGATCACGTATCCTTCTCTCCAAAGTAGACTACAGAGTCTCAGTAATATTGAGATATGGTGAGAGGTGGACAGGGAAGATACGCGGACGATTCGACCTGTGTGAACAGTGGACCTGTCATCTGCGGAGCAAACATTGTACCAGGGGATGGACGTGCCCATGGGATGGACCTGCACAGCCAAAATTGCCACATACTCTTCGTAATGACACAACCTTGCAGAGTACGTATGGGGCCCAAGGAATACTACGATATGGCGGCCAAACCATCACCGAACTCCCGACATGTTTCACTCTTTGGGCGTGAGCACGGCCAGCAGATGGAGAAAGTGTAAAAGAAGACTCATTCGCCCAAAAACTTTCTTTCATTGCTCCGTAGTCAAGATTTTATGGCTTTGGCACCACATTTTCCTGTTATGATCATTTCCGTTTCTGATGAGTGGTTTTGGAGCTGCAGCTCGCCTTGAAAGTTCCTGTTTATGGAGCTCCCCATCTGCTGTTTTTGTGCAGAAGGGATTCGCGAGTGCGGCATTCAGTTCAGGAAAGTGTCTTTTGCACCTATTGTCTCATTTTTCGTCAGCATCTGTTTCAGTAATCTTCTGTCAAAATCACTCAATGCACAATTTCATCAATGTTGTGTCTTAGTGGATGATGGTTCTCCGCTTTCCTTGTGTGTGGTACAATTATTCGATATGGTGACCTTTCAAACAAACACATATGAACACGAACTATTTGTCCACGTTCTGATTCAATTAGATCCGACGTAATGCACTCAGATCTGTACAGAACACTCTTCTGACAGCGACTGGCACTTTCAACGTATTGAGAACGTTACAGAGGTGCCGTTTGTCGTCAGATACAAAAGCTTGACTAGCATGTACATCTATGTTGAATTTTGCATTTTTTGCAGTGTTTCTATGTTTTTATCCAACACCTTTATGCAATTATGGTTTGAAGACTGGGGGAAAACAAGAAGGTCTTCACTTTTCACTAATCGTCTTGAGAAACTGTAACAATGCAGTAAGTCTAATTCGCTTCATACGAGAATAAACGCTTATTGGCACACTGACTCTCTGTATTGAACTAAGCTGTGAGATACCTCACTGATAGCAGCGGCTGCCTTAGTGGTAGTGAGAAACTTGCGTTGTAATTGGAATGTTCTGTTTAGAATTGAATTAGACTACTAGCCCAAGTGAACCCTAACCCAACCCCAATTTTGAAAACTATTCCTTATTACATACAAAAGGACCAACCTGTGTCATTAATTAACGATTGCAACCTGAGTACAGCATAAGAAAAAGACGCAGCTGAGCACTTCATACATACGTTAATATCACAACAGTAATTACCGTCCATAGCAATAGAAAATTATTTGCTAGCGAACACGAAAAATCATCTCTGAGATTCCAGCAATAGTGAATGCATTTACCAAATCGAGTTACAGTCGATCAAGTCACCATAGGGATATAAACACAGATTTTTTATTATTGCAGTCAAATATTTATCACTGAAACCAAACACCCTTGTAGAAGGTTCAAATGGTTCAAATGGCTCTGAGCACTATGGGACTTAACAGCAGTGGTCATCAGTCCCCTAGAACTTAGAACAACTTAAACCTAATTAACCTAAGGACATCACACACATCCATGCCCGAGGCAGGATTCGAACCTGCGACCGTAGCAGTCGCGCGGTTCCGGACTGCGCGCCTAGAACCGCGAGACCACCGCGGCCGGCCCTTGTAGAAGCATGTAGAACTTGTCTGGAATTTCTACCAGCGCCACACTCACCTTATATGCTATAAACGCATTACGGGCTAATAAGATGCGATATTTGATCTAAAGATACCATGCGATAATCACTGAATGAGTCAACTGATGGAGCCAAGATTACGCATCACATTATATGACCACGGAATCATTCTCATGAATGCAGTAACGTAAGAAACAACTGACAGGGGAAAGTAAAATAATGCAATATCCACGCACCACTGCATATAACTGAACGAAATGAACAGAATCATACAGAACCTCTACTGCACAATGAAACGTGCTAGATAATGCGCAAATACGCAAATTGCCAGCTGAACGAAGTTTCTAGAAACGACCTGAAGCGTTTGATGAGCTAAACTAATGAGGAGAGTGACTGAATCGACTTTATCCTTCGGATTCAGTGATAAAAGTCGGATTCTGTACCAAGCCTCGTTCTTTCTGCCCTCATAAAGACACAGAATTAGTAACGACACGTGGAATACGATCACGCTAGCGGTATCCATGCATAGTTCAGTGTATGAAACCGTGTAAATTTACCATGGAGTGCTAACACCACACGAATGATTAACGAAACAACTTTCCAATGCGCAATGCCTTTGTATAGCCCCAACAGCAGATGTTATCTCACCAAACATCATCCTTGTGACACGCCGCATACAACACGGAGCTCGCATCGTTACCGTCCACAATATACTGGCAAACAGCTAAACACAGAACAGAAGAGACGGGCAGAAGAGAACAAAGTAAGGTGGAAGCCAGGCTCGGCGTGTTCCGTCAACGGTTAGTGCTCTAACTGGCCTGCAGTACTGGAAGGGCTCAGAGAGTGATTCCAATCTAGCCTAAGAGACTAAATCTCCAACGACAGCGTGTTTGTAGCAGAAACAAGGTATACGATCCTGTTTGCAGCGATACTGCGGTAAGTATTTTACGAAGTACTTAAAACATACAAATATACAAAATGTAAAACTGAGCAGCTGGAACACATTTTATTTTATTTTTGAATTGATCATTTGGTTGTTCTGGTCTTCAGTCCTGAGACTGGTTTGATGCAACTCTCCGTGCAACCTTCTTCATCTCCCAGTACCTACTGCAACCTACATCCTTCTGAATCTGCTTAGTGTATTCATTTCTTGGTCTCCCTCTACGATTTTTACCCTCCACTCTGCCCTCCAATACTAAATTGATGATCCCTTGATGCCTCAGAACATGTCCTACCAACCGATCCCTTCTTCTTGTCAAGTTATGCCACAAATTTCTCTTCTCCCCAATTCTATTCAATACCTCCTCGTTAGTAATGTAATCTACCCATCTCATCTTCAGCATAATTCTGTAGCACACATTTAGAAAGCTTCTATTCTCTTCTTGTCTAAACTATTTACCGTCCATGTTTCACTTCCATACATGGCTGCACTCCATACAAATACTTTTAGAAACGACTTCCTGACACTTATATCTATACCCGATGTTAATTTCCCTTCTTCATAAACGCTTTCCTTGCAATTGCCAGTCTACATTTTATATCCTCTCTACTTCGACCATCATCACTTATTTTGCTCCCCAAATAGCAAATCTCCTTTACTACTATAAATGTCTCATTTCATAATCTAATTCCCTCAGCATAAACCGACTTAATTCGACTACATTCCATTACACTCTTTTTGCTTTTGTTGATGTTCATCTTATATCCTCCTTTCAAGACACTGTCCATTCCGTTCAACTGCTCTTCCAAGTCCTTTGCTGTCTCTGACAGAATTACAATGTCAACCGCGAAGCGCAAAGCTTTTATTTCTGCTCCATGGATTTTAATACCTAATCCGAATTTTTCTTTTGTTTCCTTTACTGCCTGCTCAATATACAGATTAAATAACATCGGGGATAGGCTACAACCCTGTCTCACTCCCTTCCCAACCACTGATTCCCTTTCATGCCCCTCGACTCTTACAACTGCCATTTGGTTACTGTTCAAATTGTAAATAGCCTTCCGCTCCTTGTATTTTACTCCTGCCACCTTCAGAATTTGAAATAGAGTATTCCAGTCACCATTGTAAAAAGCTTTCTCTAAGTCTACAAATGCTACAAACGTAGGTTTTCCTTTGCTTAATCTATCTTCTGAGAAGTCGTAGGGTCAGTATTGTCTCACGTGTTCCAGTATTTCTGTGGAATCCAAACTGATCTTCCACGAGGTCGGCTTCTACTAGTTTTTCCATTCGTCTGCAAAGAATTCGCGACAGTATTTTGCAGCTGTGAGTTATCAAACAGATTGTTCGGTAATTTTCACATCTGTCAACACCTGCTTTTTTGGGATTGGAATGTTTATATTCTTCTTGAAGTCTGAGGGTATTTCGCCTGTTTCATACATCTTGCTCACCAGATGGAAGAGTTTTGTCAGAACTGGCTCTTCCAAGGCTGTCAGTAGTTCTAATGCAATGTTGTCTACTCCCAGGGCCTTGTTTCTACTTAGGTCTTTCAGTGCTCTGTCAAACTCTTCACGCAGTATCATATTCTCCATTTCATCTTCATCTACATCCTCTTCCATTTCCGTAATATTGTCCTCAAGTACATCGCCCTTGTGTATACTCTCTATATACTCCTTCCACCTTTCTGCTTTCCCTTCTTTGCTTAGAACTGGGTTTCCATCTGAGCTTTTGATATTCACACAAGTGGTTCCCTTTTCTCCAAACGTCTCTATAATTTTCCTGTAGGCAGTATCTATATTACCCCCAGCCTCTACATCCTTACATTTGTCCTATAGCCATCCCTGCTTAGCCATTTTGCACTTCCTATCGATCTCATTTTTCAGATGCTTGTATTCCTTTTTGCCTGCTTCATTTACTGCATTTTTGTATTTTCTCCTTTCATCAATTAAATTCAATATTTCCTCTGTTACCCACAGATTTCTACTAGCCCTCGTCTTTTTACCTACTTGATCCTCTGCACCCTTCACTACTTCATCCCTCAAAGCTACCCACTCTTCTTCTACTGTATTTCTTTCCCCATTTCCTGTCAATTGTTCTCTTATGCTCTCCCTGAAACTCTGTACAACCTCTGGTTTAGTCTGTTTATCCAGGCCCCATCTCCTTAAATTCTTACCTTTTTGCAGTTTCTTCAGTTTTAATCTACAGTTCATAACCAATAGATTGTGGTCAGAGTCCACATCTGCCCCTGGAAGTGTCTTACAATTTAAAAGCTGGTCCCTAAATCTCGGTCGCACCATTATATAATCTATCTGATACCTTCTAGTATCTCCAGGGTTCTTCCATACATACAACCTACTTTCATGATTCTTGAATCAATTGTTACCTATGGTTAAGTTATGCTCTACGCAAAATTCTACCAAGAGGCTTCCTCTTTCATTTCTTGCACCCAATTCATATTCACCTACTACGTTTCCTTCTCTCCCTTTTCCTACTACCGAATTCCAGCCACTCATGACTGTTAAATGTTCGTCTCTCTTCACTACCTGAATAATTTCTTTTATCTCATCATACATTTCATCAATTTCTTTGTGATCGACAGAGCTAGTTGGCATATAAACTTGTATTACTGTGGTCGGGGTGGGCTTCGTGTCTCTCTTGGACACAATAATGCGTTCACCATGCTGTTTGTAGTAGCTTACCCGCATTCCTATTTTCCTATTCATTATTAAAGCTACTCCTTTATTACCCCTATTTGACTTTGTGTTTATAACCCTGTAGTCACCTGACCAAAAGTTTGTTCCTCCTGCCACCGAACTTCACTAATTCCCACTATATCTAACTTTAACCTATCCATTTCCCCTTTTAAATTTTCTAACCTACCTGCCCCATTAAGGGATCTGACATTCCACGCTCCGGTGCGTAGAACGCCAGTTTTGTTTCTCCTGATAACGACGTCCTCTTGAATAGTCCCCGCCCGGAGATCCGAATGGGGGACTATTTTACCTCCGGAATATTTTACCCAAGAGGAGGCCATCATCATTTAACCATACAGTAAAGCTACATGCCCTCGGGAAATATTACGGCTGTAGTTTCCCCTTGCTTTCAGCCGTTCTGAGTACCAGCACAGCAAGGCGGTTTTGGTTAGTGTTACAAGGCCAGATCAGTCAATCATCCAGACTGTTTCCCCTGCAACTACTGAAAAAGATTCTGCCCCTCTTCAGGAACCACACGTTTGTCTGACCTCTCAAGGATGCCCCTACGTTGTGGTTGCACCTAAGGTATGACTACCTGTATAGCTGAGGCACGCAAGCCTCCCCACCAACGGCAAGGTCCATGGTTCATGGGGGGTGGGGGATCATAGCTGCTCTAAATTCTGACGATTGCTTCCTTGTAATGTAATATTACGGTTTCTCAAAATTTCTTTCTGATGAAGACACCTTTAGTAGGAGTCGCAACCAAGGCCAGTTTTACCAAATGTTTGTTTGCAACTGGTTGGTTGTGTAATACTTGTGTTTGAAAACTGAGCATCTAAAGTGGAGATTTAACACGTAGTTTTAAACATATAGAGGAGGACATTACGAAAATTGCTAAATCACCAGAACATTTGTTGTGCAGCCTGCAGCTTGTTTCTCGGGCAGTAGCGAGGCTGGCTGCGTGATCCTCCCCCTTCCCCCTCCTTCCCCCCTCCCTCTTTATTTTAGTTTCCTTTGCTTCTTCATAGGAAAAGCTGACTGTCTTATGTTAGGCACCGTTGATTTGGTGATGCATGTCCTTTTACTCCCTGTCAGCAGCAAATCAGTTCTTTCCGAATATTTATCATTAACGTGAACTGATAGCTAAGAACAGCATTTTCTTATTATTCAAGCAAATAATATCGGACTTACATTTCCTTTCTGCCCCTGCTCTTTCATACTGGCAAGCACTTTCACACATGCTTTCTATTTACTTCGAAGAGCGAACCATTGCTGCTGTAATCTGCGTAATTAGGCCCTCGCTCCGCCGATCCGTCTATCACTTCGCTCGCTATCGCCAGACTGCTTTCCCGCCTAACGGCCGGGGCCAAAATTCTCTCTGCTTTTAGAGTGAGAGGGGGTTTCGCGAATCAGCGACGCCATATCGAAAACACAGTGGCGCGTAAAGCTAAAGTCGCTAGTGCAACAGCATCATCTGTGCCCATATATGGAGACCCCTAATTATTTACATTCCAGTAGAGGAGGCGAAGCCAAATAAGAGCTGCACTCCTCCCGTCACTTAACACAATACTCATTAGTCAGTAGAATGGATTCCTGTGGGAAGGTCGTATATTTTGGAAGGGCCTGTTTACGCAGTACAGGATACTTTGCCTTTTTGTGAATCGTGATGGTTATATTTGCTATACTGTGTGAGAATTTGCTGTAACCACGCTTTAAAGTTAATACCGCCATCAGACTGTTGTTTATTTACAGTGTTACATTTACATTACAAAATCATGACACATTGTCTAAGGGTCGATATTTCTGGCAGTGCCTACTGCTTTCTGCCTAATAGTGTATTTTAATATGACTGTATGCCATCTTAGGTAATTTATAACACTTAAAACACTTGATAATGGCACTTTGAAGCCGAAATCTTGATTATGTAAGTGTAAATGTAACACTATAAATAAACAACAGTCTAATGGCAGTGGCCGGCCGCTGTGGTCTCGCGGTTCTAGGCGCGCAGTCCGGAACCGCGCGACTGCTACGGTCGCAGGTTCGAATCCTGCCTCGGGCATGGGTGTGTGTGATGTCCTTAGGTTAGTTGGGTTTAAGTAGTTCTAAGTTATAGGGGACTGATGACCACAGCAGTTGAGTCCCATAGTGCTCAGAGCCATTTGAACCATTTTTTTCTAATGGCAGTACTGACTTTAAAGATATATATTATGACTGTGCCCCGCATTATGAAAAAATTATTGCTGTAACCAGTTTCGATCTGTCGATACATGCTCTTTAGCAACTTGTTTGCTTCATCGTTGTGGCTAACATTAGTCTTTGGAGAGTCGGCGTTTTCACTACCAATAATATTCGTTCGCGGGATTTGGGACATACGGTCCTTATCCAACTGAAAGTAGTACGCCATTATTAATGGTCATTTGCTATTCGGACTTTGAAAATCAGAGAGACTTCATTCTGATGTTGAAAAGGAAGCAGCCTTCGTCTCATGGAGGTTCAAATGGCTCTGAGCACTATGGGGCTTAACATCTGAGGTCGTCAGTCCCCTAGAACTTAGAGCTACTTAAACCTAACTAACCTAAGGATATCACACACATCCATGCCCGAGGCAGGATTCGAACCTGCGACCATAGCGGTCGCGCGGTCAAGATCGAAGCGCCTAATACCGCTCGGCCACTGCGGCCGGCCGTCTCATGGAGGTGCATGTTGTTGAGCAGACATTACAATGCTTGAGTAATCGAATGAGGCCAATCGGTTTTACGTAGTATGACGTAGGGGTAGTTTTGCGTGGCGAGGTTGGTCTGCTAATGTTCTCTTGTTTTACTCCGAGAGCAGGTACCAGTATCAGATAGCGTGGGTCTGCGAAGTATTATACGCTTATTGATTCCTATTGCGTACTGTTTGGAAGCTGGTTCTGCAATACATACTGCTTTATTTCACTCCGTACCATTATAAATTCTAGAGCGTTAACCTTTTCTGAACTGAAAACATTAGTTTCTTAAATAATTTTTCCTTTGGAGATCGTTGCTTTGATATGCAAAGTTAAATCTTAAGAGTGTGGGTTGAAATATCACGACTAGTTTATAAAGTTTACTTTTGGTGTTAATTGATAATACGCTCTAAGACAAATGAAGATGCGTCACGAATGAATTATCCGAATACTACAGAAGTCGGTAGATGTGATGTACATATACACACAAACAAATGATTATAATTTCAGAAAAATTGGATGGTTTGTTCCAGTAATAGGGCGTGACGAACTGAGAAAATCAATAACAAGTTGGTCTACCCCTGGCGCTTGTACAAGTAGTTCTTGGCATTTATTGACAGAATTGTTAGATGTCCTCCAGATGGATACAGAGCCAAATTCTGCCCAATCAGTACGTTAGATTGTCAAAATACAGAGATGGTTGGATGATCATGCCCATAATGGTCCAAATGTTCTCAGCTGGAGGGAGACGTGGCGACCTTGATGACCAAAGTAGGATTTGGCAAGTACGATGACAAGCCGTAGAAACTCTCGCCGTGTGAGGGTGGACATTACCTTGCTGAAATGTAAGCCCAGAATGGCCAGCCATGAAAGGCAACATAACGGGGTGTAGAATAGACATACCGCTGTCGTGTAATATTGACGCGGATGACAACGAAAGGAGTCCTGCTATCAAATGAATGGTACTCCAGCCGATCACACCTGGTTGTCAGGGAGTATGGCGGGTGACAAGCCCATTGATATCCCACAACTCTCCTTGGCGGGTCCAGATACATCTTCGCTGGTCGGGTCAACGGGCCTCACTTACAAAGTGGACTAGTTAATGAAGACAATTCTACTCCAGTCTATGGCATTCCACGCTGATGACGTGACTGGAGGCGCCCTGAGACAGCGGGCTGGATACCAAACTGACTGCCGCCAGCCATATGACCCGACAACCATGAGTGATGGTCTATGGCGTCACTTCTTACATACATGGATCCCTGCGGTTGTCATCAGCGGCACCTTTAGAGCACAGCAGTACGTCGATGATATTCTACGCCTAGTTTTGCTGCCCTTAATGTCAAGCCACCCTGGCCTTACCTCTCAGTAAGACAATGCCCAACTTCACACGACTTGCAAGCCGCTCACTGCTCATTCCCACTGATATTAGTGCTTGCCAGGCCGTACCCTGGCCAGCAAGATAGTTGCATATTTCCCAAGTTGAGAACGTTCGGGAAGGGCCCTCAAATCATCTCGGGATTTTGACGATCTGTTGCGTCAATTGGACAGAAATTCGCACGGTATCCCTCAGGAGAACATCCAATAGATCTATCAAACAATCCAAGCCGAATACCAGCTTCCATAAGGACCAGAGATGGGCCAACGCGTTTTTGAAATGCTCAGTTTGTGAATCTCTTTCTCTTGAACAAATCATCCAATTTTTATGACAGTGTAATTACTCGTTTGTCTGTACATGTGCATCACATGTACCGATTTCTCTCCCTTTCCGATAATTCATTCGTCGAGCACATATATTTCTTTCTTCTAATGTATACTGCTTGTTAAATTCACTTCACCGGATTTCGTTTTACCTAGAACCATATCAAGGCTTGTCTTTAATGTAGCTGAACATACGCTACTGGTTGACCGACGTCTTATCGTCTTACATAAACTGACCACATAATTCAAAGCCACTTTGATAAATAGTCATTCGACTGCTGAGCTGCGACTGACAACTAATAATAAGGAACAGAAATTCTCAGCATGCTAATTACTTTTAGTATTATAAGAAAAAGTTAAGTTGTCGTTTTATGGATATCTAACTGCTGCCATAAGACATTTTGTTCCGTAGCCTCTCTCATCTGGTGCATTGTTACGTAGGGATTTTTAAATGCTCTGCCTACTAGTTAATACTATTCTCTGCATTCTGAATTTAAGTGCTCGCTAACGAGGGGACTGCCTCATCTCACAGTTGGATGCTACTAGTGGAAGGATAACACCTGTTTAAAGTGAAATATTAAAAATGATTCAAATGGCTCTGAGCAATATGGGACTTAACATCTGAGGTCATCAGTCCCCTAGAACTTAGAACTACTTGAACCTAACTAACCTAAGGACATCACACACATCCATGCTTGAGGCAGGATTCGAACCTGCGACCGTAGCAGTCCTGCGGTTCTGGACTGAAGCACCTAGAACCGCTCGGCCACCGCGGCCGGCGTGAAATATTACATTCAAAAACGAGTACCCTTATACGCTGTTTGCAAATAGTAGATACGCAGACCCTCATTCCTTTCCGTTGGGCTGCATTAACGAAACATGTGTATGTGGTATCTGACGCTGCATATGTAATTCAGGCGAGGACGACCAATGATCCCTTCAGTGCGGTGGCACACCAGACTCGAACTCTAACGCGACTCGGCGAAATGCCGCGAGTAATGAGGATAACGGGCAAGCGGTACTACAACAGTAATGGATGGATAATTTGAGAATTTGGGCTTGAGGGGAGGTGCGCTGAGTTAGGCCGTGCAATTGCGACGACCACTGTATGGTCAGCAGTATATCTGCCTAGTAATCAGGAGAGCTGGGTTCAAATTCCAGTCCAGCATAAATTTTTAACTTTCGTCATTGATTTAAAGAAATACCTACTTGCAGTTAAGGTCTTCAATTCCTTCGTATCTTGATTATGAAAGTATGGTCTGTTACTATATTCCGTTTTGTTTACGAGTCAGATCGCGTTGCTGAGTTTGTTCTCTCGTTCATGAGAAATACTTTCTGCGTATTAAATGGTTCAAATGGCTCTGAGCACTATGGGACTCAACATCTTAGGTCATAAGTCCCCTAGAACTTAGAACTACTTAAATCTAACTAACCTAAGGACATCACACACACCCATGCCCGAGGCAGGATTCAAACCTGCGACCGTAGCAGTCCCGCGGTTCCGGACTGCAGCGCCAGAACCGCTAGACCACCGCGACCGGCTGCGTATTAAAGTGTGAGGCTTATTTGTCACTATCTACAACCGTATTTTATGTTTTTTCAGCACCTTTGTTTCTCCCATACGCAAAAACAAACTGGATACGTTGAATGTTTCCTTTAAAATTTTGTATTCCTTTGATTTAGTTTTGAACTCGCACTGGCTTGGTTGGTTGGTTATAACTTCGCTGTTGTTCAGCATTGGCTGACTATGGGTGAAACGTCCCCTTAGAACAACTTATACATGAAACGTCCCCTTAGAACAATTTATACAAGACTGTGCTTAACCTGGCACACAATAATTTTAGCGCAACGCAATCTGACTATCAAAAATCCCTGCAAAAGAATGGCCCTGAGTAACATTAAACTATACCTTTCAGAAATCACTTACCTCACAAAAATCTTCGTTACTCGAACTACTGCAATACAGAGAGCGCCACTACTGCCAGCTAAATAAAAGATTCAAACTACGGAAGGCACTAACTACTGATAGGGATAGTTAGCAAATGAAAGATATTAATAGAGAACAAACAATGTATTTACCTTAATATTCATAATTGACATCCAGTCTTACAAATTATGAAAACTCCGCCATCTCTCTCCCCACATCCACCACTGCTGGCGGCTCACCTCCAACTGCGCAACGCTACGCGCTGTTCACATCCAGCTATAGCAGTTCATGACAACAATGGCAGGCAACAATGCAAACTAGCCACAGACTGCACACACACAGCCAGTGATTTTCATACAGAGCGCTACGTGGCATTACCCATATAAAAATCTAAACAGCCTACTTACATGGGCATTTGCAACTTTGAGAGAAACCAAATATGTCTGCCTGCCAGAATGAAACATGAATTGAGACTTGTTTTGTAATCTTTCTAAAAACATGTTCAAACTGATTAAATCCTGAACTTTACCATCAATCTCTTAAATAAAGTGGCCCTATGCTTCAATGATCTCCCTAATAATGCTGTTTATGAAATGGTCCTTATGCACTGATAATTTTCGTAGCAGACTGATTCTGAAATGAAAATACACTCCTGGAAATTGAAATAAGAACACCGTGAATTCATTGTCCCAGGAAGGGGAAACTATATTGACACATTGCTGGGGTCAGATACATCACATGATCACTCTGACAGAACCACAGGCACATAGACACAGACAATAGAGCATGCACAATGTCGGCACTAGTATAGTGTATATCCACCTTTCGCAGCAATGCAGGCTGCTATTCTCCATTGGAGACGATCGTAGAGATGCTGGATGTAGTCCTGTGGAACGGCTTGCCATGCCATTTCCACCTGGCGCCTCAGTTGGACCAGCGATCGTGCTGGACGTGCAGACCGCGTGAGACGACGCTTCATCCAGTCCCAAACATGCTCAATGGGGGACAGATCCGGAGATCTTGCTGGCCAGGGTAGTTGACTTACAACTTCTAGAGCACGTTGGGTGGCACGGGATACATGCGGACGTGCATTGTCCTGTTGGAACAGCAAGTTCCCTTGCCGGTCTAGGAATGGTAGAACGATGGGTTCGATGACGGTTTGGATGTACCGTGCACTATTCAGTGTCCCCTCGACGATCACCAGTGGTGTACGGCCAGTGTAGGAGATCGCTCCCCACACCATGATGCCGGGTGTTGGCCCTGTGTGCCTCGGTCGTATGCAGTCCTGATTGTGGCGCTCACCTGCACGGCGCCAAACACGCATACGACCATCATTGGCACCAAGGCAGAAGCGACTCTCATCACTGAAGACGACACGTCTCCAATCGTCCCTCCATTCACGCCTGTCGCGACACCACTGGAGGCGGGCTGCACGATGTTGGGGCGTGAGCGGAAGACGGCCTAACGGTGTGCGGGACCGTAGCCCAGCTTCATGGAGACGGTTGCGAATGGTCCTCGCCGATACCCCAGAAGCAACAGTGTCCCTAATTTGCTGGGAAGTGGCGGTGCGGTCCCCTACGGCACTGCGTAGGATCCTACGGTCTTGGCGTGCATCCGTGCGTCGCTGCGGTCCGGTCCCAGGTCGACGGGCACGTGCACCTTCCGCCGACCACTGGCGACAACATCGATGTACTGTGGAGACCTCACGCCCCACGTGTTGAGCAATTCGGCGGTACGTCCACCCGGCCTCCCGCATGCCCACTATACGCCCTCGCTCAAAGTCCGTCAACTGCACATACGGTTCACGTCCACGCTGTCGCGGCATACTACCAGTGTCAAAGACTGCGATGGAGCTCCGTATGCCACGGCAAACTGGCTGACACTGACGGCGGCGGTGCACAAATGCTGCGCAGCTAGCGCCATTCGACGGCCAACACCGCGGTTCCTGGTGTGTCCGCTGTGCCGTGCGTGTGATCATTGCTTGTACAGCCCTCTCGCAGTGTCCGGAGTAAGTATGGTGGGTCTGACACACCGGTGTCAATGTGTTCTTTTTTCCATTTCCAGGAGTGTATCTTACTTCTCAGTGAAATTGCTTGGGAATACGGTGCTTGCTACTCTCTCTGAGGCCAGCGGCTAATTTCTCACTACAGTTGCTGGGAGCTTAGTGCTATGCTCCAGACCACAAGTAAACTTTTACACTGCCGGCCGGAGTAGCCGCTACGTTCGCAGGTTCGAATCCTGTCTCGGGCATGGATGTGTGTGATGTCCTTAGGTTAATTAGGTTTAATTAGATCTAAGTTCTAGGCGACTGATGACCTCAGAAGTTAAGTCGCATAGTGCTCAGAGCCAAACTTTTGCACTGATCACCGAGTGAGACACGCTTAAAGTAAAGTGACTTGGATCGACGACGAGGACAATGCTCTTAGGTGAAATTTTTCTTTAACAAACAGTTTTTAAATTCTCTGATATATTATTACCTATAAGAAATTCATGTTACAGCACTCATTTACATTGACGAAGGACAACAAGGAGACCAAACTCTTACTCTCACAAATTAGTAAAAGTGAAAGTACCTTACAGTCAAAATTACTCAGTCTTTAATGAATAATCTAAAGTTCTCTGATATGGATGTCTCATTCAACAATGAATCCTACCTACGTGCGACTGCAGAGCCAGAAAATAAAAAATATTACCTCCTTTCCTCTTTATACCCTTTTTAATGTCCTTATTTATCATTTCGTTCTAAATCAGTAATCAAATACTTCTTCTCTGTTTCACAATATTCAAACACAAGCCAATTTACCTGAACACAGACGCACTTAAATTTACGTCTACATTGCCACAAGTCCTAGGCTCGGCGTCTTTTTCGACACTACTCTAACTACAGAAAACCCGCGCTCCTCGCCGCCAAGCAGCGATGACAAAACAAACACATCTTCCAGCGACATAGCTTCTCTGACCAAAGACTGCGCGAGAGTCACATGCGATTCAAAACTGTCTCTTAGCGTTTGAGACATCCAAAGTATGTACAAATTACAGAAATTCAAATAAAAAAATCTCCCAATACACCTGTTTCAATGTGTCTGAACACCTTCAAGCGAACAATGAATATGGGCGAACAGAATTTTGCCTAGTCGTGTTTGCTAATCATTGATTATTTCCAGCGATTCTGCTGTCTGACGACACACCAACAGCTCAAGTAACTCTCTTTTAGGCGAAAATTCACATGCCACAAAATACAAATTTTTTCATGACTTCTATGTAAATTTGCTGGCGGTGTCTTGATAGTTTTCTGAGTCGGGTCGCAACAAATCGGCTTCGATACGTGACTGCCTTTGAAATGAGTTACCACTGTTGTTAGACGATATTACTTTGGATACATCAGTGGTCATTTTCCTTCCTACATGTCCTGTTCGTAAAATAACACAACATCTGAAACTGCCCCATAAAGAACCCATATACAGCATATCCACTGTCTCCTAACTTTAAACAATGCTCGAGGGCGCAGATAGGAGAAACGGGAAGTTTTCTACAGAGTCCCGGGTGACGCTGGCGTGTGCAGTGTTCGGGGAGTCAGGAGCTGTGTTTCCGATTTGGCAGTCAACCACTGCACTGCTTTTGATTACTGCCAGGGCGCCACAGAACTAGCCTGGCGACGCCATATCATGCACGCGATAAGGCGGATCATACTCTTCCAGAAGGTGGAGTAGATGTGTGCGCTCGGCCGGTAGCCACGACCTTTATAAAGTGACTTCAGGGAGAATGGTCGTTACAAGAAAAGCTGCGTACAACCACACAACTTACGCCTCTGACAATCTCGAGAAATAGCTTGGTTTCCTCAAAGTAAAAAGACACTCTGTACTGGACAGTTGATCGGAACAAAAAAAAGAGTCATTCCCAAATTAATTGTGTAGTTTAAATGTCTTCTATTAAGGGGCTCCGGGACGCCCTATACTTGCAATGTTAAAATAACCCTTATAAATTACATCTTCCCTCACAAAGTATTTGAGGTAGGAAGTTGAACTTTTTACAGCTTATTTATTGGAATATGGGCTACAACTTAACACAGAGATTTTACAAAATTTTAGTTCAGTTATTAAAGATGATTTTTTTTCAATTGTAATGAAAATTCACAACATTTTTTTGCAATTTTTTATTTATATATTCAAAAATATACAGTTTTTTGGGAAAAGGCTGTGTTAAATTATGCAGAAGGTACTGTGTAACATTTACTGAAAGTTTGAAACAAATATGTTTGGAAGATCCTTAGAAAACATGTAATTAGTATGAGAAAATAAAAGTTTTGGGAATCGAGCGACAAAGATTGGATTAACTTTTTAGTACATTCCAGGTCCATAGGATGGATTATCTTCATCCTCTGCAAACTTCTCCTCCAGCTTCCTCTTGTTCCTCCTCCTGTTTACTCTTGCTTGTATTTCTAGACTCTTTACAGCCCTGTCTGCAGCCCGAAGGCGTTCCTTGTCTAAAGCAAGCATCGCTCGTACCATGTTAGAACCTATCTTCATTCCCATATTTCTAAATACCTTGCACCTTACAATGTTGCCATCATTGAAAGTCGCAACAGCAATTTTACTTTTACTCATAACTATACTTCAACAAAACAGAGACTCAAGAAACAGAATTAATTACGAATGTTTTCGAGATAACGACAGAGTAAATAAACATGAAACAGTCGACAATCACACCACCGATATATATTGAATCATCCCAGGTTAGCCACAACACATACTTTATCTCACATCACTAAAATGTACCTGATGAACACGGACGTTAATAATAACACTATTTGACAGCAGTTTAACAGCGCCACAGTGGGTCACGCCCATGTAGAACACGTTTCAACAAAAATTTAAAAATAGTTGTAGTCTTCGGAATTGAATAAATTATATATCTATTAAAAGGTAATAGTCTGCAGGTTCAGAAAACGCAAAAAAGTAAAAATTGAACTTTTCATGATTTTGAGCCTTTCTGGAGCCCCTTAAAGGCTAGGATCAGTCTTTTTGTTATATTTGATTTTCATTATTATTTATTTTTGATATAGCAGTAACGGAAAGAATATAAAATTGATTCCCCCTGACTTATTTCAAGTCAACCCGCCTGGTTAGTCGAGCGGTCTAACGCACGGCTTGCCAGAGTGGGAAGGTGGGCCTGGTCCCCGGCACGAATCCGCCCGGCGGACTTGTGTCGAGGTCCGGTGAGCCGACCAGTCTGTGGATGGTCTTTAGGCGGTTTTCCATCTGCCTCGGCGAATGCGGGCTGGCTTCCCTTATTCCACCTCAGATACACTTGAGAGGTGGCATGAGCCCCCTCTCATATTTCTATCTTACGATTCTCCTCTCTAATTGCATGCGGTGGAAAGTTGCTATTCCTTCACACGCGGACTTCCCACGCAGCGTCTCTCGTCACCCGGGTGGTCCGGTGACAGGCGGGCTCTGCTGATCTGGAAAGCTTTAAGCCGACGGGTGTGAGGAAGTCGAGTGAATGCTTTGCAGACACCGACATTGTCAAGTGGCACACTCGCAGAGCCTGAAGTAGCGGCTGGGCTAGAGGTTCCGTTACTTCGCAGAAACTTAGCGAAAACACTTTCTGGCGGGCTACCAGCGAGGCATGGGAATGACTTGTGTACCCAGGCAGCTGTGGCGGGAAAATTCCCGCACTTTCTGCAAAATAGTAACTGTGATTGGCTTGCTCAGGGCATAGCTCCGTGACGTAGCAAGATCGGCGCAGAAATTGGCGCCAAGAATCTCCATTGGTGGAATGGTAGCGTTCCGGCAATGGAGTGGAATTTTCCGCCGGTTTTCGAGTTGCTGATTGGATCGTTTAACCACGGCCACTGTCGTGGAGGCGGGAATGTTCTGTGTTTGGTTTTTGTACGGGTGCTCTTGTGGGTAGTCGGCTCTCGCCTTTCGGTCGAGGACGTCGAAGGAACCACCCAACGGCTCCGGTACGGCAGATCGTGTCCTGGGAGTCAAGAAGTCGGTTGGGTAATGTATGTCCGCAGCACCGGCAGATAGGGATTTTCCTAGGTGACAATCAGAGCTCAGCAGAGCGCGCCTGTTCGTCTTTTTTTCTAACTTTGTTCTGTCTTGGGTAGCAGCAATTAATGTTGGGTTGGCTATGTGTTTTCTCTAAGAATTGAGTTGCTAGGAATTGGCTGCACATATCACTTCGTCATAATCCTCACAATCTAGTTTAGGGACAACTTCACATTCACAGCGTTTGTTTAAGTATACAATTAGAGCCAATTTGATGTATTGTTAATGTTTCATGTGTTGTTGTTTATTATTTTGTGTTTAGTCTTAATAAATCATATTGTTATTTTGGACAGAACTTTCATTCTGTTAATAGGTAGAGCAACCCCATCATTCCTCACTATGTTAATGAAACCTTCGTTTAATTAACTTATTTATCAAATTAAATTATTGCAGGTGCCAAACTCTCTTCTACTCCACTGGCAGGGTTGATTAGAGTCAGTTCGCGTATTTTTTTATCCTTGTGCAACAGCAAAAGTTGGAGTTAGAATAGGGGGGGCTTAGAGCATCATGTACATATGTAAATTCTCTAAGAATTGAGTGTTAAAAACACTGCTAGCCCTGGCACCTCGCACACTATGTCGGCGATTACTGCCAGGGCGCCACAGAAGTAGCCAGGTGACGCCACATCGTGCACGCGATAGTGCGGGTCATACCCTTCTGGAAGGGGGAAACAAATTCTCCACGTACGCGTACACCATCATTACTCTACCACGCAGACATAGGGGTTACACTCGTCTGGTGTGAGACGTTCCGTGCGGGGGGGGGGGGGTGTCCACCGGGGGCCGAGCCGCACAATAACCCTGGGTTCGGTGTGGGGCAGCGGAGGGGTGAAGTGGGCTGCGGTAGTCGTCGTGGGGTTGTGGACCGCTGCGGCTGCGGCGGGGACGGAGCCTCTCTGTTGTTTCTAGGTCCCCGGTTAACATGCAACATACTTCATGTCGAGAATTTAGCACGGGTAGTAATTTTGTCCCCTATTTTCTGTAAGAACACTTTGGCTAAAACCTTTTTGGGCGTTAGGCTGCGTCATGTTGAAGCTAAAATCGCTATTAAAATCGACGATTCGACTGTCTTAGCAACGGTCGTCTTCATTTAGGGGGGGTGGGGGGATGCAGAATTTTATATTTCTTCTTATTCTTAGCCCAATTCATTTAACAATAACCCTTAATGTTACGAGATTAGAACGCTGTTATTAAAAATCAGCGACTTTTTTATCCTCTGCAATGCAGAAGCTGTTTGTCCCAGAGGAAAAGAAATAAATTTGACCGCTATCGTAGGATATTTAATGCCGTTTAATTTTCAGATTACGAAATTTGTGCTATAAAAGTTGATTCTAACCAAAAAACAAGAGCAAAACACGAAAAATGTACCATGTACTACACTGTATCTACCACGTAAGTTTATTGTATGAATAATAAGAAACATGATAGGTTTGTTACAAATAAATAAATCTTCTGCTACCAGTCACAATTTTTCTTTATTTTACGTTCGCACGACGCGTTTCGAGAAATAATTTCCATTTTCAAGTGCGTTTTTTGTGTGTATTAAGCCATTTCTTTTGATGTTCTCAGTGTGTGTGAGTCTGCTTCATTTTGTTGACTTTTATTGTAATACATAAGAAAAACGCGATTTTTTTAGTTGGGCATCAGTTCTTTTTGTGAGGTTAGTGGCTAAAATTTAGAATAATTTGTACTTTTAGTTTTGTAATGGTCCATTTGTGTAGAGTCTCACACACACTTAACATCACATACAACTTGTTGTACACTTTCCACATCGAAAATATCTTATATAAACAAAACATTTTCAAAGATCTTCTTACAGGTAGTCCACAGAGGTAACATCATAGGTCTTCCACAGATTATGATATGCTTTTGTACAGAGGTAATTTATGAGCCAAATTGTTAATATAAATAACCTCTGTACAAAAGCATATCATAATCTATGGAAGATCTACAATGTTACCTCTGTGGACTACCTGTAAGAAGATCTTTGAAAATGTTTTGTTTATATAAGATATTTTCGATGTGGGAAGTGTACAACAAGTTGTATGTGATGTTAAGTGTGTGTGAGACTGTACACAAATGGACCATTACGAAACTAAAAGTACAAATTATTCTAAATTTTAGCCACTAACCTCACAAAAAGAACTGATACCCAACTAAAAAAAATCGCGTTTCTTATGTATTACAGTAAAAGTCAACAAAATGAAGCAGACTCACACACACTGACAACATCAAAAGAAATTGCTTAATACACACAAAAAAGGCACTTGAAAATTGGAATTATTTCTCGAAACGCGTCGTGGGAATAGTAAAATAAAGAAAAATCGTGGCTTGTAGCAGAAGATTTATTTATTTATAAACAAACCTATTGTTTCTACAGTCGCAGGCTTTCAGAAACCATTAATAATAGATCAAATCAGATCAAAAGAAACATGGATTACAGGCCGCTGAAGATGCTTCCCAAATAAAAGAGGCGAAACGCATATTGCAGTAAACAAACTGCTTTCAATTACCTGCATAGAGGGAATATACCTGCACAAATTTAAAGCAGCTTTAGAAAGACGGAAAAGGAAGAAAAAAGGCGAGAGTTTAATTTTGTACTGGGAAACATTTATGATAGAAGGCGTGATTTTCGAGTTACTGAAAGCTACCTTTAACTCCCCCGCCACCGCGGCCACAATCACTACGCTGAAATCCCACCAGTATGGATTTTCAATATGTTCACTGCCTTCGCTCCTACCACTGTACAAAATTTTGTGACTACACGAATTTTTCCGCTCCTCTTCCTCCGTTGACACGGCCGGTAGGCCGGCAGCCGCGCCCCTTCGCGCCGCTCGCTGCCTCATCCGCCGCTACCGCCGTGACGCTGCCAGTCACCGATTCGGCACTTAGTAAACAAAAGAGTCTCTCGAGACGCGGCGGCCGCTGTTCATTACGCGGTGTCGGCCCCCGGCGCGGCACAAAGCGGCAGCCGCCAGCCTTCAGCCACCCCGCCTACCGCCGCTCACGGCTTATCGCCTTCGTCGCGTGACGTCAGCCGGTGTGGGAAAGCCAATACGTGGCGCGGCTGACGGCCGCGCGGACGCCGCTTTGCCGGTGCCCTGTGTGGCATTCTCTTTAACTCTCGGTCGGCAGGAAGTCGTTTATTTCTCTCATCAGAAGTATCGCGGTATTTCCGAAACAACATTCGACAAGCATCAGTGGCGTAACCATACACTCCCTCAAAGAGGGCCCCCCTCCCCTCTCCCTCCTCCGCCCTTCCACACCAAAACACAGAGAGCGAAGTTTTTATTCATTACACAATTTCTTAAGCTTTTATTAGAAATTCTGTCAAAAGTTGCGGTATTATATTAGAGGATTAGTTTCGAATCTTACAAGTTCATTTTCAGGCCTGTCCAACTGAGGCTGCCCTTACTGTGCCTGATCTTAACAATAATGCACTGTCAGTGCAGCATCAGTATTCAAAGCTAATCGGCTAATATAATACTGCAACTGTAGACAGGATAGTCAATAAACGCTTTTAGGAATTTTATAAGGTTGCTCGTTTCTCGTCAACAAAATATTGAAACTGAAGCAGTACAGAATTCTTATACACTACTAGAAGGATCTCTGTGATTCTGCTAAATTCCTCGTTTAGCGAAGTGTATCGTACGACGACTGATCATAGTGAAACAATACTATTATTCTAGCATTTGCTGTATAACTTACATTCCTTCGGTCGACACGACATTTATTTACATAAAAAATGCCAACTTCGGAGTTTCGCCCCGACCCGCGCGACCTCTTTCCCAGCTGCCTTCACTACGAGTAGAGTAACTGGCACTGGCAACAATAAAAAAGCTTACTGTTTTCGATATAACCCCCCCCCCCCCCGTACCACTTCGTCGACATCACCCATTTATTTGTTAATCCACATCGCTAATTAACCTGCGTGTTCTTTATTAATATCAACACGCCTTTCAGCTCAATAAAACGCAAGCGCCTCAACTTTTTTTTTAATAATTATTATCATCCGCAGTCATATTCCGTAAATGAAAATAAATAAAAGGCTGTTTTTCTTCCATACGCGTTTCGCTCCATTTTATTCACGTAGCATCTTCAGTGACATGTAATACATGTTCGGTGTATGTACATAGTAACTGCGTTGTATATGGTTTCCAGAGACGTTACTGTATTACAGTTTTAGTATTATTCTCTTATTATTAGGTAAGATACTACCTTTTTGGACGCAGATTCGTACGGTTACATTACAGATTCGTTCTAATTCTGACTTTGGAATGTAAGTATTCCACGTGTGCCGTCCTGGACTTAACCTCATTGTCCTGTATACATCTGGATGTCAGATTTTCGGGATTGGCAAGCATACTTAGCCCGCCCGGCTAGCCGCACGAACTAACGCGCTGCTTCCTGAGTAGGAAGGCGTGCCGGTCCCGACACGAATCCGCCCGGCCGATTAGTGTCGAAGTCTGGTGTGCCGGCCAGCCTGTGGATGGTTTTTAAGGCGGTTTTCCATCTGCCTCGGGGAATGCGGGCTGGTTCCTCTTATTCTGCCTCAGTTACACAATGTCGGCGATTGCTGTGCAAACATTGTCTTGACATATGTACACCATAATTACTCTACCAAGCAAACATTTGGGATAGTCTTGTCTGGTATGACACGTGGATGGGGGGCGGGGAGGGGGGGGGGGGCGGGGGCAGTGGGGGCCGAACCGCACAATCGCACAATAAACCTGGGTCGGTATGGGACAGCGGAGGGGTGGGTGGACTGCTGCGACCTGTTGTGAGGTTGTGAACCACTGAGGGCTACGGCGGGACGAAGCCTCGCCGTCGTTTCTGGGTCCCCGGTTCAATACGCGCATACATACGTCACTTGAATAGTGGGTTTTCATTGTATGTTGGTTGTCTGTATTTATTGTGTTTTACAGTTGTCTTTTGTTTGTCTTGTGATGTCTATATATTTGTTTGTTTGTTATGTCGATTGCCTATCTTCATACTTCCGGCTTCTTACGTGTTTCTTGTATCCAGTTTTGAAATTTCTGTCTTTCATCTTGAAACGCCCCCTTAGAAAAATTATACAAGACTGTGCTTAAACTGACACACAATATTTTTTAGCGCAATGCAATCTGACTTTCAGAAATCCCTACAAAGGAATGGCCCTGACTAACATTAACCTGTACCTTTCACAAATCACTTACCTCACCAAAAATCTTCGTTACTCGAACTACTGCAATACAGCGAGCGCCACTACTGCCAGCTAAATAAAAGATTCAAACTACTGAAGGCACTAACTACTGATAGGCATAGTTAGCAAATGAAAGATTTTAATAGAGAACAAACAATGTATTTACCTTAATAATCATAATATATATGCCATCCAGTCTTACAAATTTCAAATCTCCGCCATTTCTCTCCCCACATCCACCACTGCTGGCGGCTCACCTCCTACTGTGCAACGCTACGCGCTGTTCACATCCAGCTGCCGCTGCACAACACTACAATGGCAGACAATAATGCGAACTAGCCACAGACTGCACACAGCACAGCCAGTGATTTTCATACAGAGCGCTACATAACGTTGCCAATAAGAAAACATAAACAGCCTACTTACAATCTCATGACAAAATTCTATAAATGGACCAGGACAGGGTCTAAAATCGAATGGTTTTCAACTCTAACGATGTTACTGTCTCATTGTTTTATTGATAATGAAAGTATAGTAGTAAGAAATTAAACAACAAGGACAACATACACTTTGCATACTTTCGTAGCGTTAACTCACGTGGCACAAAGAGACGGGCTTCGTCCAACAGCCGAAGTAACCACTTTTGTGTGAAAAGTATCAAGGCAGTTACATTCGCACGATGCGTCACTGCCAAGCAACATAGTTCGATGAAACTTTCACCATATATAGAAGGAACTCCTACAGTATAGTACAGTACAATACAGAAGATAATTGAAAGAGATACGTAATGAAATTAATAAAAACGACACGTTTGCTGAAAGACAATAATTGCGTTCAGGTCAACGTGATTCATGATGGACTCCTGGACATTTGAAGCGGGGCGACATGGATGTTAACAGGATGTGTGATCACGATACGTGCCCTGCAGCGTGCTCTGATGCTGGTCACAAGGTAGGTAAGGAGTTCCTGTGGCAAGATGTTCCAATCCTCTAACAGCGCGGTTGACAACAGGTGGATGGCCGATTGTGAGTGTAGAGGTGCTGCAGTACACTTTCCAACACGTACCACACGTGATCGGTGGGATTTCAGTCGGGGGACGGGTAGGTCAGTTCGTTCGACAATTATCCTCTCCTTCCGACAGCTTCTCCATCTGTGCTGTTCGATATGGTCTCACATTCATAAAAATGGAGTCAGATGTGATTGCTCACCAGAAAAGATGCGCATGTGAAAGACGTACATTGTCAAATAAAATGGCTCTGAGCACTATGGGACTTAACTTCTGAGGTTATTTGTCCCCTAGAACTTAGAACTACTTAAACCTAACTAACCTAAGGACATCACACACATCCATGCCTGAGGCAGGATTCGGACCTGCGACCGTAGTGGTAGCTCGGTTCCAGACTGTAACGCCTAGAACCGCTCGGCCACACCAGCGGCTCATTGTCAAATAGTGTTAACCAGTGCGTTTACTGTGTTCAAGGTTTTTGAAGACAGTACGCCCTTACAATATTAAGCCCCCCCACCCCATAACACTTGCATCACCAAAACGACCACGTACGACAATGTTCCTGGGTGCATTACTTGTTCCTACGTCTTCTGACATGAGAGCACGTCCAACAAAACACTCACTCCGAGTTGCGATGTCGAGGCGAAAGGACGTGTTTGACGATCGAGCGAAGGGTGTGGCGGATCGCTGTCCAGCGGGGTCAGCTCAGGCGACTGAGTTGCTCCCGTCGGCGGCCCCATCCGGCCCCCCACTTATGACGAACCGGCGCCGACTACCTGACACTGACTTGGATGTTTCTTCTGGCGATGTTTCTCGCTCCCAGGAGCGCATGCTCGTGCGCATGCACAAGCTTGCACATCGGGGTGACTACCCCGGTCGTGAGGACGACGCCGCTGCCGTGCTTGCGTACTGCAGGATCTGGAAGGCTGCTGCACTGCCGGGCACGGGGCGACAGGAGACAGGTGAGCCGGTGGGGGCCTCGCCAGGCGCACAGGCTGCGTCCCTGGCGACGGCGGTCTCACAGGGTGCACCACAGGGGCCGGCCGTGCAAGAGGTCGGTTCGCTCGTGGCTGCCCCTACGGCCCTGCAACATCAAGAACCCGTAGCCACGCCAGTTTCTGCCCCGCCCTGCGCGAAGGCCACTACCGCGGTCTGGGCGGGTGCAAAGCCAGCTCAAGAGGCCGCCATGATTACCGACGACGACGACTTGCCAGACGCAAATCTTGCGGAGGCCATTGCTGACGCCGACAGACGTGACGCTGACGCTGCTCGTGCGCTCCGGAAGCGCCGTGCTGACGCAACTGACGACTCTGACGTCCGCTCCCTAGCCTCCGACACTGCACGGCCGCGGAGGAAGGCCACAAAATCCTCCCGCGCCGCCGCTGCCTCTGCGGCCCATACGGTCGCGCCGACGGTGTGCGCGAGGGAGCAGCGGTCCTCCACAGGGCCTGCTGCTGTGCGCCAACCTGATGAGGACGGTTTCGTCGCCCCTGCCAGGCGGCGCACGGCGCGTGCGGCTGTCCTACAGCCTGTGCAGCCGCTGCCGACCGCCAACGCCTACCAGGACGTGTCTGCTGACGTCCCCGACGACGCCGGGGTTCCGCCCCAGCCAGCTGCGCCGCGCCCCCCACCGATCGTGGTCCAATGGGACGGCCCTTATAAGCCGTTCGAGCAGAAGATCACTCGGGTGGCGCCCACTGCCAGCGTCAGGACTGCCGGCAATGATCTTTACCGGCTCTCCACGACGTCTGCTGAGGACTACCGTGCAGTCATGGAGGTCATCTGCAAAGATGGCCTCCATTGCTACACGCACCCGTCGGAACCGCTCAAACTGTTGAAGGTGGTGTTCCGCCGCCTCCCCCTCCAGTTTGGGGCGGATTATCTACGTGAAGAACTGGAGGACATGGGCTTCGGCATCCGCCACACGGGGCTCATGAACTCCCCACGCACCCACCGACCAATGCCGCTGTACCTGGTTGTCCTTGTTGACAACCTGGAAAATCGCAAGATCTTCCAGGTGCGGCGGGTTGGGAGGGTCAGCGTCGAAGTGGAGCCACTGCGGGCCAAGGGCAGGAGGGCCCAGTGCTTATCCTGTCAACGGCTCGACCATGTGTCGCGCTACTGTTCTATGCCGCCCCGCTGTGTCAAGTGCGGGGCCCAGCATCAGAGCAAAGAATGCACACTCCCGAGAGAAGATAAACCGACGTGCTGCAACTGCAGTGGCGCGCACGTTGCGAGCTACCAGAGATGTCCAGCCTTCCAACGTGGCCGCCAGCAGCACCGTGGCCGGGCTGCCCCTTCTCGCAAGGTGCAGTCTGGCACCAGCTTCGCTGATGCCGCCAAGGGGGGGACGCCCGCCCCCTCTACTCAGCGGCCTGCTGCCTCTGATGGCGCTGCGCTGCAGCAGCCTGCCTCGTCCGATGTGGCTGCTGCCCCTGCGCCCGCGCCTCCCGCACCGGCTGCCTCCCACCGCCGGCGCCGCCGACGGCCACGGCGTACCGCCCCTGCGGCGGAACGTCCGGCCACTGATGCCCTGCGAGAGCGGTCTGCCCCTCGGGCTGTACCGCAGCAAACGCCGCCCCCTGCGGTCCCACCGCAGCCTGCTGTTCCTGCCTTGGAGGCCGCCCCAGAGGCCCCCACGGCTCCTGATGCAGCTGAGCTCCGCACGCTCCTGCGTTCGTTGAGCCAGCTGCTCGAACAGCTGCCGGTGCTAGTCACCACCGTCACGTCCGCCCTCCAGGCCGGCGTTGTTCCTGCTGACCGCCATGGAAAATGAGCATGTACATGGGCTCACCGTGTGCGGCTTTAACGCTCGCGGCTTAGTTCACCAACAAGGGGAATTCCGACAATTCCTCCGAGATGAGGCGATAGACATCTGTCTCGTCTGCGAGACGTTTCTGAAACCTGGCGTGGCTGTCGGTGTGGCGAACTATCGCTGCTACCGCACCGACCGGCCCACCCATGGCGGAGGCACCGCCGTATATGTGAAAAATTCCCTGCAGCACCATGAAGTCCTGCTGCCGCCTCTAGCTGCGGTGGAGGCCACTGGGGTGGCTGTCACCACCACAGCTGGTGTCATCACCTTCATCGCCGCCTACAGGCCGCCGAGGGGCCACCTCCTGGAGGCCGACCTTGATGCTCTACTCACGCTGCGTGGGAAACTGTTCATTGCGGGTGACTTGAATGCCAAGAGCCCGCAATGGAACTCTCGACTCACCAACGTCAGCGGGCGACGCCTTCTCCGCATCACTCAACGTCACGGAGCTCTCGTCCTGGGTCCATTTGACCACACGTTCTTCCCCAACAGAGGCCAGCCCGACGTGCTCGACGTCGCAGTCCTGAAAGGCGTCGGGCACTTTACGTCGGCTACTGTCCGCTGCGCCCTGTCCTCCGACCACCTTCCGGTGGTCTACGACATGGACGTCGTCGGCGCCTCCCTGCCGCCTGCCCGCCGCACCTTCCGCGGAATTGACGAGGCCCGATTCCAGGCCGAACTGCTCGGCCGCTTCGAAGGTGCTCCAGATCCTGCCCTGGAGGGGGCCGATGCTGCGCTGGCCTTCTTTACGCGGCACACCCTCAGCGCTGTTGCCGCTGCGTCTCCCCGACAGCCGCGGCGGCCCCGCGAGATGTCCCGGCAGCTTCCTCCTCACATCTTGGAGGCTATAACGGCCAAAAACCGGCTCTTCCGTGAGTGGCAACTCACCCGCCAGCCTGCGACCAAGCGTCGCCTCAATCGGGCACGACGCGACATCCGGGCCGCCATCGACCAACACCGAAACCGTGACTGGGCTGGCCTTGTGGCCACCCTGAACACGACTGATGGGAGTGCCTGGCGGACCGCCAAGCGCTTCCTCCGCCGCCATCAGCCTGTTCCTCCGCTCCACGTCGGCGGCGAGGTTGTCTGTGCCCCAGATGCCAAGGCCAACGCCCTCGCAGACGTGTTCGCCGACAACTTCCGCCCGGTCGCGGACGTTTTCGATGCCGAACACGTCCAACTCGTGGAAAACCACCTCCCTGTTTTCCTCGCCGCCAGGGCCGCTGACGATGCGATCACACCCATCACAGCTGAAGAAGTTGGACTCCAGCTCCATCGCCTCAACCCGAGGAAGGCAGGTGGCTCTGATGGTGTCACAAACCACCTCCTGCGCCTACTGCCGCCGGCACTCCATCAGCCGCTAGCGGACACTTTCAACTGTGTTCTCAGCTCCGGGATCTACCCTTCCGCGTGGAAACACGCGGAAGTGGTGGCTATCCCGAAGGCTGGCAAGGATCCGCGTCAGGTGGAGCACTACCGGCCGATCAGCCTGCTCCCGTCCCTCTCCAAGATCTTTGAGAGACTGTACGTGGAGCGGCTGTGGCGCCACGTCACTGCCGAAGGGCTCCTTCCAGCGGAGCAGTTCGGATTCCGGCGGGGCCACTCGACCACGCACCAGCTCCTACGCCTGGTGGGACAGGCGATGAGGGCGCTGGAGACGCGGGAGTACCTTGGGGCGGTACTCCTCGACGTCTCCAAGGCGTTCGACAGCGTGTGGCACGAGGGCCTCTTGTACAAGCTCCTTGTACATGGGGTCCCGACGTCCCACGCACTTCTCCTGCGGTCCTACCTCGAGGGCCGCACCTTCCACGTCCGGGCCGCCGGCGGCACACCCACCGACCGGCCGATTCGTGCAGGGGTACCGCAGGGGTCGGTTCTCGGCCCCCTGCTGTACACCTTGCACACCGCCGACGCACCGCGGGTGGCACGCGTGGAGTTGGCTCTTTACGCCGACGACACTGCGCTGTTCACCCGCAGCATGAACGTGGTCGCGATGTGCCGCCGACTCCAACTTGCGTGCGACGTCCTGGGGGCGTGGTCCACCAAGTGGCGTCTCAAATTTAACGCCGCCAAGAGCCAGGCGGTCGTCTTCACTCGGAGACGACTGCCTCCTGCCCTGCCGCCTGTCTCGATCTCGGGAGGCCCCATCCCATGGTCACCAACAGGCCAATACCTCGGTGTGAAGCTGGACAGGCATCTCACCTGGCTGCCGCACATCAGAGACATCAGGGGGCGGGCGATTGGGCGTCTCCGGGCGCTCTACCCGCTGCTGAACCCCTCGTCCACTCTCCCCCCTCGGCACGGCCTGACCGTGTACTTGGCCCTTGTCCGGCCGGTACTCGAGTATGCCGCCGTGGTGTGGGGGAATGCCGCTCCGTCGCACGTTGCGATGCTCCAGCGTGTCCAAAATCGGGCGCTGCGACTCGCTCTTCACAAGCCGCCTCGGTACTCCACGAGGCTGCTTCATGAGGAGGCTGGCGTCCCGTTGCTACGGGATCGCATCAGACAGTCCGCCAGGGTGTTCTATGCCTCCGCAGAACACTCTGGCAGTCATCTCATACGCGGACTTGGACACCAAGTCCACCGCAGGCCAACCACGCGTTGGCCTGATCTGCTGCGGGAGTAGCTTCTCCCGCAGCCCCTATGACGCTTTCGACGCAGCGTCCGCCCTCAAGCGGCCGCTCACATAGGCCAAACCATCAGTGAGGCCATACAAAATTCCTGAGGTCCACACAGGAACAGCAGCTTCGCTGCTTAGCCTGTCCCACTCCTGGTCGATGAAACCAGTGATTTGCAGTGCAGTGCAGTGCAGTGCAGTGCAGTACGTCCAACAAAACGACCACGTTCGACAATGTTCCTGGGTGCATTACTTGTTCCTACGTCTTCCGCTATGAGAGCACGTCCAACATTCAACCTAACGACAGGTGAAAGCGCAACGCATTTACGGTTGACAGACTGTGTCATATCGGCTCCCACCCATACTAGCTCAAAAGGTGAGGATCACGGATAAAGCTTGCTTTTACGTGTCTGAAAGTGTGTGTCAGGAAGTAGTATGACAGAGCCGAAGCTGGAGCAATTTTGATGTCAAATTAAATGTATAATTAATTAAATTGATCAGTTAATCCCCCTTCCATTCACCAACCCCTGGAAAATTCCCTTAACCTCACCCCCTTGGCAAATACCACATCCCCTACCCACCCCTCCATATATTGGCGGGAAATTCAAATTTTCACGATAGATTCAACTATCACTTACATTGCAGAGGACATAATAATAATAATGTCTTTAATAGCAAAGAAATTCAATTTGCATACCGTAGAGCATATACCCTGTTATTTTCTGGCAAAACGTGGACGAAATTCAAATTTTGGCGGGAAATTCAAACCGTGCATGTGTGCTTGCAGTTCCGCAGTCCTGTCTGACAATCTCTTGTTCTTTCCTCTACAGGCTACAGTGTAGGGCCACTGTACTCCCAGTCCACTTACGTAGCAAATACAGAAAGGCGTCCCAGGAATTCAGAATACACACCCGCACATATATTCTCTATGGAAATAGAAAAAAAAAAAACATTAAGGGAGAACACTTATGAATTGGCTATGAAATACGTTCAAGGTACTATGCCTATGAAATGCACCACAAATAATTAATGTGTTGGATAGATAGCGGCTATTTCACGTAGCCATACACTATTAAACTCTTCGTCCACATACGCTGCTCGCAGGTTCCAATAGTATTTGAGAAAAAAACTTATTTACAACTTGAATTTGGGTCCTAGCCAACAGAAACTCGGGAAATACATCTGACAGGAAAGTTTCCTATGAGGATGGTTGGTGGCAGCCGACTCGAAAACCAGATACCTAGACGAAAAAGCTGAAGGTACTGCCTCTGAAATGCAGCGCATATCCTACGCTGTGGCCGGGCAAGCAAGTGCTTCGCATGATGGTATTCAAGATGGTTGCTGTATAAGTGAGTCTGTTGTTCTAAAGTATAATATCGCAGATGCTGCGTTGTCATGTTGAAAGGCAACATTTCTGATGGGGTCACTTGTTGTTCTACGTGCATGCGTAATTCCATCATCTCTCCTTTTTTCCTACATGGGGACGACAGTGCGACAGCAAAAGTAATACTTCAAAAAACCGGCAAGGAACCAGTGGAAACCATTTCTAGGGAATTCACTTTCTGTGGCTACACCATATAAAATGGAATTAGCTACCGTTAAACTGAACGTGCTAATGGATGAGCTGAATATAATACTGCAACAACGATGTTTAGACGACTATTACCTTTTCGATTTGGACATAACACAGGATTTTGCATGAATTTTTAATAACATTGAGATGTGCGACTTCTTAATATCAAACGAAAAATTCTGTATGGAAGGAGACCACCAGGGCAGCAGCAATGTGATTGTTATCTATATAACACAGTTGGAATAGACCGTTTAACATGGATGACCTCTAGTTTTAAAGATATATAATAAATTTATAAGCCAAATCACAAGCCCAGGCACGAACAAAGGTATCATTAACAATCTTACAAATGTTATAAAGTGCCCAGACATGTAACTACGAGCAGTCCTTATGTCCTCTTTTGACAAAGAACGTAGTACTTCTAGACTGGGAGCTAAAATATGCAAATACAGATTGGATCATATGTTTGCCCCGTGAAAGGCTGTTTAAGTGTTTCAAACATTAACAAACTCTCTCGTGGAAATCGGGTTTACTGCCGGATATCAGCGTCTTCCAAACACGATATTTCGACGTCATTACTTGACGTCTTCATTAGGTGTGACCTGAGACTGGCTGCTTGCTGGACCGGGTCGCATTTTTATGCCTGCCCAGTGCCTGGTGTTCTGTTCGCCGTTCCCTAGTCAGTCAGAGCCCGCGAGTCGCACTATCCTGCCGCTCTAGGTGTTCCCTATTCCATCCGCGCCCACGCTGGCCGCCTCCAACAGCGGTCGTGGCCTCCTGGTGTTGCCTTCTCGGTCCGCGCCCGTAAGTGGCGCTCCCCTGCCACTCTGGACGTTCCCTATTCCGTCCGCGCCCGCTCTGGCCGCCTCCATCTGCAGTGGTGACCTCCTAGTGCTCCCTTTTCGGTCCGCGCACGCAAGTGGCGCTCCCCTGCCACTCTGGACTTTCCCACTCGAGTGAGCGATGCAGTGCAAGCAGGACCACGCTACTCAAGCGAAGGGTGTGGCGGATCGCCGCCAGGCGGGACGCGCTCGTGCGACTGAGTCCGCCCCGTCTGCGGCCCCATCTGGCCCCCCACGTACGACGACGCAGCAAACGACAATGGACCACGAGACGGCATATTCTAGGGAAACAGGCCCGCTTACAGCGGCGCAATTGTACGTCATCCTGCACCGAATGTCACGGGATACTGATTACCGGGAACGAGCAGCCGACGAACGATCTCTCCACTTGTTCCACCAGTACCTCAAGTCACTCGGTTGCGTGGTCAATGAAGAGGAACGAGTACCGTCGGGAGCCCTGACAGGCGTGTTGAATACAAACGACACTGTTCTGCCAGCGGCGGCCCCGATGAGTGTAGCGCCACCAGTCCCAGTTCCAGAAGAAACTGGTGCACTGCTGGCTGCCACTCCGGTCTCTTCCAGTGAAGAGGCCACAGATATACCGGAAACTGTACCGCCAGGCGTGACGAGAGAAGACGTCACCGTCCTGCCACGTGACGACACTATCGTAGAGGCTAACCTTGGCGACCTGCTCGAGGCGGAAGCCATGACAACACTGCAGCCTTCCAGGAAGAGGCCGGCAGCAATAGAGGAGGACGACTCCTCCACATTCTCTCAGTCTGTTTGCAGGAGGAGCCAGAAGCAGAAGATGGCAGATGACCCTGCCCCCACTGAGGCAGACCAGACACTAGATGACTGGTTCTCCATCCCGAAGCGGCGGCACACTGCTCGGGCCAAACGGCTCCAAACAGTGCAGCCGCTCCCGACGACGAACTCATTCATCGACGTCGACGAGCCAGGGGCCATGGAGGCCACTGAACCACCCAAGAGGCGGACACCCGCCCCACCACCGATAACTGTCTCATGGATGGACAGGTACAAGCCCTTCCTTGCTAAATTTGAGTTAGTTGCTTCCGCTGCCAAGGTCAAATGTGTCAGGCAAGACGTATACCGGATTTCGAATTCCACCATGGATGACTACTGAGCAGCCATGAAGATCATTGAGACCGAGAAAGTCGGCGGCCACAGACATTCGTGAGACGGGAGTTCCATTCCGGGTGCTTCGCATTGAAGTCACCCGCAGTGAACACCCTCCCCCCAACTGTCAGCAGCGCGTCGACGTCCGCCTCGTGGAGGTGTCCGCGTGGTGGCCTGTATACGGCCACGAACGTGATCTGCCCGGCTGCCGTGGTGACCATCAGCCCTTCCAGAGTTGCCAGGTTCGGAAGTTGCACCTGGTGGTGCCTGACTGATGCACGTACATAGATGGCGGTGCCACCGCCGGCTGTTGGCCGGTCATTGCGGTAGCAAACATAGTTTGCTACACGCACGTGGACCCCAGGTTTAAGGTGAGTTTCGCCGACCAGGCTGATGTCAATGGCCTCGTCCTGGCGAAACTCACCTTGTTGAGGGAACAGGTTGTTTGCATTGAAGCCGCAAACGGTCAGTCCATGGATGAGTGGATTATCCATGGTATGGCTTCATGGTGACGGTAGCAGCCTGGAGGGCCTCCGTGGCTGCCGTGACTAGCACGGGCAGTTATTGGAGCAGGGCAGAGAGAGAGTCCAGAAGTTCTCCCAGGTCTGCGGCTCCTGGTCCTGTTGGTGGTGCGAGTACAGCCGCAGCGGCGGGCGCGGAGGCGGCCGGGCGAGGCGTCGCCGTCGCGTCCATTCGCTGGACTGCGCGCCCAGCAGCCTGCGGCGCGGAAGAGTTGAGTGCACGGGCAGTGCGTCGTCCGCCCTTGTGGTGGTCGGCCTGGGAGTCAGCCTGTGGGGCTGACGAGCCAGCCGCGGTGGATGGTGCGGTCTCGTTCGAGTCCCGTTGCTGAAGTGGCGGGAAGGCCACTTGTCGTCTCGTGGTGGCGTCAGTGGACTCCCCCTTGGTGGCGGAGGTGTAGCTGGTGCCAGGTTGCACCTTCCTGGCGGGTGCTGATCGTCCGTTCTGCCGTGGGAGGTGGCGGAATGCATCGCAGCCTCTGTAGCTCGCCACATGTGGCTCACTACAGTTGCAGCACTTTGGCGCCTCCTCTCTCTTCTTTGTGCAGTCCCGACTATGGTGGGAGTCGGCGCATTTGACACAGCGGGCCGGCATGGAGCAGTAGCGAGCCACGTGGTCAAGGCCATGGCAGGAGAAGCACAGGAGGCGCCTCCTCTTGGCCTTGAGCGGCTCCACCTCCACCCAAATCCGGGCCACCATCTGCAGCAGGAAGATTTTTCGGTTTTCGAAGTTGTCTGGGAGGACAATTAGGAAAAGAGGCATGTCTCGCCTCGTCCTGGGCGATTTCATGATGGTCACGGAGCTGGCCATGTAGCCCAGCCCCGCCAGTTCTTCTTTGAGGTGCGAGGACTCCATTTTCAGCGGGAGGCGGTTGAAAACCATCTTCAGCTGCTTCACGGGCTCCGCATTATGTGTAAAGCAGTGTAGCTTGTCGGTCTCAATGATTTTCATGCCTGCTCGGAAGTCATCCATGGTGGCGGTCGAAACCCGGTATAGGTCTCGCCCGATACATTTGACCTTGGCAGCGGACGCAACTGTCTCTAATTTGTCAAGGAAGGACTTGTAACTGTCCGTCCATGAGACAGTTATCGGTGGTGGGGTGGGTGCCCGCCTCTTGGGTGGCTCAGTGGCCTCCATGGCTCCTGGCTCGTCGACGTCGATGAATGAGTTCGTCGTCGGGAGCGGCTGCACTGTTTGGAGCCGTTTGGCCCGAGCAGTGTGCCGCTGCTTCGGGACGGTGAACCAGTTGTCTGTTGTCTGGTCTGCCTCAGTGGGGGCAGAGTCGTCTGCCATCTTCTGCTTCTGGCTCCTCCTGCAAACGGACTGAGAGGATGTGGAGGAATCGTCCTCCTCTATTGCTGCCGGTCTCTTCCTGGAGGGCTGCGGTGTTGTCATGGCTTCCGCCTCGAGCAGGTCGCCAAGGTTAGCCTCTATGATAGTCTCGTCACGTGGCAGGACGGTGACGCCTTCTCTCGTCACGCCTGGCGCTACAGTTTCCGTTATATCTCTGGCCTCTTCACTGGAAGAGACTGGAGTGGCAGCCAGCAGTGCACCAGTTTCTTGCCGGCCACGGTGGTCTAGCGGTTCTAGGCGCTCAGTCCGGAGCAGCGCGACTGCTACGTTCGCAGGTTCGAATCCTGCCTCGGGCATGGATGTGTGTGATGTCCTTAGGTTAGTTAGGTTCAAGTAGTTCTAAGTTCTAGGGGACTGATGATCATAGATGTTAAGTCCCAAGGTGCTCAGAGCCATTTTTTGAACCAGTTTCTTCTGGAACTGGGACTGGTGGCGCAACACTCATCGGGGCCGCCGCTGACAGAACAGTGTCGTCTGTATTCAACACGCCTGTCAGGTCTCCCGACGGTACTCGTTACTCTTCATTGACCACGAAACCAAGTGACTTGAGGTACTGGTGGAACAAGTGGAGAGCTCGTTCGTCGGCTGCTCGTTCCTGGTAATCAATACCCCGTGACATTCGGTGCAGGATGACGTACAATTGCGCCGCTGTAAGCGGGCCTGTTTCCCTAGAATATGCCGTCTCGTGGTCCATTGTCATTTGCTGCGTCGTCGTACGTGGGGGCCGGATGGGGCCGCAGACGGGGCGGACTCGGTCGCCCGAGCCCGTCCCGCCTGGCGGCTATCCGCCACACCCTTCGCTTGAGTAGCATGGTCCTGCTTGCACTGCATCGCTCACTCGAGTGCGCTCTGGCCGCCTCCATCTAAGGTGGTGGCCTCCTGGTGTTCCCTTTTCGGTCCGCGCCCACGAGTGGCGCTCTCCTGCCACTCTGGACGTTCCCTATTCCGTCCGCGCCCGCTCTGGCCGCCTCCGACTGCGGCTGAGGCTTCCTGGTGATCCCGTCTGGGTTCGTGCCCGCAGTGTGCGGATGTCTGAGGCTCGTTGTTGTTTTTGGAAACATATTTTCTCCGGTATTGCTTCAGCAGTTCAAATGCCGGGTTCCATGCGGTGCTTAGCTGGTATCCTGCTTTCCGGTTAATCAGGTTTTGTGCCATCTTTATCTCTATAGATTCAGAGATGACACTATCCCAGAACCTGGGGGTCTGGACCATGACCTTGGTGTTCTCATGATCCATGTAATGTTCCAACTCTAGGCAGTGTTCAGCTATTTCCGATTTTGTGGCCTGCCTTAGCCTGGTATGTCGCTGGTGTTCCTTACATCTGATTTCCACCGTTCTAGTCGTTTGGCCAATGTAGGACATACCGCATTCACAAGGAAGATTGTAAATGCCAGGCTTCCTTAATCCCAGGTCATCTTTGACTGTTCCAAGTAACGCCCTGATTTTGCTAGGTGGGCAGAAGACACTCTTGATGTTATGCTGGTATTCTGCTGATCTTGGCAGAAACATTCCCGGCATACGGTAAAAATGCCAGCTTCTTGATTTATTCTTCTTGCTCGTTCTCCGGCGTATCCTGACGTCTGGCAGGATGTAGAGCTCTGCGGATGTCCCTGGATGAGAATCCGTTGTTAGCAAACACTTTTTGAAGATGTTCAAGTTCCTCTGCCAGGCTGTCAGAGTCAGGCAGTGTCTTGGCTCGGTGTACGAGTGTTCTAAGCACCCCAGTCTTTTGTGCTGGGTGGTGGCAGCTCTCGGCCTGTAGGTATAAGTCTGTGTGTGTTGGCTTTCGGTACATGCTGTGGCTGAAGGTGACATCCGCCTTCTTCTTCACCAGAACATCCAGAAATGGGTCATAGTGGTACACCATGTTTGTGGATTTTAGGTAGTCCATAGAGTCTGGGTGGGGTCGTAGTGGTACACCCTCATTGTGGATTTTAGGTACTTTGTGGATTTTAGGTAGTCCATAGAGTCTGGGTGGGGTCGTAGTGGTACACCCTCATTGTGGATTTTAAGTAGTCCACTCACTCTCTCACTCACTATATTGACAGGCCTGCCTTGGCCCGAGGTAGCGGAGTTTAAGCTGTTTGAGCTGTTCCTCCTGAAGTCCTCTCTGTTTGGAATGTTTTTCTTCGCGTGTTGGTCTGGCCTCTGATTTCTGTGGATGCCGGCTGATTCCGGCGGCTTCTTGTTCTTCTTCTTCTAACTGCTTCCTGGCTGCCCGAATTCTATTTGCTTCAGGCAGGAGTAGTCCACTGGCGGCGTCTGTGTCCGGATGTACTTGACTGCTTCCTCAGTCATGTATTTCCAGCCCTCGTCTGTGAAGATCGGGTGCTTGTTTATGAGCTCCAGAACCCCACGCCTGACGATTTCCCTCCTGTGCAGCTTCTGGTCCAAGGGTTCGCACCTCCAGTGGAAAGGATAAGGTTTGTGAGGAAGGAGAGGGATGTTATCTACCGTGAAAGGGTAAGGATGATCATGATGGGGGTAGCTACCGTCTCGCAGGGAATCGGCGATCTTGGTAAGCACCTCCCTCACACAGTTCTTGATGGGGAGGGGGAGGCACTCGAACGGCTCGTCTTCTTCTTCTCCCTCGGTCTCCATCGGCACTTCCTGTGTCGTATGCGTTTCCGCAGGGACAGGAGTGACGACTGCTTCCGAGGGGGCCGTCTCTTTGTTGTCAGTGGTCTTCCCCGACTGTATGACCACCTCCCTAGAAACCTGCATTGTCGCGTCGGCCAGGGAGGTGGTCGTTTGTGTTGCCGTATCTACCCCCGTACAGGTGGGGGTCGGTGCCACGTCCGTCTTCGTGCAGGACGTAAGGTACAAGGTGACCTTTAGTTGAGTTACCTCCTGGCGCGTCTCTTCGAGTTCCGCTCTCAGGGCCGCTCTCTCCTCCGCCATGGCGGATTTGAGCGCGGTGATTGCGTCCTCGTTGGCTTCCCGCAGTGCTTGGCGGAAGGCGTCCACGTCGTCTTGGTGGCGCAGCCCACTTCCCCTACTAAGGCAGGGGGGCGGGGTGACCACCATTTCTTCTTCTTGGGCCACCTCTTCGTGTGTTGCGGCCAACTTCCGCTGCTTTCACGTCATCAGGTAACTGCAGCTGCGCGCGTTTGCGGCGTCCGAGCCACCACAGTTTACGCACAGCGCTGCAGTACCCCTTGGTTTTGTGCAGTTGCGTGTGTCATGCGGTTTCCCGCACTTAACACACGCAACCACACCGTCGCATTCTTTGGCTATGTGTCCCAGCTTTTGACACTTATAGCACTGTAATTGTGCCACAGGCTTCCGCTTCTTCTTCTTGTTGCCGCAACCGTTGCTCCCGACCGCGTTTAGCAGGAGCTCCACAGCAGCAGCAATCTTGCCTCTTCCTCCATTCCTACTTCTCGGCATAGCGATGGGCTAGTGGCGTTGGCGTGCGCGAATGACGGTAACGTTGTCCAGAGTGGCAGGGGAGCGCCACTCGCTGGCGAGGACCGAAAAGGGAACACCAGGAGGCTACCACCGCAAATGGAGGCGGCCAGAGCGGGCGCGGATGGAATAGGGAACGTCTAGAGTGGCAGGGGAGCGCCACTCACGGGCGCGGACCGACTAGGGAACGGCAAACAGAACACCAGGCAAGCTTAAATATGCGACCCAGTCCAGCAAGCAGCCAGTCTCAGGTCACACCTGATGAAGACGTCAAGTA
Organism: Schistocerca cancellata; assembly: GCF_023864275.1. Classification (NCBI taxonomy): domain Eukaryota; kingdom Metazoa; phylum Arthropoda; class Insecta; order Orthoptera; family Acrididae; genus Schistocerca; species Schistocerca cancellata. The sequence continues at coordinate 987,862,441 of NC_064627.1, forward strand.
ATGACGTCGAAATATCGTGTTTGGAAGACGCTGACATCTGGCCGTAAACCCGATTTCCACAAGATATCATCAAATCTCTGGGAAAGTCTAAGAAATTACACAACAAACTCTGTTTACAATTTACTCTAATGTACACAGAGCCGGACACATCCAGGTGGTGCCGGGTAACTGATAACTTAGAGAACATCTTATGTGTAGCGTTTGACAATATTCTGCAGTTTGTCTACTGGGGTAACAAGAATACCCGAAAATTGAGTATGGTACAAGTAAACTTCTGCCGGCCGGGGTGGCCGAGCCGTTCTAGGTGCTACAGTCTGGAACCGCGTGACCGCTATGGTCGCCTCAGGCATGGATATGTTTAATGTCCTTATGTTAGTTAGGTTTAAGTAGTTCTAAGTTCTAGGGGACTGATGGCCTCATAAGTTAAGTCCCATAGTGCTCAGAGCCATTTGAACCATTTTGAAAATAAACTTCTCAGCTATTCTAGACAACGGAAAGCCTGTAAGTTATGGTCTGTCTGCATTCAATTGTAATTATCTACCAGTGAACTATGAAGAGATTTTTAACTCTGACTGCAACAAAGACGACATAAGTATTACAAAGAAATGCTTTGTTAAAGCCGCGTGGTCTAGAGATGTCTTGCCATGGTTCGCGCGACTTCCCCCGTCGGAGATTCGAGTCCTCCTTCGGGCATGGGTTGTGTGTGCTGTCTTCAGCGTAGGTTTTTTTTAAGTTGGATTAAGTAGTGTGTAAGCTGACCTCAGCTGTTTGGTCCGATAGGAACTTTGCACAAATTTCCAAATTGCTTTATTAAAGCAGGAGAAACATATTACTCCCAAATCACACAGTGTTCTCATCTTTACCATCAGATATAGATATTGCCGAATTAGGAATGTTGCCCAAGAACAATGTTATTCTTTAAGTCATATGAAAATAAAAGCTTGTTTTCTGTGTATAAATGTAAATGTAGAAATTAGTAAAGTTATTTACGAGAGTATTCGTTTGCGTTATCCACTAACCTAATAAAAATCCGAAGAATTTCCCTATTTACGATAATCTGCACGCATATCTTTCAGATGTGGTTAGTTGGATGAGCTTGAAAAGTAGGCATAACCAGGTAGGCGAAGGCAAGACAACTGTCGTTTCATACTTGTATTAATAGTGTTGTAATGGGATACTGGCTCAATGAGATGTGTACACAGTTTTAAAATTAGGACAAGCAGTCTGTAGTTCTACCAACCAGTGGGCTCCCCATCATTTACACTTTGGGTGCATAGATTTTGGGTTTCTCATCAATTTTCCGTGAATTTCCCCCTGTCGTGTTTGTATGTAGGAGAAGTGAGTCCTTGGCTTGAAATTTAAAGGGAACGACGTAGGAGCTAAACTGTGATGCTTAAAGTGGTGTGACTGGATGGATTGTTTAAGCCGGGATGTAGGAAGGGTAGTTGTACCTGTCCAATTAATGGCTGGAGAAAGAAATAGTAGATTCCAATATAGACTTAAATTATAAGTTGAAAATTAAGCTGAATGTTATTAAACCTACACCAAACAAACATAAAGCAAGGGCTGCATTCTGTGTGTAAATGTATCTGTAGAAATTAATAAAGTTCTTTTACGAGAATACTCGCTTGCATTATTCGCTAACATAATAAAAATCCCAAGAATTTCCCTACTTATGATTATGTATACACATGTAGTCGAAATGCGGATAGTGGGGATTGGACGACCTTGGAAAGTAGCCGAAAATAAGTAGCCGAATGCAAGGCAACCCTCGTTTTGTACCTGCACTGGCTGTGGCGTAGGTTGCGGTACTGTGCTTGTAAAATTCTCCACAAAAATTTCATGTGCGGGATGGATAGCGGCTATTTCACGGAGTCAGACACCGCTAAACTCTTTGTCCATATTTGCATCTCGCAGTTGCCAAAAGTACTTGAGAATGGAACACATTTATTTACCACTCGCATTCGCATCCTAGCAAACAGAAACATGGGAAATGTGTCTGATTGCAAAATATTATATTTTTCATGAGGGTAGCATCCGATTCGAAAACTAGATTTGTAGACGAGAAAACTCAAAGCACTGCCTCGGAATTGCCATGCTCACTGAGTATGGTGGCCATGCGAACTAGCACATTACGTGTTGGAATTCTGGGTTGCTGCTGTGGAGATGAGTATCTTACGCTAATATGTTGTGTTTTTACACAGAATCAAAGATGGTGCGAACGTGCTAGATTTCAATATTTTTGACTCGGTTAACTGTTCTTTTAAGTGTGTGTGTAATTTCATCCTGTCTTTCCCAGTTACCCCCTCCTGTAATGTAACAATGTTAGCTTGCCCAGCACACACGTCGTGCAGCATAATGAGCCTCCACTTGCACTAAGGTTAACTGCTTGCTGTGCAGTAGTAATAATTTAAACAAACACTGTGGGATGGGAAGGCCATCTGGCCCTTCCCCGCTGGCGCCCCCCTGAACAGCCACGGCCTTCGCCCTCTCTGGGCCTCGAACATCTCCCCTGCAACCTCTCAACGCCTCCATGCCCTGCTCTGATACTGAAGGATCGCTCCCAACCCCAGTCTAGATCGAAGTGAGCAGTTCGCAAAGAAAAAACATTTGCTCTTATACAGTGAGGACGGATGGGAAAGGTTCCTCCCTGCTACCTTACACATCTCCCCTGCGAACTCTAGGTTCGCAAACCTCCATGCTTAGAGGCCCCGCAAGGTAAGCTACTGGTCACTGTAACCTGCAGAGTCATAGAGCCACTGTGAGACAGCGTATGCCACCTGCTGGGATGCGGGCCTAGCGCTAACTGAGCGCAAACGTAAAACTGTTTATTCTATACTATGAAACACAGGGAAGATGTCAAAGACCTTTCCCTTGACGTCAGCACCACTTAAACGATTGTCACCCAAAGTTCGGCGGTAAGTAACACACGCTATTGTTAACCAGCTTTCCGTACCTAACTGTAAACAACTACTCTTATTACGACACCGTTTCAATAATCCACCCATTCATACAACTCTGAAACCATAGTTTAACTCCTACATCACCTCCCTTCAGTTTCAAACCCGAGAACTCAATCTTCCTACGTTTAAAACAACAGAGGATATTCACAGAAAATTGATGAGAAACTCAAAATTTACGTAAATTAAGTGTACATGATTGGGCGCCCACTAATTGTCAGAACTGTGGAGTGGTTGTTCTTACTATAAAACTGAATACACCATTGCTGCAACCTGTGTCCCAATGTGCAACTGTTCACTTCAACATAAAATGTAATTGCTAATGAGTCAAAGCATCTGAATGTGATGATGGAGATTGGGAATGTGATGAAGGGTGTTAAAGTGCGGTTTACTAAGTTGGAATGGGGGGAGGTACGTCTGCAATGCCATACATTAATGCTCAGATGACTAAAGAGTGTAACCCATCTCTTTCTCCCCGGGACATTTACTGTTCTTGTCTGACGCTATCTATCACCGCCATGTACAACGACGCAGCACTCAGGATGAGATCTGGAGACCTATCCATTTATTTACAGCACTCTGTCGTCGAGAAATTATTTTGTCTGAGAAGTGCAATATCTCCCCTGTCAGAAAGGCTGGACTTCTGGTTACCATGTTTCCAAGCTGTATACAATGAGGTTGTGAATTATCTTCGTGAGTATAGTACAGTTGTGGACGATATAGAGCAGTCCTTCAGTTCATGTATCAGTGCAGTGCCAAAGTCTGCTACTAAAACTCCAATAGGTATCGAGTCCATACATGTCAAATTTGCAGATGGAATAATCGAGTTTTGAGATGCTCCTGTGAGTTTGAGGGAAATATTAGCAAAATGTAATGCATGCAAGAAACTATACTGTGAGGCTGTGAAAAATGAAGCAGTGGTTTTGCTAAAGTACTGTAACCTGTGTACCATTGCCGATCTCAAAATAAAAGAAAATACATTTTACCACAAATCCTTTGTTTCGTTATTTCACTATGCTCTCATTTTAATGAACGTAAGTGTAGCCATTGGAGCTCAGCAGATAAATGTCAATGTAGCAGCATAGTTTCCTGCGTTTGATAGAGGTAGAAAGAGAGACACTTAAAAACATGTTTCCTTATAACAGGCGAATACATACTTAATCTATTGTTAGTAGTTCTTATATAATTGTATATCATCGTCATCCATCGGTGATGTTGGGCGTATTTTACACCATATTTTAGTTCTACGTGATGATGCTTTGCTGAGTATATGTTTTGATGATGCCATTACGGCTTTATCATATTAGGACATGGTGTAGAATAGATCTGAAGATGGTCATTACTGGTTGAAACCGGTCATCATCGAAGGACTTAATATTATGATCAATGAGTGGAATAAAAAACATTTGACAGTACCTAGATCACTGTTTATATTCGTGACCCTGTCGCAACTTGTGAAATCTGTTTCGTGAGTAATATTGGTGCAAAGACGTATATTTGTTTTCAGGAACAAAATGGAAAATGCAGACCAAGGATGTAAGAGCTAATAAGTCGTTAAAATCCTTTCAACATAATTCTTGATACTAACACCTCTGCTAAAACATGTACGGAACCTTGTTGTCGGTTCCCAATTTAACAGACATCACCTCACAGCTTACTGCTTCTTCACTCTTGGACTGTAGAAACCCTGGAACTATATTTCAAGAACCTGAAATTCATAAGTCTATAAATGGAACACGTATTCATTCAGAAATAATCCCTCCAATAACCATTAAATACACTCTTCGCTTAGATATCTACTTTTTCAGCCAATACAAATACTTTGTTCACAAGCTTCAAGACTGCCTCTGAAATAAATGTATGTTGGAGGCATCGCAAGATATATTACGTAACCAAGTATAAACTTCATTCATTTGGAATCGCGCGACCGCTACAGTCCCAGGTTTGAATCCTGCCTCGGGCATGGACGTGTGTGATGTCATTAGATTAGTTAGGTTTATGTAGTTCTAAGTTCTAAGGGCTGATGACCTCCACTGTTAAGTCCCATAGTGCTCAGAGCCATTTGAACCATTTCATTTATTTGTTTATTTTCAATTGTCTTCACAAGTTTCCATTCATGCCTGGCAAACAGGTGTATATGTGACAAAAGGAGCTGTAACAAATTGCGGTAGCGTACAAGAATCAAAGTTACGTGTAGAAAATAATGATCGTGACATCTGACTTTGTCAAGATATTGCTGTTATTAATTGTTTGTACTGTTCCCAGAGGTTCTGTACGGAACTATTTGTAGTGAGACCTCATTATTACATATGTACGCTATCGTATGATATAGCAAAATGCACCTATAGAAACACCATTTAATGATAGAAATACGTCTTCTATTCACAGATTTCTTAGTAGGAAGCAATATAAAAAGTACGTTAGTATTTTTTTGCATTGACTGTAAACGAATATAACTTTTGTACATGTATATCTACTGTATGAACGTATTCATGTACATATTTACGTATGTGTGATAAACGATGAAAATAAATGTGTCCATCAGCGTCTAAACAGTCTCTTCCGTTCGGTTCTGTACAGTATATTGCAGAATTTACTGTTATGACGGAACAACACTGCCGTTTTCCTGCAAGACGGACACATCGCTCATAATGCCTGGCCTTATTGCTCGAAAACTAGACATATCCTGAACACGGTTGCTTCACCACTGCGTGCACGGTCCAGAAATGAGCTCCATACATAAGTTTTATACAAATACGCCTCATCCAGTTGAAATACCTACCATGTTTGGTAAGTCAGTAGGTACAGCACTGCCCGCGATAGCAAACGCACAAAGATCGAACCGTGTCCGGCAAACAGTTTAATCTCCCGGGACGTTTCAGAAACAAATGGTTATATGCCATTGGTCAGAAGTATCATGCTTTTTCACCAGTGCTTCATGCAATTACTGGTGGCTGGAAACTCTTATTTCCTTCCAATTTATCGGCGATAAATTTTCCCTTATTCATCATATTCCACCTCTGCTTTTAAAACACCGCACTGTGATTTCTGTCGTCTTCCTGATGTCAGCAATCATACCTACAAAACGCTGGCTCCGTTCAACACCGTTTTCTGTAATGAAAGTCTATATGTGTGATACGTTACGGACGAAGACGCTAGTGGTGATTTAATTGTTCAACAGGCTATTGTCAGCACACTGAAGCTTCATGTATTGTGATATGTGACTAAGTGAAAGCTCTTTTGGTATGCACTGAATGCAGCCAGTGTTACACCGCGTATCGTCTTCAGTGAACCATTTAAAAAAAAAAAAAAAAAGGTTCAAATGGCTCTGAGCACTAAGGGACTTAACTTCTGAGGTCATCAGTCCCCTAGAACTTAGAACTACTTAAACCTAACTACCCTAAGGACATCACACACGTCCATGCCCGAGGCAGGATTCGAACCTGCGACCGTAGCGGTCGCGCGGTTCCAGACTGTAGCGCCTAGAACCGCTCGCCCACTCCGGCCGGCGTGAACCTTTCGATTTGGTATTTATTAGTGCGATATCGATAGCATAAGCGGACGTCAGATTTATGGCTGGTTTACGAAGGGCAACTCGATCGTAGTTTTCTATGTGCCACTGATGTAATCGACCGCTGCGGTGGCAGATTCGAATCCTGCCTCGGGCATGGATGTGTGTGACGTTCTTAGGTTAGTTAGGTTTAATTAGTTGTAAGTTCTAGGCGACTGATGACCTCATAACTTAAGTCGCATAGTGCTCAGAGCCATTATTTTGAACCGATGTAATGTCGCTCTGTAAATTAACTGAATTACAAAAATACCGTCGTGGTTTATCCCCTTGAGGAATAAAAAAGCGTGTGCTTCAAGTTATATTCGGCACAAAAATTCTCAGAAGGACATTGCAGTTCATGTAACTCAATATTTTCTTACGTTCCTGAAGTATTAACATCTGTGGAACACCGTTAAAAATTATGGTTAAGTATTTCGTTGTTTCCCTGTTTTGGATCGATTAACTACCAGATAGTTCTTCTTTTAGAGCGTTATAGCATTTTATTACCACAACAGCTGTTTTAAATTGCTCAATTACGTTGTATTATTCGTCTTTACTAGCGATTTTTACTTGTTTAATCTGCTGTTAGTAGCTTTGGAACTAATCTATGGATGCCGGTGCTATATCAGGACTCTGTTATGGAAGCTTCGTTCCTGATACATTAGATAATTAACTAAACTCAGTCCGATGAGGACTCGGAAGCCCCAATCGACCGCTGTGTCATCCTAAGCTGATACGCTTCACTGGATGCGGATATGGAAGGGCATGCGGTCAGCACACCACTCCACCGGCTGTTGTCATTTTACGCGACGAGAGCCGCTACTTTTCAGTTAAATAGCTCCTCAATTGGCCTGACAAGGGCCGTGTGTACCCCGCACACGAACAGCGCTCGTAACATCCGGACGGTTAAACGACTGTCTGCCATAATCAGTCTTGTTGTATGTGTGCTTTAAAACTGTGGCTTCGTTTAAAAACTGTTCCGCTTTAATACATATAAACAGCACGTGGAAAAGTAAGATTTAGATACTGTAGCACAGTAAAAGAAGCGGACAAGAACTGTTTAGAAGAAACGTGTCCGAAACACAGCTGCCGGCCGGTGTGGTCGAGCGGTTGTAGGCGCTTCAGTTTGGAACCACGCGACTGCTACAGCCACAGGTTAGAATCCTGCCTCGGTCATGGATGTGTGTGATGTCCTTAGGTTAGTTAGGTGTAAGTAGATCTAAGTTCTAGGGAACTGATGACCTCAGATGTTAAGTCCCATAGTGCTCAGAGCCATTTGAACCATTTTTTTTTAAAACCCAGATCATGCTATTAATAAATCCTTAATGAGTCTGTGATCTTTAGGAATATTTTGAGAATACAGCCATTTAGACTGGTGGATTCAGGATGGTTACAATTAAAGTTAAACTTTCAAAACGCTGAAGAAATAACACCACTGGTCAGAATGACGTAAAATTGCAACGGAGAAGGGGGAAAACGTATGGCAGAAGAAGAAAATAATGTGAAAGTTGATCAATAGATGGCGCTGTATGTGTCAGCATACGTAAATGAAAACAGATGTCATGCACACGACCCACTGAGTCGATATAAACACGGCGGGTACTCAGTATTTCCTCCTTTCACGTCTGCGACGTTCGCCATGACTGTCTCAATGGAGGGTCGCGCTGTGCTTGTAATGCTGTATTACAAGAATGATGACCGTGCACACGTCGCTCTGCAGAAGTTCTGGAGGGTTTGAAAAAAGGCGTTGGTCCGATGACTGCCGTGGGTCTGGAGAAAATGATTCTGAAATTCGAAAAGACGGGTTCTTTTGGTGTGCAAACTTGTAGAGGGAGGAAACGAATTGTTCCGACGTCAGGGGAAGCAGTCACAGCAGTGCAGGAGAAGACGAGTGATGGTGAGCAAACGAGTAGTTAACACGGAGAATTGCCCGAACGTTGGACATACCAGTGAGCACGGTGCGTAAAATCCTACGAAACATCCTTCTTTGCTTTCCATTCAAAATTACCCATGTGCACTAGTTGATTCCTGTTGTCATGCCAGCAAGAGAGACCTTTGCTTTAGAATATCTTGCCCGCATGGACATGCACAATGACTGACCGTGGAAGATTTTTTGGACAGACGAAGCCCACTTCCATCTGACAGGATATGTTAGTACACAGAATTGTCGAATATGGGCAACGGAAAATCCACACGCAAATCAATCAGTTCTACTTCATCCTGAACAGGTCACTGTGTGGTGCGGGTTTCAAAAAATGGCTCTAAGCACTATGGGACTTAACATCTGAGGACATCAGTCCCCTAGACTTGGAACTACTTAAACCTAACTAACCTAAGGCCATCACACACATCCATGCCTGAGGCAGGATTCGAACCTGCGACCGTAGCAACTGCGCTGTTCCGAACTGAAGGGCCTAGAACCGCTCGACCACAGATGCTGGCGATGCGGGCTTACGACATCATTTATCATACGGCCATATTTTTTTCGAAGAGACAGGTGCTTCCGGTACTGTTACCTGTACCGTCACTGGTAAGCGCTATGCGTGTCTTTTGTGCAACCACGTCATTCCAGCTCTCCAACAGCGTGGATGTGTGGATAGGATCATTTTTATGCAAGATGGCGCACCTCCGCACATTGCAAATCCAATTAAGCAGCTGCTGAGGCACAATTTCGGAAATGCTATAATTATCACATGATATTAATGCGGGGGACTTCTGTCTGTGGAGCTATCTGAAAGAGGTTGTGTTCAATGTTCCGGCAGCAAACTTAGCTGCATTAAAGACACACATTGCGCGACACATTCTAACGTGACCCCCGAAACATTTCGATCAGTTGTGGAACATGCTGTTTCTCAACTTGTTGCTGAAAACGATAGACAGCATACTCATCATGTTTTGCGCCAGTCAAACGAAAATTAATAATCCAATTTGATTTTGATTGATGCTTTTTACGCGGTTTTTGTGATTTGCGGTTTGCAAAAACCGATGTGATTGATCCTTTTTGGGCGGTTTTTGTCCTCAGGACAATTAAAAACGGATTTTTCCCATCCGATGTGATATGACCTAGCCGTGGTGGATGGGCTTACGTAACTAACAGTGTCACACCTGTACACCCATGCACAATGAGTAGTACAGTTTGTTTATCGTCACACGTAAACCGTAGGCATTGTTGTATGATTAATTTGTCATTTGTGGTCGACCACTATTAAATTATGATGCTTACAGCGCCATCTATTGCTTTATTTTGTAACTATTTGTTTTTCTTCTACCATACGTTTTACCCCGTCTCCGATAATATTCCGTTGCAACTTTGCGTCATTCTGTCCAGTGGTATTATTTCTACAGCAGTTTGAAAGTTTGACTTTAATAATAATCACCCTGTATATTTCCTGATGTACATCGTTTTGCCTATGGTCACATCAGATCAAAATTTAGAACTTGAAAAACATCGCCCAGCACTATTAGCAGTAACACCTATTGTCTTTTGGGAACGAGAGCCTTTCATACGTCGAAGATCTGCATCACCCTTAGAGAAAGTACCTTCTCGAACACAACTAGTCAGGCAGAGGATTCCTCTGGCTGCGAGAGGGACTTGACCACTGAAATAGACAACGTAATTCGCGTTTATCTTACCGCCGGGTCAAAAGCTTCGGCCGCAGCCAGCCAACGAGAACGCTAGGTGTCATAATTTGTTTCGGTTTCATACTTGTTTGATGCAAAGAACCGTTAACCGGTCTGAGAAGCATACTGACATTTCTCTAGTTTTTAATTTAGTCACACTCGACCAGCTTTTCAGTAGCATTCTTACAATTGACGACCATGATATTATTTAAGCCAGATTAAATCATTTTTTCCGTGTTGTCTCTTACTTGCAGCTAACGCTTGCAGAGTATTGGGTCATTTTCGCACTTTCTATTGCTTCAGAAAACCTAATGATCTGAATCCGTCTAGATAAGCGTAAATTCAAGTGACTTACAATTCGCTTTTCCCACTCGCAGCCATGTTTTCTAGCGATTTGTAATGTCACCTCTTTTGTGGTTCTGAGTCGTTGTTCAGAGGGGATGTTAGACACTCCAGTTAGACGTTTGTCGTAGCCACCACGGCGAAACTGCGTAACATACTTCTTCTCTGATACATTTCGACTTCGTGAATTTGTAGTATCACACCGCCTACATTTTTAGGTAATTAATCTGTATCACTATACAGATGTCCAATGAAGGCGACAAACTATCATTTATTACACAATAATTTTTAATTAACGCTAAATATGGCCCTACTGACTGAAAAAGGGTGGTGGAATAGTGACACTGTAGTTTAATTTTGTTACCAGGTCAGATATGTATGTAATGAAAGTCTAAGTTACCATAAGTTCTGTAGTTTATTACACTACTAATCATTGAAATTGCTACACCACGAAGATGACGTGCAACAGACGCGCAATTTAACCGACAGGAAGAAGATGATGTGATATGCAAATGATTATCTTTTCAGAGCATTCACATAAGGTTGGCACCGGTGGTGAAACCTACAACGTGCTGACATAAGGACTGTTTCCAACCGATTTCTCATACACCTACAGCAGTTGACCGGCGTTGCCTGGTGGAACGTTGTTGTGATGCCTCCTGTAAGGAGAAGAAATGCGTACCATCACGTTTCCGTCTTTGATGAAGGTCGGAATGTAGCCTATCGCTATTGCGGTTTACGTATCGCGACTTGATGCTCGCGTTCGTCGAGATCCAATGACTGTTAGCAGAATATGGAATCGGTGGGTTCAGGATGGTAATACGGAACGCCGTGCTGGATCCCAACGGCCTCGTATCACTAGCAGTCGAGATCACAGGCATCTTATCGGCCCGGCTGTAACGTTTCGTGCAGCCACTTCTGGATCCCTAAGTCAACAGATGGGGACGTTTGCAAGACAACAACCATCTGCACGAACAGTTCGATGACGTTTGCAGCAGCATGGACTATAAGCTGGGAGACCGTTGCTGCGGTTACCCTTGACGCTGCATCACAGACAGGAGCGCCTGCGATGGTGTACTCAACGACGAACCTGGGTGCACGAATGGCAAAACGTAATTTTTTCGGATGAATCAAGGTTCTGTTTACAGCATCATGATGCCCGAATCCGTGTTTGGTGATATCGCGGAGAATGCACATTGGAAGCGTGTATTCGTCATCGCTATACTGGCGTATCACCCTGCATGATGGTATTGGGTGCCGCTGGTTACACGTCTCGGTCACCTCTTGTTCGCATTGACGGCACTTGGAACAGTGAACGTTACGTTTCAGATGTGTTACGACCCGTGGATCTACCCTTTATTCTATCCCTGCGAAACCCTACATTTCAGCAAAATAATGTACGATCGCATGTTGAAGGTCCTGTACGGGCCATTCTGCATACAGAAAATGTTCGACTGCTGCCATGGCCAGCACATTCTCCAGATTTCTCACCAATTGAAAACGTCTGGTCAATGGTGGCTGAGCAACTGGCTCGTCACAATACGCTAGTCACTACTCTTGATGAACTGTGTTATCGTGTTGAAGTTGCATGGGCAGCTGTACCTGTACACGCCATCCAAGTTCTGTTTGACTCAATGCCCAGGCCCGTTATTACGGCCAGAAGTGGTTGTTCTGGGTACTGATTTCTCAGGATCTATGCTCCCAAATTGTCTGAAAATGTAATCACATGTCAGTTCTAGTATAATATATTTGCCCAATGAATACCTGTTTATCATCTGCATTTCTTCTTGGTGTAGCAGTTTTAATGGCCAGTAGTGTATAAATCCTCACACAAAACAAGTACAGTAGTTGCACTGAAGTACAGCACGAACATGTTTAATAGCATCCTATTCACTGATAAATTATGACAAGAACATGAAACAGTTACTTTTGCTGAGTAAATTGCGATCTGTAAATGCCAAAGCCGATTGAAGATATTACAATTTTTTTTAACAGCGTTGTTGTGATGTCCGACAGTGTTGCTGTCGGCAGGCACTGTGACTAATACAATGCCTGTAAGTCACAAAAAGCTGCCTACTGCAAACTTTAAGTCATGCTCTAGTTGGAGCTGCAAAGAGAAATGACCACTTCCCACAGCAGTTTCTGCGAGCAGAATTCGAAATGTTTCTCTCACTAGCTGTGGACGAAGTGTCTCCTAAACTCGTCCTGTCTTCCCTCCTAACATTCGCCTCATTTTCGGAAGCCAATCCTAGCCTCTCACAAGCAGTCATCGAATGACAAGTCTCAGTTCGCCTGGAGCGTCCTCTCACTTCTCAGACTAACTTGACCAATTAAATTCCCGCATTTTCATTTCCAGAGGCCTACAGCTAATGAAAGGATTTTGTTTTGTCTCTGTCTTTTTCGTGTCTCAAAGGAGCGCACTATTGTATTACAGCATGTTGTTTCCTACGATCCTCCTAAGATTCTTATCCGCTTCGTATATGTGAGGCGCCAGCCATAGGTACTTTATTTATTTATTGTTACAGGATTAATCAATACAAAGATTAATGAATAACAACATCTCGTTGTATTGCTGTTAACCTCCCCAAGCCTCTTTATCCAGCTCATCTTCCTTGTCTACGCTGCGATGTTCCATTACTCCATTTATGTGGTCTGTCCAAGAACGTCGTGGTCTTCCGCGCTTACGTCTGCCGAGTGGTTTTCATTCACAAACGTTCTTTGACCCCCGATGATCTAGCATTTTGATCATATTTCCGTACCATTTTAATGATTTCTTTCAATTCTATCTATCACTGTATCATTGGCCTTCATTCTATCTCTTATTTCTTCGTTAGTTTTCCTTCCTATTCTTTATACTCTGGCACTTCTACGCAAATAATCCATTTCCACAGCAATTACTCTTCTTTTTAGATCCGCATTTAAGATCCGTAGTACTGATCCATAACATAGCACTGATTCAATCTTACCTACTCTTTTCTTATTGCTGTTGGAAATATTCTTATCCCACCAAACAGAATTCATACACCCTAATACTTTTCTGCTTTGCTGTATTCTATATTTTACTTCTGTATGGCGCAATCCATTTTTATCAATATGTGCACCGAGATATTTAAATTTCTCTACCTGCCTCATAATTGCTTTGTTATTGATGTGTACTTCAAATTTAGCATCACTATTCACCACCAAATACTCTGCTTTTGTTAGACTCATATCTGTGGCATTCCTGATATAAAAGTCGTATCATGAACTCAAGGTCATAACCATCTTGTACTATAATAGCCTGATCGTCAGCAAAACTTACTGAAAATATCCGTATCTCGTTAACAGTGATTCCCATTCCTCTGCAGCGGTTCTTCCAATTTATGAGAGCCACTCCTAAATATAAATTGTACAAGATGGGTGGCATACTGCAACCATGTCGCAAACCTATAGTGACATTAATTGGTTCTGATAACTTTGAACCTCGTTTAATCTGTACCACATTATCTCTGTAGATTCCACTAATAATTGGCAAAAGGCGATCATACATACCTACATCTTTCATAGCTTCCTGCAGCTTAGATCTAGGGACCGCATCGTAAGCTTTTGCTAAATCTACGAAGGCAATGTGTAGCTCATTCGCTACTGCTATAAATTTCTCCATTAGCTATTGTAAAACAAGTGGGGTATCTGTACATGATCTGTTCTGCCTAAACCCACTCCGGTCTTCTCCAATATGGTGTCCAAAATTTTGTCTAATTTTCTCAAACATTATCTTCCCAAATAAGCGGCTCATTATATACTTGACACTAATGCCACTATAGCAGTTTGTGTCTTTCCTATTCCCTTTCTTGAAAATAGAAACCATATATGACCTTTTCCATTCTGAGGGAATTTCAGTCCTTTTACAACAGTTGTTCATCAGGCAGGTTATTCGTTTCTTCAGATATCTTCCTCCATCCTTCAATAATTCAACAGGAACGATTCCTGGACCAGGTGATCGGCTATTCTTCATTTTAATTAATGCACAATTCACTTCCTCTATTGTAATGTTTATGTGCCGATCAGCTACTTCCATCTCCTCTTAATTCCCTTGCGTGTAATATGGCCTATCTTCAGTTAAAAGGTCTGCATAACGCTTTTTCCATTCCATCAAGGGAATTAGGTTGTCTACTGCTTTGTTTACTTGTTGTTTCTCCATACTGGTAGTTGTCCTCCACACCTTTGTTGTTTCTGATCCACCTAGCAGACTCTCAATTTCAATACATTTCTGTTCCCGAATCTTGTTCTTTTCTAATTTAATTCTGTTTCTTAATTCGTAATTTGTTGTCTGATAGTTTTACCTGTCCTGTAGTGATTTGATAACCATTTTTATGGAGATTTTTCTTTTCCCTAATCAATATTCTCAGGTCATGAGACATCCATGGAGGATCCCGTTTTTCTAGACTCTTACTGTCAGTCCCTAGTAGCTGTAGAGATATTTTTGTAAGTGCTTTTTTAATATTTGCACATTATAATTCAACACTGTCATCTTCTGGAATCGCTTTTAGTTCATTTTCTAATCTACGTTAAAGTAAATCCTTGATGCTGAACTGATTCAGGGGAAAGAGCTTGTACCTTGCCTGCACGAATTTCTCATGGTTGTTGTGGTCAGCCACGTGTCCAGTTGTTGATGGTGTTCTCCTAAATGGGTATGTCAGTTTTGCTGAGACTAAGTGGTGATCAGACCCACAGTTGGCCCCTGAATGACTCTACAGTCTTGAACTACAATTTTTGGCTGTTGTTTGGTAATGATGTAATCAATTATTGCTGCCTGCTGTAATGATGGTCTCTCTCATTCATATCTGTGGATATCTTTATGTGCATAGTGTGTGTTCAGAATTTTCAAGTCATATTGATTACAGACTACTACAAGATTTTCTCCAGAACTATTTATGACATTTTCTCCATATCTTCCTATTACTATTGTGAACCAACCTTCGCGTTAAAATCTCCTGCTACTATTACTTCTTGGTGCTTTTTGACTTGGTTGAGTAGAGGGTCTAATTTCTGGTAGAAGTGGTATTTGGTTGGCTGTGCCGCTTCGTCGTTTGGTGTATACACCCCTATTGTAACTGTTTCAATTCCATATAGCTTGATGGTAATAGTGACAATTCCTTCGCATACAAGTGCATAGTCCTTGATGTAAGCGCTCAGAGCTTTGTTAATTAGATTGGAAACGCCTGCTTTCGCTCGTTTATTTTTATCAGCTTCAGACCAAAAATGGATGAAATTTCCAAATTTGTCATTCCCTTGTCTCTTCATTTTTGTTTCTGACAATAATTACCTGCACCTTCAGTCCACTAATTTCATTCTCTATTTCGGTGTGTTTATTTGTCAGGCTTTGAACGTTCCATGTACCAACTTTCAATGTCCTTTTCCTTTCAATGTCCTAATTGTCGTAAAGAGTTTCTATCCCATTTCCGAGGCTCTTGTTTAGATTCTGGAGTTTGTAGAAGTTTTTTATGGATAATGGGGTGCTGGTCCATTGACCCAACCTCCAACTTGGAGGATCACTATTTTATGTCAGGATTTACTCCCTACGAGGGTTAGCTTCACCACGCCCTTTACAGACCACCCCCTTCCCTAGGTTGGACACATTTCGTGTCGCTACTCCGTTGAGGCCTGTAAGGGTTGGGTAACCCTGCCAGTAGCTACGCTACTGCCGGCATAGCCCCCAACTTTGCTGGAGCACGCAAACCCTCCCGCCCGGTACTGAAGGTACCTTCGATAAGGCAGTGTCCCTCGGGAGGTCCACTGGTATATTGGGACGAAAAATTTGCTATCTCACACTTACAGAACCCTCACACCTCGCCTACCATGTTCTGACGAGAGCATACCGTCATAAATACCTGGTATGTTGCTCTCCCATCGGCAGACTGACACCGTGTTCTCAGCATTCTCCACCCGAGGCTCATTGCTGAATATGTTCTGGGTCCTTCACTGTACTTTACACAAAGTAAAAAGTAGCTGTAAATTGCGTGAGTATTTAGATACGATAAATACAATCCTGGAAATTGAAATGAGAACACCGTGAATTCATTGTCCCAGGAAGGGGAAACTTTATTGACACATTCCTGGGGTCAGATACATCACATGATCACACTGACAGAACCACAGGCACATAGACACAGGCAACAGAGCATGCACAATGTCGGCACTAGTACAGTGTATATCCACCTTTCGCAGCAATGCAGGCTGCTATTCTCCCATGGAGACGATCGTAGAGATGCTGGATGTAGTCCTGTGGAACGGCTTGCCATGCCATTTCCACCTGGCGCCTCAGTTGGACCAGCGTTCGTGCTGGACGTGCAGACCGCGTGAGACGACGCTTCATCCAGTCCCAAACATGCTCAATGGGGGACAGATCCGGAGATCTTGCTGGCCAGGGTAGTTGACTTACACCTTCTAGAGCACGTTGGGTGGCACGGGATACATGCGGACGTGCATTGTCCTGTTGGAACAGCAAGTTCCCCTGCCGGTCTAGGAATGGTAGAACGATGGGTTCGATGACGGTTTGGATGTACCGTGCACTATTCAGTGTCCCCTCGACGATCACCAGTGGTGTACGGCCAGTGTAGGAGATCGCTCCCCACACCATGATGCCGGGTGTTGGCCCTGTGTGCCTCGGTCGTATGCAGTCCTGATTGTGGCGCTCACCTGCACGGCGCCAAACACGCATACGACCATCATTGGCACCAAGGCAGAAGCGACTCTCATCGCTGAAGACGACACGTCTGCATTCGTCCCTCCATTCACGCCTGTCGCGACACCACTGGAGGCGGGCTGCACGATGTTGGGGCGTGAGCGGAAAACGGCCTAACAGTGTGCGGGACCATAGCCCAGCTTCATGGAGACGGTTGCGAATGGTCCTCGCCGATACCCCAGGAGCAACAGTGTCCCTAATTTGCTGGGAAGTGGCGGTGCGGTCCCCTACGGCACTGCGTAGGATCCTACGGTCTTGGCGTGCATCCGTGCGTCGCTGCGGTCCGGTCCCAGGTCGACGGGCATGTGCACCTTCCGCCGACCACTGGCGACAACATCGATGTACTGCGGAGACCTCACGCCCCACGTGTTGAGCAATTCGGCGGTACGTCCACCCGGCCTCCCGCATGCCCACTATACGCCCTCGCTCAAAGTCCGTCAACTGCACATACGGTTCACGTCCACGCTGTCGCGGCATGCTACCAGTGTTAAAGACTGCGATGGAGCTCCGTATGCCACGGCAAACTGGCTGACACTGACGGCGGCGGTGCACAAATACTGCGCAGCTAGCGCCATTCGACGGCCAACACCGCGGTTCCTGGTGTGTCCGCTGTGCCGTGCGTGTGATCATTGCTTGTACAGCCCTCTCGCAGTGTCCGGAGCAAGTATGGTGGGTCTGACACACCGGTGTCAATGTGTTCTTTTTTCCATTTCCAGGACTGTATATAACTGTACTTTATAACACCTTCACCACAGGAAAAACTCTTTAGGAATGTGGGAGCGGCACACATGCAGAATTCCAGCGACTCTCACTACGTCCATGCGGACGGCTGCGGCCTTGTTTGCTGTCCGTACTGTGTAGGCTCGCTAGGAGCGACCCCTCATTCAGTGCGCCGGCCGGGGTGGGCCAGCGGTTCTAGGTGCTACAGTCTGGAACCGCGCGACCGCTACGGTCACAGGTTCGAATCCAGCCTCGGGCATGGATGTGTGTGATGTCCTTAGGTTAGTTAGGTTAAGTAGTTCTAAGTTCTAGGTGACTGATGACCTCAGAAGTTAAATCCCATAGTGCACAGATCCATTTTTTTAACTTTGTTCAGTGCAGTACACACAACAGCCTTCAGCGACCGCTGTCTATCTGTCCTCAGTGACAGCTTCCACAACCTGCGTCAAGTTTATGGTGATCTGCTGTCTGTCTGTGAAATTGTCAGACCAGGCAAACCTTATTGTCGCTCTATAAAACTACATATTAAATATCGATAATATGAAAGTCCACGAAACCTTCTGTTTCAATGTCTTTCAGTTTCAAGAACTACCATCTTTCTCGTGAAACTATCGACTCCCACCACGTGTAGTTGCTTCCACAAACGTGTTTTCATAGGGAAACGTGTTTGTTACACTTACGTTGTATTCGTCCGGGGTTACACCGCACCTGCGGGCCCCGCTAATGTTACTGTTTTGTAAAAGATATTTGCTATACCGTGTAACTTAACGCTGACGCAATTCTCCGAGGTAGGCTGCCGTCTCGTCTCCTCGACGATGTAGCAGGCTATTTTCCTACATTAAGAATATGGTTCCGATTGTTGTTATTCTGAGTAATTACAACATTCAAATACAATTTACGGTATTCTCACAAAATATCTGTTGTTCTTATGTAACTGAAGCTTAAAATTCATTAAATATTACGCTTCAGCTATGTGATCGAAAACATTCTGTTATTGGCTGAAGCTCTGGTGACGTCACACATTAGACGTAAGACGAAGCCATACGTGTTTTACAGAAGTGATAGCCAAAGTTACTAGGTTTTTACGTACTTGTTCTGTAAATAGTTTAGATATTTACGGATAGAAAACATATTTATAACTTTCAAGTAACAATACGAAGAAATTTTGCGAACGCTGATAGCGTTCCGAAAGTTGATGCGTTTTTGCTCCACCCATTTAGACCGGCGATATTTCCAACGACGGACATTCTTTTCCTTGCTCCCTGCAACATCACTACACCCGCTCAAAACTAAGGAATTGTAGAACTTTTGCAAATGAGTCAATATCTTACATCATGACTATGAATCATGAACTACAATCCAAACAGCAATAAAATTACTCTTGGCAAATATTAGTGCTGATTTTCTTAAAAGACACTCTGCAAGACACGCTATGGCGCAATGAATACCATACCCGACTGCGGGTGAAGAAAACACACATTCGAATTCTCCAAGAGGCATATATATCTTTAAAAGATCTGCACGAAATACGAAAAAAACTGCAGCCGTTGTTTCCATGGTGGGATGTATTACCCATAGCTTCACATTAATCTTTGACAAATAGACAACTGAGGATAAATACATTTACTTTGCGTACAAACAATTCACTTCTTTTGGATAGCATTGGATACAGTGGAGACACCACCTTACTCTCACATACAACGACGTGTGGGACGGAAAGGTTTTGTAGGCGGAGAGATATAGAACGTGTACAACGTGCAGGTAATACAACCGTAAGGGCTCCGATGTTTATGAGTGTAAACTAACGTCAGTGTCTGAAGCAAACTTAATTTATCGTTATGTGAGATGATGAAACTTAAGTTTAAACAGTAAGAATTCTAGCTGAACAGTACGAAGATTTAAAATAAAATTGTTCGTGATAAAATAAAAAGTGTGTGATCACATTACCAACAAGATATGTCTTTGAACCTGACCTTCGTGAACAGCAATTGCAAATGTAGCTGTATATAAAAGGCAAGGAAAACAAAATAATACCCTGTTTCTGTTCGATGTGGTTAAGTTTTGTAATTGTGATTTAGTTTTCATACTACAGGACTGTCGAGTCGTCTTAAAATTAAGTTGAAATATTCTTTCAGGGTAGATTCGAAACAGCGACCTCTGTATATAATCTTATAAAATTCGAGGGTCCACCGATCACCACATGATACACACATGTGTATAACGACAATTTTCACTAAGAGTTTCATTTCACTGAATGAAGCTATCTTTATTGTAGCAGTGAGAAAGCATATCTCCGAGGTAAATTAATATTAACTTCAAAGTGCAAGATATTTTTATTTAAGTACGGGAACTTGTGTAGCAGCGTGTAGCATTTTGGCGGTACAGTGGGACCACATTTTACACATCTACTCATTTTTTGGAACACTCAAAAACAATTATTCAGCAATTTTTATGAATGCATTTGTACACGCTATTTGTAACCCATCTTGTGAAACGTAAATTCGCAGTAGAAGCAGCGAACTAGCCAGTGATGAAACGGGCATCACATGACTCGAAAGGATCGTTTTAGCGGTTGAATTTCATTTCTGTTTATGTAAAAGACTACTGAAATTCAAGAGGAAAAATCATGTTATAAGCATAAAATGGCATAATTAACTCTTTAAGACGATTTACAAGAAATAGTCAATAAACTGTTGCAATTCACTGCATAAGCCGCAGGAGCTCAGTGTTTCAGGTGATTAGGAGAAGTAAGTAACAGACGAAAAAACATTTTTCCTTTCACAAATTGTATCAGTATGGTGCAATTTACTGTGCACTGTGCCATGTTGTATGTTTTTTGCAGTTTCTCTTTGGTGTTTATTTTTCAATAGTGTGACTCCTGAGTAGCGCCCCCAATTCCTTCGTTGCTCGTTGTGTAGATTGTCATCTCCATTTGCTGGTTACAAGTCAGATAGTGTTATCATCCTGTTCACACTAAGTGTAGAGGGGAGTATTTCATGGCACAAACTATGTTCGTAATCGTGTATGAACACTTGTGTGTAGTTTCGAAAACAAACGGAATCACAAAATGTGTGTAAGTGGGGCGTCAACTGCCAGTTCCAACTTTGACAGTTGGTGAGACACAGTTAGGAATTTGTTTTATTGACACTGATCTTGAATGTTGTTTTACAGTCCTAAGTTTCCATCTGATGCTGGCTATAATAAAAAGGACGTTGTAAACACAGAAATGAAGTAAGCAAGACAGCTTTATTTACAAAATACTGAGATCAAATGACACGAGACAGGCTCAGGATAAGAACAAACGTCAGTCGCGGTTTTCGTGACTCTGAACTGCGGCTTTATTCTCGTCTCACATACGCATAGCATGATGCAATTTCTCTTACAAACGGCTCTAAATGTTGTTTCTACGAGCGATAAATCACTTATGGTAAGCGCAACATATTGCAACCGTTCTTTTATTCATTCACATATAGATTACAAATGAATGCATCATTACTGAGTTTTGTGCATTTAGCGTTGAGTGAATTATCGTGTCATTACAATATTTACGATCTATAATCACGGGAAATTAATGTACGTCCTCATCTACATTATTCTAAATTGAATCCACAGGTCACTAGCCATCGCAGTGGCATCAACTCTTCCCCTTCGTATGTATAATTGAATTTATTTACAGCATTAATATGCATGTCCTCTGAAATTTATTTACTCGTTACTCAGTGCATACACCACTTTCCAGTAATACTTTTGCAGTTACCATAAATCTGAGAAGTGTGTTATCGTTGCCAAAACTAGTTGCTGTTATAACGAAGGGCATTAAACCAGTTGTAATGGGACACATACATGGAAAGACACTGTATGTGAGGAGAAAAAAATATGCTTTGCTGTAAGGCAAGGAAATGGTGAAAGTCCTCTCATGAAAATCGGCAGGTAGCAGACAGTAAACCAGTAACTGAAGCCACTTGCAAACATATTCACGTTGTTTAGTTGTTTTTTTTTTCTCTTCCTTGCCGCTTCATCGAAGATTAGCCGAAAACAAATGTTTCATTGCCTTTGTGATAGTTTGTAGCTAATGTTATAAACATTCATTTCGTACTTACATAGAAATAGCTAAACTTGAGTGCTTTGTAGTAATTAAATTGTTAATTTACAGATATCACAGTTATATTCATGCATTTATTTTGACAACCTCTAGTGAAAGGTTTCTCATGTAGAGTTTTAATACATCATTTCTTTCTTATCCCCAAGGTTCTGTTTCAGCAATAAGTATAAAACTACTACAACTTTCTGTTTTCTTGTTTGTGATTTGTTCTTCATGCATCTCTAACTAACCACACACTATCTTCAAAAGTACCTCCAGACCCAATACCTTCTTGCTTTCCCAGAAAACGACACAGTTATTAGTTTTTTATGTATTAATGGTCAATTGTGACTACGAAATATTTCCTTACGATTTTCTCCGGGGATTTAAGCATCTCTTGGTAAACAATCGCTGTCTGTACCGTGTAGCTTGTTTCCATCGAGAGGTTTAAGATTAGCAGAAATCAGGTACGAGTATCAGGCGACAGTTTTTAAAATGAGTGAGAAGAGGACTCATTAGAGTAAATGTCTGTATAAGTTGTCAAAAGCAAGAGACAGCGAAGACAGAAATCCGAGATGCAAGAACTCCATCATATTTTACTTGTGTCTGCCCTTTTAACGTAAACTCGAGAGAAATAAGACACAGTGAATAACCAGAAAAATTTTAATTAAAAAATACTTTAAATTCCGTTAAGGCGTTTGTAACATTACAGGATATTTTACATTAAGGAAGTACGCCAAGGAAATACGATTCAAGTTGTATACAAATTACTCGTAGAAAACGATTGTAATGCCCTGAGGATGTTTGCGAAAGCCATTGTTGTTTACAAGAAAATCTGTATATTAATTAGATTCCTGTCAGAGTATGCTGATATAATACCTCTGTATTTAAGAGTCACACAAAATCATTCGATCGATGAAACATCCATGCCTAAAGACTGGAGAGTTACACAGGTCCAGTAGTACTCAAGAGGGAAAGCATGAGCACTAAGCTAAATTATAGACCGATTTCCAGTAGGATTTGGGAACGTATACTGTGTTCAAATATTCTGAAAGACGTCGAGGAAAACTTTCTGTTGAAACTTGGATTCTGAAAATATCGGTCTTGTGAAACGCAACTAGTTTTTTATTCTCACGAAGTAATGAGTGATATCGACAGGAGATCTTTAATTCATCCCCTGTTTCTAGATTTACAAAAGGCTTTTGATGCTATTCCTCACAAATGACTATAATCAGTTTGTGTGCTTATGGAGTGCCGTCTCATTTGTGCGACAGGATTCGTCATTTCCTGTCGGATAAATCACAGTTCCCAGTAATTGACGGTAAGTCATCGAGTAAAACTGAAGTGATATCTTGCTATCTCCAAGGAAGTTCAGTAAGCTCTTTTTTGCTCCTAATCGATATAAACAATTTAGGGGACTATCTGAGGAACCGTCATAGATTTTTTGCAGATGATGGTGGATTTTCGCTCTAGTAAAGTCATCAGATGATCAAAACCAATTGCACATTGCAATAGCAGTTAGCAAAAGCACCCTGGACAAGGCCATTTTCAACAGCTGCCGAAACCCCAGAGAGTTTTATACGTTGACAATGCGGTCACATACCCAGAGAAATTTTATTGAAAATTAGAAAATAATGTAGACAAGATATCTGTATGATCCAAAAAGGTGCAACTGACCTTAAATAATGAAAAGTGAGAGGCCATCCTCATGAATACCGAAAGGAATCTGTAATATTTCAGATACGTGATAAGCTACACAAATCTAATGGCTATTAATTCAATTAAATGACTAGGAATTACAATTGCGAGTAAGTTACATTGGAACGATCACACAGACAGTGCTGTAGAGGAGGCAATACGGAGACTGCTCCTTTTTGCCAGAACACTTAGAAGATGCAATGGTCTACTAAAAAAGCGACACTACACTACGCTTTCCCGTCCTCTGTTACAGTGCTACTGTGCAGTATAGAATCATTACCAGATAGGACTGACGTAGAACAGCGAGAAAGTATAAAGTAGGCCAACCAGTTTCCTATTATCGCAAAACAGGATAGACTGTGTCACGGACATGATAGTGTTACGGTGGTAATCGTACAACAAATGCATTCTTTGTTGCAGCGAGGCCCTTTCAAGAAATTTCGAACACCAGCGTTCTCTTCCGAATGCAAAAATCTTTTTTATACGCACCTACATAGGAAGAACTGATTGTTGCGATAAAATAAGGGAAAGCAGAGCTCGCACGGAAAGATTTAAGTGTTCGCTCTTCTGCGCATTGTTAGAGAATGGAACAGTTGGGAAAGTGGTTCGATGAACCATCTGCCAGGGACTTAAGTGTGAAATGTGAAGTAATCATGTGGATGTAGATGCAGATGAAAGGCACATTGAAACATAGTTGATATACAACGAGCCAAGACTTCCAACCTGTGTCAAGCGCTTCATCTTAAAGCAGCAGCTCCACCCAACATACACCCTCGATTATTTATTGCATATATTCCAGTCTCTGTCTTCCCTGGGTTCTGCTGCTGCTTTAGGACGATGGTGGTCATTTTCTGACAAGCATCCTTTCGTCTTGTACCTCCTCTAATGCTTTCCACGTGTTCCTTTCCTGGAAGATTCTGTGCAGTGTCTTATCATTCCACCCTGTTACCAGCAACTTCCCACATTACAGTTGAAACGCCACTGTTGTCGTCCTTTCTGGTATTTCCACAGTGCGTGGTTCACTTCCGTAGAATACTGTTCTCTAGATGCAGGGCCGAGCGGGGTAGCCGTGCGGTCTGACGCGTCTTGGGTTTGCGCGGCTCCCCCCGTCGGAGGTTCGAGTCCTCCCTCGGGCATGGGTGTGTGTGTGTTGTCCTTAGTGTAAGTTATTTTAAGTTGGATTAAGTAATGCGTAAGCCTAGGGATCGATGACCCCAGCACTTTGGTCACATAGTCCTTATCACAAATTTCCAAATATCTGGATGCAGGTCTATATCCCCAGAAATGTTTTCTAATTAAGGCCTATGTTTGGTACTGACAGGTTTCTGTTAAGAAGAATTCCCTGTTTGCTTGTAGTAGTCTGCTTCTTACACGCACTTTGCTTTGTCTTCCAGTCTCGTGTGCTAAGTGAACCACAGGTTTTGTTTTAAATTTAAATTAAATTACGGTGACCAGCAGTTAAACGTTTCTTGGACTCTACAACTTCCCGTGTGAAAATGACCACTGCTCGAAAATGCTGTGACGAATCTTCTTATTCTTCATGAAACGTTTATGCTGAAGCAGATAGTTCACAAAACCACGTCAAATCTGACTTCTCCCACAGCCTATCGCTCAGTATTCCCTCCCACTGCAGTCCTCTCCGATTCACGTCATCCTGACTAATGTTTGAAGCTATCTTTATGCTGATGATATATACAGACCCTAAACTCAAAATAAATTCAGGTCACAACAATTTTTTCGAAATTTGTGGTGTATGTAGGGCTTGGCCAGAAATGGAAGTGACATAAGTGGCAGCTCGAGATGACAAAGCGTTTAGAAAATACACCCGCGGTATAAACGTTGGCTAGGAGTGGCGGGTTTGATTAGTAATCAGAACGCCCTCGGTCCCGGGTTCAAAACCCGCCACTGCCTAAATTTTCACTAAAAAACATCAAAAACGGCGTTCAACGACTTCCGTCATAAGAGGTCACTCTCATTCTGCTAACAGTCTTGTGAAAGAGGGTGGAGGAGCAGACAGAGGTGAAGGCCATCCTCTTGCCCTTGTCGTGAGAAACTGCCACTAAAGGCGAAGGTATCAGCAGTGACCAACGACACGAGTATGCAGAGGGAAGTAGCAACCACTTCACAGAGGACACATGTTGTGTATCAAGAAGCATGTGGCCAGTAATCGAAAAAGTGTTATGATGAGCTCTCCTTTGGAAAAAGCTTACGGTCCCTCTTTAATGACCTCGTTGTAGACGGGACGTTAAACTCTAATCTCCTCCCCCTCCTACAGCTTACGGTCTACTACCTATTCGCGTCTCCTGAAGGGGATTGTTAAGTGGAAGTTGACCATGAGAAAAAGGCTAAACAATCAACGAAAGGATAATGTTCCGCGAGTAGGAGCGGGGAATGGCAGGTGTTTCGAGTAGGGGCATGGAGTGTCAGGTGTTTTATCGTGGTATGGAAGCTAGAAAATCTGAAAAGGGTAATGAAGGCTAAGGCTTAATCTACATATAGTAGGTGTAAGTGAAATGATTTCTGGTCAGCTGAGTGTAGGGTAATATCGGCAGCAGCAGAAAATTTTACAATATAAGTAGGACTCGCTGTGAATGGGAAGGTATGGAAGAGAGTGAGTTACTGTGAACTGTTAGACGATAGGGTTTTTCTCGTCCTTATCGACAGAAAATCACCACCGACAACGATAGTTCAGTTATGCATCCCAACGTTGCGAGCCCAAGATGGAGAGATAGGGAAAGTATATGAGGATACTGAACGGGCAATTCCATACGTAAAGTGAAATGAAAATCTAATAGTCATGGACAATTGGAATGCGGTTGTAGGGAAAGAAGAAACTGTTAAGGGAGAACAAGGGACTAGTATTACCAATGAGAGAGAAAAAAGACTAACTGGGTTCGCCAATAATTTTGATCTAGTAATAACGAATACTACGTTCAAGAATCACAATAGCATGAACTATACTTAGAAAAGGACGGGAGACATGGAAAAATTTCAGTTACATTAGATCATGGTCAGGCAAGGATTGTGAAATCAGGTACTGCATTTCTAGGCGTACTCAGCAGCAGATATAGACTCAGATACAATTCACTTATAAAGAAGAGTAGGCTGAAGTTTAAGTTACTAGCTGGGAAGAATCAGTGCGCTAAGCAGGGGGTACAGAGCTACTAAACAACGGAGAGATACGATGGAAGTTCTCTGAGGCGACTGACACTGCGAAAAAAAAAATTTCAGTAGGTAGTTCAGTTAAAGGGGAATGGACATCTCTAAAAAGGGAAATCACAAGTTTTGAAAAGAAAAACATACATACCAGGAAAGTAAGTGCCAAGAAACCACGGGTAACAGAAGAAATACTTCAGTTGCTCCATGAAAGAAGGAGGTACATAAATATTTAGGGAAATTCGGGAATATACAATTACAAGTCACTTAGAAATGAAACGAAAGGGGAGTGCAGGTAAGCTAAGACTGAATGGTTGCAAGAAAAATGTAAAGACAACGAAAAAGAAATTCTCGTCTGAAGTACTGGCTCAGCATATAGTTAAGTCAAAAGGACCTTTGCTGAAATTAAAACAGGGGTTGTAACTGTAAGAGTGCAATGCGAATTCCAGTGCTAAACGCAGAGGAGAGAGCGGATAAGTGGATGTAGCAATTTCATGTCTGTATGAGCGTTAAGATTTGTCTGATAACGTGATAGAAGAAGAAAGAGGAGTCGATAGAGAAAGACAGTAAATGTAGTGTCAGAATCAGAATTTAGAAGTGCTTTGGAAGACTTACGATCAAATAAGGCAGAAGGGATGGATAACATTCCACCACAATTTCCTAAATCATTGTGATAAGTGGCCACAAAAGACTACTCTCGTTGGTATGTAGAATGTATGAGTCTGGCAATATGGCATCTGTCTTTCGGAAGAGCATCATCCACACAATTCCAACGATTGCAAGAGGCGACAGCTGCGAGAATTATAGCACTATCAGATTACTAGCTCATGCATTCAAGTTGTTGACAAGAATAATATACGGAAGAACGGAAAGGAAAATTGAGAATGTGTTAGATGACGATAAATTTGGCCTTAGGAAAGATAATGGCATCAGAGAGGCAATTTTGAGGTTTCAGTTAATAATGGAAGCAAGACTGAAGAAAAAACAGGACTCTTTCATAGGATCTGTGGAGCTGAAAACATCGTAAGTGTAGGGAAATACGGGTAATATACAATATGTACAAGAACTAAGAAGGAGCAATGAGAGTGGAAGATCAAGAACGAAGTGCTAGGGCTAGAAGTGTATAAGAGAAGGACGTAGCCTCTCGCCGATACAGTTCAGTCTATTCATAGAAAGAACAATGGCGGAAATAAGGGTGGAGCTAAATTTGAAGGTGAAAGAATAACAATGACTACTTGGTTGATTTGGGATAGATGACCAGACAGCGAGGTCATCGGTCCATCGGGTTATGGAAGGGTGGAGAAGGAAGTCGGCAGTGCCCTTTCAAAGGAACCATCCCAACATTTACCTAGAGCGATTTAGGAAAAAAAATTCTGAATCAAGATGACAGGACGGAGGTTTAGACCGTGGTCCTCCGGAAAGCGAGTCCGGTGCTCTAATCCTTGCACCAACTCGCTCGTAGATATGAATGATAAGATTCGCTGAAGACATTGTTACCCTCAGCAAAAGTGAAGAAGAGCTACAGGATCTGCTGAATGGAATGAACAGTCGTATGAGTACAGAATATGGATTGATAGTAAATCGAAGAAAGACGAAAGTAATGAGGATCATCATAAATGAGAACAGCGAAAAACTTAACATCAAACATAGCTTTTAATTCGTGGGAAAAATTTCTGAGAATGTACATTTGGAGCACAGCATGTAACGTCCCCGTAGAAAATTTAATGAATTTCTGTGCTGATAAACATCTTATGTTATCTGATTTTCAAACAGCTGAGCAAAACTGAACGTACTCAGACATTCACTAAAGTGACACACAATATATTTAGCGCAACGCAATCTGACTTTCAGTAATCCCTACAAAAGAATGGCCCTGACTAACAATAACCTATACCTTTCATGAATTCTTACCTCACAAAAATCTTTGTTACTCGAACTATTGCAATACAGCGAGCGCCAATACTGCCAGCTAAATAAAAGTTACTAACTACTGAAGGCACTAACTACTGATAGGCATAGTTAGCAAATGAAAGATTTTGATAGAGAACAAACAATGTATTTATCGTAATAGTGTTCAAAAGTCATAATATATATATATATCAGTTCATGACATCCAGTCTTACTAATTTACTGTCTCTGTCCAGATCATCCGCTCTCAAAACTCCGCCATCTCAGTCCCCACATCCACCACCGCTGGCAGCTCACCTCCAACTGCGCAACGCTACGCGCTGTTCACATCCAGCTGTCCAACACTACAATAGCAAATTCCAACAATGCCACCCAGCCACACACTGCACACAGCTCAGCCAGTTATTTTCATACAGAGCGCTACGTGGCGGTGGCGTTACCAATATAAAAACCTAAACAGCCTACTTACATAGCCCCCATCCTCCACACAAAAAAATTTTGCAAATCGTTTTGGGCCAATACAGCTTTGAAAAAATTTTTCGTAATTACAATAACAAAGATATCAAATGCACACACTTACTGATATACTGTTGGTCAAATGCGAAAATTGTTCCCATAAAGACAGTCCTGGTCATTTATCACAATAGTAATTACAGTTTTTTCACAAAGTCTCATTAGTAAAAGAAAATGCTCACAGAAGTAATGGATTTCCATGCATTCTTGAAGAAGTAGTGTTGTCCTTCCAATGGAAAGACAGTGATGACTCTTGACATGCAGACAGGTACTGGTCTACAACAGAGAAAACCCACAGCAGACTCAGTCGAAGTTTTGCAGAATATTGGTAGGTAGGTCATCACAGAGCAGACCCACGGTAGTCCTGGTAAAGGTTATGGTTGGTGGGCCACCAGAGGTGCAGATCCACTGCAGTCCTTGTAGAGACGGCCAGCAGCCATCTGTTGCAACTGTGCAGGTGCACAATCACCATCGAAGAGTCTTGCGGATAATATAGCAAGTTCATGAACCATCACCTGTGCACGCACAAAATTTTTTTTTTAAATGTCCTTAGAACCAGCAATGCTGTTAATCAGTCCCTTGCTGAATTATTAACTGATGTCCAAACACTAACAGTCCTCTTTTTTTCACATATTGTGCATATACTATGACCAACAGAAATGTGTGCAGTGAAATGAATGCTTACAAGTTACTTAATTTGATGAACTGGTGTCAATTACAATTTTATAACATGAGAATATAATAACAAAGGTGCAAAATACATAATTAAAGAACATAACAATACAGATAAAATTTGTAGTAACATAGGCTTTACAAAAGAATCGAAATAACATATACATCAGTGTTACAGGAATTATGACGTAAGTACATACATAAAAGATCAGAATAACTTTTGAAACACCAACTTCACAAATGAGTAACAAAACAGAATAAATAATGTCTAAACACCTTTACAAAGTAAATAACATATTATAAATGCAAATTATATTTGAAGATAACAGTATTCCTCATCACAGCGAATGTAGCTGAGTTTTAGAAAAATTCTACAACATAAATCTTATTAGCTTAACACATAAAGACAGGAAAAACACAAATACACAAACACACAGTGGAGTAACCCAAAAGGACAGGTCAGGGTTTGTTTTCAGTGTGACATTTGGTACTGCAGTCCAACCAAAAACTTCATTTCATAGATGTTTTCTCTTATTCCACCTTTTTTCTTAATACCTTGTCAATGCTTTTTTCCAATTCATCACAACTCACTCTCTTATATAGCCTACCCCCTCTTAAGCTAAATATACTGAGCTCAGATGCTAAACTAAGGGACGAGGCAATGCAGCAGTACAAAACAATTAACACAAACAGCAATAACAAAAAAATGCAAATTGGCAAAGCAAGCAGCAGTATATCTAAATTACCAAAGCAAATGCAACATTACAACTAATATAAGGCAATGTGCAGCAAATAAGAAAAATAAATCAGTAGTAAAACTGGCTTAACAGAGTAATGCAAAGTGACATTCAGTAGCACTGTGCCTGGCAAACAGCGGCGGCAAACGCAATAACTTACACCTCAATATGACATAGCTCAAGCAGAAAAAATAGTACACTAAAGACAACAATGCATATAAGGGAAATGTCTGTTCACATCTTAATGTCTATGTAACTGAAGTGGTGCACCGCAAAAACTTATTCTACAAAAAATTACCAAGTACTTGAAAAGAAAATTATGTATGCAGTTACTGTTGTTAGTCACTTCTTATTGGTCTTTCCTTTCCAAATGCTCCTTTTTCGAAGAAGGTGGAACATAAAATTATTATTTAATAGATCTGTTGACAGAAAGTGTTCACATTAGCAAATGCATTTAATTTTATTTTATAAAACCAATGCTGCAACACAGCTGGAAAACCGATATCAAATGAAACAAGCAACTATGTACAAAGCAAAGCATAAGAACATCATTCAATAGCCATGTGGCATTTCATAAGTAGTAAAAAATATCTCATCTAGAAGGACAGTAGTCATAATCAGGTGTGTAGACATAAACTATTTCTCGTCATTTCATTAGGCATTTCAGTAAATATCAGAAAGTACGATAAGTTTCCAAGTAATGAGTGTGTCGTATTTGTGATGCTTTCTGCAAAGGAATGTCAGTAGCGAGGTTAATGGCCTATTTTTTTCTCCACCTAATGGCTTTTTCTCTAGGCAGGTGGCACAGCTGGGCACCCACGACGCATTACGTGAAGGCTGCAACACAGCTGGAAAACCGATATCAAATGAAACAAGCAACTATGTACAAAGCAAAGCATAAGAACATCATTCAATAGCCATGTGGCATTTCATAAGTAGTAAAAAATATCTCATCTAGAAGGACAGTAGTCATAATCAGGTGTGTAGACATAAACTATTTCTCGTCATTTCATTAGGCATTTCAGTAAATATCAGAAAGTACGATAAGTTTCCAAGTAATGAGTGTGTCATATTTGCGATGCTTTCTGCAAAGGAATGTCAGTAGCGAGGTTAATGGCCTATTTTTTTCTCCACCTAATGGCTTTTTCTCTAGGCAGGTGGCACAGCTGGGCACCCACGACGCATTACGTGAAGGTCACTTAACTTTCTTATCGAAATATTTAAGACAACAGTCACAGTCTCATATAAAATAAATTTCACAGGTTCAGAATTTGCGTTACAAATGTGTAGAAACAAAATCCTATAAATATGTGTCCAAAAAATTTTTGTCGGCATTATAACACATTCATGCATTTACAAACATTTCATAACTCTTAAAGTATGATTCTTGGTTTCCAACATCCATTTCACAAATCAGCGTCCCTAAACACTACTCATTATTCCTTACCTTATTACACATATACATATTCGTCGACTTTCTTCAATTTTTCATCATTATAAATATGTAGCATAATCAAATTCCTCATATAGCATCAGCTTATTGATCATAAACGTACCTCAACAGCATAATACACATCGTCATCGTAATAATAACATCATAACAGATCAATCACATCTCAAAATCGTCGCAGCTTCTTTAAATAATTTCAAGAACTAAGAAAAATTCTCTGCTCATTTCAATAGTGTCATCTACCTCAAACGTACTTTAAAAATCATGATCCCATACCAAATACATTATTCAAAGCTCTCACAATATAACAATGGTTCCGAAAATATATGAACAGTTCACAAAGTACAGACAAAATACAATTTCATAAGTGTGAAGTTATCCAACTGTGTAATTGCGTAAACATCTGTCACTGACGTAGTAAAAAAAATGTTTGTTTCTCTGTTAAATAATCAGATAGCTGTGTAATTCTGTGTTAGAGAAATATGGTACCGATGTGTAAAGTTGTATAAGCAAATGCCATATTAGCTAGGGCTCTTTGTGCTTGCCAAACACATCATACACAAAGTAAGCGTGTACCCCCTGAGGATTAATGTAATTATACCCTCAGGTGTTACCGATTACAGCAATGGAATGAAATGTATCACGAAAACCTTTGTATCTTTGTAATTCAAAAATCTTTAAAAATAAATGTTTTAAGTACAAAATTAGTCACCCAAATATGTGTCCTTTAGCGCTAAATATGCGTCTTGCTGTGGAAGTGTCGTAGTTATCGTCGTCCTTAAGCAAAGGTCTACAGAAGTCCATGTACTTACCTCACTAAAAACAAAAGTGGAATTCTATACGTATAGATATCGTAGTTATTACGTACATTACCGTGATCAAGAAAGTACTATAATGTAACGTATTGTTGTGCTATGGAAAAGGCTGTCTTATTGTAGCTATACCACAAAAGTTACTACCAAAACATGTTTTACTTTCCAGAAGAATTCAGAAAAACTGTCCAGATATAAAACAGATACACCGCAAAAGCAACAATGTAAATTGTGTTACACATCAGCAGCGTCATGATATAATCGTGTAGCTGTCAAAAAAAAAAAAAAAAAAACAAAAAAAACAAATGCTAAGTCATCTTTAATCTCACAGAAAGTACTTTAAACCCAGAATGTATTCTCAAGTAAACCAAATGTTGCATTAAAATCTCATTAGCAGTGTATGTTCTAAGTATGTAAGCCGTATATTCGTTACGTAATTGTGCAACTAACAAGCAAGAATTTACAAATAACAACACTGTGTCGTCTGTTCACTATAACAATGCTTTCGTAATTACTGTATAAATATGTTCCCTACGTTCTATACTGGATAGTTAACTTCAGACATTGTCGGATGTTAACAGTTTCTAAGTCTGACAAAGCATACTAGTAAAGTGAAGTGGAAAGTTTTATGGCAAAGACAAAGGTAAAAAGCAGATTATCTTTCAATAAACGGTTTTACATGTGAAATGTGGTGCAAGCCTTTACTCTTCCTACTACGCAAAGCTCCAGCTTCAACGGAATTATCATGTGGTATATGGTACATCGGTAAAAAGTTGCTCAAATTTTTCTCAAGGTTAGCATCTATGATATTTTTCTCTGAGCCAGCCGGTGCACGTGGTCGCCTGCGGTGCGAGTCATTGTCTATCTCTTTGTTGGCGCATGTCGTTATTAGGATTAGGATACCTAACTACTACAAATTCATCTTGACGAAAAGGCCCTGCCCTGTTTGGATCCCGCCAGTTCTGATGAAATTCAGGTCTGTCGTTACGATTATATCATCTGTCGTCATGTCGGTAGATTCCATAGTTACTTTCTTGTCAGTCACGTGGTGGAGAATTTCTTCCTGAATCGTAACTGCGCGCTGAACTTTTGCGTATGAAGTTATTCTGTCTCCCTTGATAACAATTATTTTGGTTCCCATATTTTCTGTTTCTATGGTTGACTCTGTGATAGCCTTTACCGCGGAGAGGTGGTCTTTCCCTGTAAGTATTGCTACTCTGCCAACCGTTGTCAGACGGGTGGTGTCTGTTTTGGTCACGATTTACGTTGTAAGAATAGCCTTATCGTGTCCAGTTATTATTTCTGTCATCGCGGAATTGTGACGGATGTGACCTGTAATTGTTGTGCTCCTGTTTTCGCTTTCCTCGATTGTCAGTGTCAATTTCCAAATCTTGTAACAGTCCCTGAAAAGCTTCAATGTCGTCTTTGCAACGTCCTGCCAAAATAATACGTCGCAAATGTTCAGGCAATTTGATTATGCAAATGCGGATGTGTTCTGAGGGGCTGTATGGGTTTGAAAGTTAGTGATTCTTATGTAACATGTCTTCGAAATATTTGACAAGACTAGAAAATTCCAATTGTTCGAAATGCTTCATCATTATGATGCTATGGTTTACTCGGTCTTGTGTAGCTTGAGACCAATATGCTGAGAGGAAGGCATGATAAAATTCTCCTTCACTGTGACAATCGTCAATGACCGATCGCATTCTTACAGCTGGTTCATTCTCTAAGTAGCCACACATAAATTCTAACCTGTGCTCCAATGACCAGTTTGGAGGAAAACAATGAGAGAATTGATGGAGCCAGGCTTGTGGATGAATATCGTTTCCAGAATTCTTAAATGTTTTGAATTTACTTGTAGTAACAAACAGCTTATAGTCAAAATCATCCTGTCGGCGAGTCACATGTCGGTCATTCTTACTTTTTTTCGGCGGTTCCATCTCAAAATTCGGTGTACCTTGCCAATTTCTTTCATAGTTTCCGAAATGCCCTGTGTTATTATTTTGTGACTTTTCCGTATTTCTAAGTCCCTCTTCCCATGTTGTAACGTCAGTCTCCTCTGAAATATGCAATTATTGTATTACCTGTGTAAACTGATCTTGTACTTCCCGGATTTCTCTTTTGTACCGTGTGTTGATTTGATTCTGATTTTGTTTGAATTTCCTAATTTGTTCATATTCTTATGTGTCATTGAAGGCTACGGGTCTTGTGTCATTCAGATCATCATCTACCTTTGTAGATTAGTGAACTGATCCGAAAGTTCGGGTACTTTCTCCGACAGAGAACTTATTTACTCAGTGTGTTTTTCTAAACCAAGTTTCAGAGTGTCCACTTGTGTTGAAATCGTATCTACTGTGTCCTTTAAGTTTTCCTGAGTTTTTGCAAGTTGCTTAACCGAATCGGTAGATGCAACTGAGTCAATTTTAGCTTGCAAGGTGTCGTGATTTTCATGAACAATCGTTTTATGGCTGCTTCGTGATTCTGTAATGCATTTTCATGACGCGAAAAAATAGGTAGAAATGCTCACAAATTTGTGTTTTTACGTCGTTACAGACTTTTTGTCATTTCGATTCGATTTTAAGTAACTCAGCAGTTAAACTTTCACGTGTTTGCTCAAGTGTGGTGTCTAACTTTTGAAGCTGTTGCTGTGACTGTTTTTGATTTTTTTCCATTGCGTCTAACTGTTGCTGTTTGTCTCTGGTGTTGTTCGATTGTGTCTAACTGTTGCTGTGTTTGTCTCTGATTTTGTTTGATTTGTTGCATTAATTGCAATAATAATGTATTAGTATGGAATCTGTTCATCTATGCCTTACGGCAGTGCATTTGCACCGGGAACATTCACATTTTGACGAGCAGAAAATGTGTCTTGACTTATTTGAGAAAACGGTGAGGACGCAAAACCTGAATCTAGAGTATTTGCAAGATTGTGTCCTGTCATTTCGGATTCATGAGGCGAACTGTTGCCGACCGATCGATCGATAAGGCTTCCCTGTTCACTAATTGTTTCACTGTCTACACCGCTATTTGCCGCCAGCTCCATTTCCCTACGCACAATTACCAAATTACTATGCTGAACATAAGTTAATTCATTACATGATGGTGCTGACACACTGCTATCGTCTTCACTGTCATTTGTCAGTTTACTTTGGAGCCTAGTATTACGCTTTTCAAGCGCCATAATTGTCACAATGTTTCACACGATAACACAGAAAAGCACAATTGGAAGAGTAAAATAAGAAAACACATTAACATAGCACTGAGAATAATATCTAGTTAATTGCAAGCGCCGCTGCAAAATACTTGGTGCAAATCTACATGCATGACACAGCTGTTTTACTGTACAACAATGAAAAACTACAATTACAAAGAAGATTCTCTCTACAATTACGCGCTAGCAATAAACAATAGCTACACTAATTACACAAACTACAAGAAAAATGAGAAGATTCCAGTGAGGTATCCTCGGCTGAGGGTCGACATATGTAATGTCCCCTTACAAAATTTAATGAATTACTGTGGTACTAGAGGGAGCTGTAGTCGGTACAAACAGTAGAGAAAACGGAGATTGGAATGCAAACACCAGATAAGTGAGGACGTAGGTTGCAAGCTCTACTACGTGACCAAGAGGTTGGCACAGAAGAGGAATTCGTTGCAGGCCGCATGAAACCAGTCGTATGACTGATGACTCAAAAACATTAATTAATTAATACTTAAAAACAAACAAGTGTTTTTGGTGCGGGAATGTCGAATGACAAGCCGCATATATTAGCATCGTTTCATGCCAGTGACTGGCGGAGCGGAAAGGGTAGTGAAGTGTCGTCGATTTGTGCCCTTCTGTTGAATTCCTTAATTTGAAATTTTAGCGTTACTTATACTCCAAAGAAATCGAAATAATTCGCAATATATTGTAGTGCTTAATGTTCTCATAAAATGGATGAAAAGGAAAGACGATGAGAAGTTGGGGATTGCAAATAAATATCAAAGAAAGGATTATAATTCCAACGTCCAAGAAGACTCTTGAAATAGTTTTCTAAGAAGGGATTGTAATTAATGTGTAGAGAAATTAGGATTCTTAGAGTTTCAATTTGACCTACAAGTAACCCTTGTCCGCTGCAGTCATAAAATGTGTTCCAGGAGCAGGTAAAATTGATGGTTAGCTACGGTTGCGGAGCTTATTCGTTTGCCAGCTCTCGAACGAGAAACATTACCTTTTCAGCAGCATCCTGAGAACACAAAGAGGGTATGGGTGTTCTACGTAATCTTAAAATAGCCCTATAATTGTAAAAATACGACAATATGCAGAGGAAATTAATGCTTCCCCGTCTTCGTGGCAAATAACCCCCTTGCACATACAAACCGCCAACTGTAAAATAACGGAAGTACCTACTGTCATAGACGGAAGTCTTTTGTATCCCTTAGTATCATCTCCTAGAAATTTATATGCAATCCCAAGCATTCATTTGCTTATCCTTTTCATGTCTTTAGTGAAAACATTAGTAAGTACAATATACTGAGTACTAGTTCGGTTTATTTGTTGAAAATAAAGAAAAAATATTCCCGCATAGGCACTCGACCACACAACCCTCGCATTACCATTCTCCACTCTTTCAGCTGGGCCCATCGCTGCCTGGAAACTACACTAAGATAAAAGGCTCTTGCCACGGCCAACCCGTGGAAAATACTCTACTTTTTGCTGATCACTTGGCCATCTGGAGCTCCCACTTCAGACATTTCATTTCGGGCCAAGCCATACAGGGTGTTACGAAAAGGTACGCCAAACTTTCAGGAAACATTCCTCACACACAAATAAAGAAAAGATGTTATGGGGACATGTGTCCCGAAACACTTAATTTCCATGTTATAGCTCATTTTAGTTTCGTCCACCTACACTCAATGGAACACGTTATCATGATTTCTTACGGGATACTCTACCTGTGCTGCTAGAACATGTGCCTTTAGAAGTACGACACAATGCATGGGGGCTTATTTAAATAATATAATGCAAATGCAAATAATTTTAGTAGCTGTAAGTCCGATTACGCAAACTCGTAAACGGCTGGCCCTGACTAGTATTATTACGCAATCTGACTGCATGAAACAACAACAAGGAATGAAATGAAAATTTTCATTAACACAATTAATTAATTAAGTCCCCAGCAACTATAAAACCAACACCACAACAAGCACAAGTGTAGCTGTTCTGTATGTGGTAGTATGACTCAACGCACATCTGGCACGGTTCTTCTTCAACAAGACAAGAATTTTTAAATATTGACGTGATAAAAGAAAATTAGAAATACTATAATTGTGCAAGAAAACCAAAATTACACTCTAATACAAGAACACAAGCCAGATGCTTTGTTGACTGAACCTGTAATGACACATTATTCAGTACACTGAAAGAATAAAAGAACATAGTGTTGTATTACCTTCATATATATTGACGAAAAGCACTCAGATCATTACAATATCTCCATTGGAATAACATCTGCTATCTCTCCCATCAAATAACTGTATAAACACGGAACAACACTCTCCACTACCACATCTCACTCCAACTTCACGACAAGCAGTGTCCACCACAACTTTCGGCAAGAACTGCTTGCCGCTACGTCTCAATAATCACTGCCAGTGGAGGCGGCGGAACAATACTCTTTGGCGCGATCTCTGGCGCTGTGGCTCAGTGTAGCCACCTTTCAACAACATGTGGTTCATGTAGGATGGAGCTCCTGCACATTTCAGTCGAAGTGTTCGTACGCTTCTTAACAACAGATTCGGTGAGCGATGGATTGGTTGAGGCGGACCAATTCCATGGCCTCCACGCTCTCCTGACCTCAACCCTCTTGACTTTCATTTATGGGGGCATTTAAAAGCTCTTGTCTACGCAGCCCCGGTAGCAAATGTAGAGACTCTTCGTGCTCGTATTGTGGACGGCTGTGATACAATACGCCATTCTCCAGGGCTGCATCAGCGCATCAGTGATTCCATGCGACGGAGGGTGGATGCATGCATCCTCGCTAATGGAGGACGTTTTGAACATTTCCTGTAACAACGTGAAGTCACGCTGGTACGTTCTGTTGCTGTGTGTTTCCATTCCATGATTAATGTGATTTGAAGAGAAGTAATAAAATGAGCTCTAACATGGAAAGTCCACGTAACATATTTTCTTTCTATGTGTGTGAGGAAAGTTTTCTGAAAGTTTGGCCGTACCTTTTTGTAACACCCTGTACACACACTATAAGTTTGGATGAACTAGGAGATGAAGAGAATGCGCTGTCCCCTCGCCAGACGCAGTGCATCTTTGCATTTAAACGTTATTGAATCTGCAGCAAAATGAAGACTGCGTGTTACAAACTGGGATGAATGCACTTTGTGGACATGCAAATGATTAACATTTCTACACATCCTTACAAAGCCATTTGGAGTAACACTTCCCACATTCCTTATATAGTGTTCAGTAACATTAATGTGACTAATTGTCAAACGCCTGAACAAACATTTTTTTTTTTTTTTTTTTTTTTTTTTTTTTGGTACGTGACGTGCAGGAAAAGATTAGGTTCTGAAAGATATCGACAGCGCAAGGTTTCTCGACAGAGGAGCCATGGCACAACCAAGTCGAGGTAATTCCACATATTCCTGATTTGGTTTAAATCTAGGAAGTGCTCTTCAAACCACGACCGTAAAAAATGTTCAGATGTGTGTGAAATCTTATGGGACTTAACTGGTAACGTCATCAGTCCCTAAGCTTACACACTACTTAACCTAAATTATCCTAAGGACAAACACACACACACCCATGCCCGAGGGAGGACTCGAACCTCCGCCGGGACCAGACGCACAGTCTATGACTGCAGCGCGTGAGACCGCTCGGCTAACCACGAACGTACACTGCGAGCTGTGCGACACGTTGCATTGTCCTGCTGGTAGATGCCATCGCGCCGTGGAGAAACAAACTGCATGTAGAAGTGAACATCGTCCCCGAGGACAGATGAATACTTGTGATGATTCATTGTGCCCTCCAGAATGGCGAAATCACCCAGGGAATGCGTGAGAACATTCCACAGACCGTAAAGTTACCTCCTTTGGGCTCGATAGTTTGTTCGCAGACGTTTCACCCCGTACACGCTATCGCTATCAGTTACCTGTCCGCACCTGGTAGCTGAGTGGTCAGCGCGACGGAATGTCATACCTAACGGCCCGGGTTCGATCCCCGGCTGGGTGGGAGATTTTCATCTCTCAGGGAATGAGTGTTGTCCTTATCATCATCATTTCATCCCCACACAAGTCGCCGAAGTGGTGTCAACTCGAAAGACTTGCACCAGGCGAACGGTCTACCCGAGGGGAGGCCCTAGCCACACGGCGGCGGCATCAGTCACATGTCCGATGGAGAATAAAACGTGATTTATTTGAAAAGGCCACCTGTCGCTAGTCAGTGGACTCCAGTTGCGTTACTGGCGTGCAGACTCCAGTCTTCGTCGCCTATGAACAGCAGTCAGCATGGCTACGTGAACCAGCCGGCTGCAGCGCAGGTCTATACGAAAAAATGGTTCAAATGGCTCTGAGCACTATGGGACTTAACATCTATGGTCATCAGTCCCCTAGAACTGAAAACTACTGAAACCTAACTAACCTAAGGACATCACACAATACCCAGTCATCACGATGCAGGGAAAATCCCTGACCCCGAGGTCCATACGCTGCAACTTTGGATGAACGGTCGCTGAGCACACACTGTTGGTAGCCCTTCGGTTTACATGGGCGGTCAGTTACTCAACAGTTGTACGACCACTCGTCCACTTACATCTGTGCAGCTGTCGCTCACCCCTATCATTTATGGCCCGTGATCTAACGCAGTTGCCTCGTCGCTGGTTTTGGATGGCGCCCTCTTGCCATGCACGATATACTTTTACCACGATATCACAAGAACAACATCAGCCGTTTCGGAAAGGCTTCCATGTTGGTCCGAAAGAGAATGATCATTACGCTTTGTTTCCACGTACTTCGACTGTTTTATACAGGGTGATCCATTTATAGTGACGTGTACGTAAAGAAATATGAATGTTTTAGTTGGAACACATTTTTCGCTTTGTGATGGATGGCGCTGTAATAGTCACTAACAAATGGCTCACAATTTTAGAGGAGCAGTTGGTAACATGTAGGGTTCTTAAATTAAAATACAGAATGTAGGTACGTTTGAACATTTTATTTCAGTTGTTCCAATGTGATATATGTACCTTTGTGAACTTATCATTTGTGAGAACGCATGCTGTTACAGCTTGATTACCTGTAAATACCACATTAATGCAATAAATGCTCAAAATGATGTCCGTCAACATCAATGCATTTGGCAATAC
The DNA here is from genome assembly GCF_023864275.1 of Schistocerca cancellata. Lineage (NCBI taxonomy): Eukaryota > Metazoa > Arthropoda > Insecta > Orthoptera > Acrididae > Schistocerca > Schistocerca cancellata. Next base: position 987,903,739 of record NC_064627.1, read on the forward strand.
GTGTAACTACATTCCTCTCAACAGCGAGTACTTCGCCTTCCGTAATGTTCGCACATGCGTTGACAATGCGCTGACGCATGTTGTCAAGCGTTGTCGGTGGATCACGATAGCTAATATCATTAAACAGAAAGAAATCCGGGGACATCAGATCCGGTGAACGTGCGGGGCATGGTATGGTGCTTCGATTACCAATCCAACTGTAATGAAATATGCTATTCAATACCGCTCCAACCGCACGTGAGCTATGTGCCGGACATCCATCATGTTGGAAGTACAGCGCCTTTCAGTCATGAAGTGAAACATCTTGTAGTAACATTACGTAGGAAATGTAGAACATATCTCCATTTAGATTGCCATCGATAAAATGAGGGCCATTATCCTTCCTCCCATAATGCCGCACCATACATTAACCCGCCAAGGTCGCTGATATTCCACTTGTCGCAGCCATCGTGGATTTTCCGCTGTCCAATAGCGCATATTATGCCGGTTTACGTTATCGCTGTGCAAAAAATCTGTCATCGTCCCGTAATTTCTCTTTTGCCAGTGGCAGAACTGTACACGACGTTCAAAGTCGTTGCCATGCAATTCCTGGTGCATAGAAATATGGTACGAGTGCTATCGCTGTTGCTGTAGCATTCTCAACAGCGACGTTTTTGAGATTCCCCATTTTCGCGCAATTTGTCTGCTACTGATGTGCGGATTAGCCGCGACAGCAGGTAAAACACCTACTTGGGCATCATCATTTGTTTAAGGTCGTGGTTGACTTTTCACATGTCGCTGAACACTTCCTGTTTCCTTAAATAACGTAACTGTCCGGCGAACGGTGCGGACACTTGGATGATGTCGTCCAGGATACCGAGCAACATATATAGCAACCATCCGTTGGGCATTTTGATCACAACAGCCATACATCAACACTATATCGACCTTTTCCGCAATTGGTAAACGGTCGATTTTTACAAGGGTAATGTATCACGAAGCAAATACCGTCCGCACTGGCGGAATGTTACGTAATATCACGTACTTATCCGTTTGTGACTATTACTGCGCCACCTATCACAAAGTGAAGAAAGTGGTCCAATTAAAACATTCATATTTCTTTACGTACTACACGAATATGTAATAAAAATGGGGGTTCCTATTTAAAAAAAGCGCAGTTGATATCCGTTTGACCTATAGCAGCGCCATTAGCGGGCCAAACACAGCGGCATCTGGTTTCCCCCTTCAAGCTAGACAAGTTTCGTTCTTTGTAGTTTCTTCGTTTGACGCTTATTTCGTGAGATATTTGGCCCGGTCACTATCAATGGACCACCCTGTATAGCTCGGGTGTGGACAACTCTTACACAGTGCATATACACACGTTCCATCTAACAAGTCACGTCACTTGATAACCGAGACATTAATTTCTCAGCAATGCTGTACCAGTTCTTATCCCATGTGTGTGTTGCCTGTTTTAGTCGGCATCAGTTTTAAAATAGGACTGGCCGCTTTTCTCATTCTCTACAGTGACGCAATATTCCAAAACTATGCAAATTATACGAATAAAAATTGGTCCATCTTTAAAAAAATTATTTAGCAACGAAAAATGTTAGCACTGTTGCTTTGGATAGTTAGTGATTCGGTTTCTTTTACTTGGTTATTAGTAAAAACAAGAAAATGTTACCTATCACAACTGAAGTCATGCAGATACTAAAAATACCGGTTATTCAGTACTAATGATCGGTACCGGTTTTAACCGTTCCGTTTTTCCCATTCCTAGACTGAACAGGACAGAGTGACATGCAGCCTTGGTAATTTGTTTCGGTGTTGAAAATCGTTTCTCTCTGCAACTCGTAACATAGATTTATGCTACTGTTAGGAAAGTGAGATGTTGTGGATAAAATTATTATGAATCATGTGTTAAAATACCATTAGACCTGCTGATATTTGCAGTTCTGTACTAATGCTTTCCAAAGTGGGTTAACGACGTGACTGTAATAAACGTAGATAAGCACATGGTTTTATTGGAGTGACCTTAGTGACATGGTCATAATATTACTATCAATGTAATTATCATAATTTTTGCTTACAGCGACCAACCGAGAAGTATGCAGATGAATAAAGGCGTTTCTCACTCAAACCCACGTATGTTTATAACAGTTTCTCTGCTAGGACATTTCCTGAGAAGGTCGAGGCTATCCAGTGTTTCGAAATAAAAGCTTCTACTTTCTCGTATTATACTATGATCCTAAAAAAAATGTATTTTTCTAGGGCTGCTAAAGACGGCCCCACTACTCAAAGATTGAACACATCATTCAATGTTCAGAAGATTATATATATATATATATATATATATATATATATATATATATATATATATATATATATATATGACAAAGGGCCAGGGAGACTATATAAACGCCACCCGGAGTGGCCGAGCGGTTCTAGGCACTACAATCTAGAACCGCACGACCTCTGCGGTCGCAGGTTCGAATCCTGCCTCGGGAATGGATGTGTGTCATGTCCTTCGGTTAGTTAGGTTTAAGTAGTTCTAAGTTCTAGTGTACTGATGACCTCAGAAGTTAAGTCCCATAGTGCTCGGAGCCATTTGAACCATTTTGACTATATAAACCAGCGCCCAGCCCTGCAGAGAGTGGAATGAATTTGAGGATATAAAACCATTCAACAGCCTGGATTGCATAAAATATTTCTCTATTTAAGACAACCGATTTCAACAAACCTTGCTATCTTCTTGAGTTCTTAAAATCTTTTGGCTGGCCGGCCGGGGTAGCCGAGCGGTTGTAGGCGCTACAGTCTGGAGCCGAGCGACCGCTACGGTCGCAGGTTCGAATCCTGCTTCGGGCATGGATTTGTGTGATGTCCTTAGGTTAGTTAGGTTTAATTAGATCTAAGTTCTAGGCGACTAATGTCCTCAGAAGTTAAGTCGCATAGTGCTCAGAGCCATTTGCACCATTTTGAACCCTTCAATATTCTCAAAATGAGAAAATTCCATCGAATTTGAAGATCGATAAAGCAGGGCCCGAGCCACCGCTCCCTTAACCGTCGTCCCAGGCTCCTAAAACAACCGCACAGCAAGCAGCCACTGACGCCGTTGTTACCTGCTGAGGAAACTCTTTTTGCGTTCGTTCTCCGTAACGATTCGTCATTCCATTATGTACTGACGAGAATAGCCCTCAATTTTGTGTTAGCGGTGTAATCTAGACAAGCTTGCAAGTTCCAACAATTTCTGTCATCTGGTGGAATTATCTAAATCGATATGACAAGAAATAAATAAGAAGCAATCTCTGTTTTTATTCATGGTGTTCTGTGCTCTCAGTTCGACAACCTGTACATCAGTGCTTGATAGCTCACAAGTCACTTTCATGTCTCCGCTGTGTTACCATACTCGAAAGGCGTAAGCACTTTTAATAATTCATCTGATATATAGTATCTCTTCTCTTTGAACTACCTGCTTCACATAATTTTATGTGACAGGAGACGTGAAAGCCACTACGCTCGTCCGCCGGAAACTGGTTAGTCCAGAAGGGTAAACCGACAGTGGAATCGATACGCCAATATTTCATTTCTTCCTGGAACCGACTTACGAAGTAACAATCTCACAGGTACTCAAAGCTTGCCAGAGGTCGGTAAGCGATCAACAACAACGCACAGTCCAATCAGCTTAAATAATTAGCTGGAATATTTACTTGACTCGGATTCAGCTCTACACACAAACACGATCAAATAAGGAATCACGAGTTTCTGCTAGGATCGTGAATATATTCTGTTGCATGTATTTTGTTAGATACACAAACAGGGTTAGATACGGTGTTCGCATTATAATTATTAATTTGTTTGTCTTAAAAATATACAGCTTTACTGAGTATTTCCAACTTCTATCCAAATCTACCCATTGACTGACTGTGTCCCCATAGTAATCATTCGTTGTCTCATGCATAGTATACGACGTTTTCACTGATGTTTCGCGTCGCTTCACAATTTTAATGTGGTAACTTTAATTATATTGCAGACCATTTGTTACCCTTCTCACGCAAGTGTGCGTGGCGCGCTATACAGCACACGCATAACCACAAATTCAACACATATTATTTACTCCGTTAATAATATTGAAACGGCGCCCATACTTGAAAGGCTCATTTAATTGGAGACTGCAAAAGGAAAATATTTTAAGTGCCATTTCATCACATAACATGCTTTCAGTGCTATTTTCTCTGTTCCAGGTGCCAAACCATAGAGTAAATTTTTCAAACGTGAATTAGTAGCTGTAGCATGGTCTTTGACACAAGATGTGCCTGTTGAGTACAGTTCTAGCAGTTATAAACTTAATGTTGTGTTTCTGTACATTTTTTGTCACAAACAAGACGTGGTGAAAAGTTGCTATGGGACGAAACTGCTGAGGTCATCGGTCCCTAGGCTTACACACAACTTTAACTTAAACTAACTTACGCTAAGGACAATACACACACACACATCTAACTTAAACTAACTTACGCAAGGACAACATACACACACACACACACACACACACACACACACGCCCGAGGGAGGACTCGAACCTCCGACGGGAGAAGCCGCACGAGCTGTGGCAAGGCGCCCCTAGACCGTGCGGCTACCCCGCGAGACACAAATAAGACGTAGTAATCAGTAATAATAGTACTTGAAACACAAACTTTCTTCCTTCCATTGTGCCAAAAATTGAAACATTGGAGACCGTACCTGTCTGTGAAATAGAAACTGATTTCTGCAAAGAACAAAAAAGCAGGCAGCCACTGTTAATAATGAAATTTAATAACACAAGTAGCTCCACTACCGGTATCGTACCTACAGGCTTATCTTCAGGCGGCTCTTCACGTTTACATTACGGCTGATTTTTGTATTGGTAGCTGGTAAAGAAACAATCAACAAGAAATCAACAATAAACAACACAAATGTGGGTAATTTAGACATGAGAACCCCTCCAAAGATGGGCCTGTCTGTTCGAAAGCGATAACACAACTCTCTTTTCCCAAGCATTAATCCCGACTGCTATTGTGGTTAACCAGATTAGGCGTGTTAAGTCTTAAGGGGTGACCAGATGCTCTTCCTGTCGCCACCCCGTACACCACAGGATAGAATTAGTGTACCTCAACTGTCTGTGTCTAGTGTAAATCGTGAAAGAGTGTGAAAGTGTTGCAAATGTCTTTGAGCCGTGTAACTGAGGCGGAACGTGGGGACCGGCACAGTATTCACCTAGCGCGATGTGGAAAACCGCCTAAAAACCGCATCCAGACTGGCTGGCACACCGGTCCTCGTCGTTAGTCCGCCAGGCGATTTAGATCCAGTACCGGCACGCCTCCAGGAAGCAGCACGTTAGCGCTCTCTGCTACCCTGCCTGGTAAAGCAGTAACACAACTCTGTCTAAATAAATACTACCATTAACAGTGGCTGGTGGCTTCTTTTTTTCTTGCAAGATTCAACTTGTAACAACTTTCTTTTTGCCGCTTAGAAGTCAATTTCCTGTTATAGAGCTTAAAACTTCTTTCAAATATATTGAGTTTCTAACTTCTCTCTCTCTCTCTTTTCTCATTTTTTTTTAAGTGACGCAATGTACAGCATAATTCTGTCGTATCAGAATAACTTCCCGGATATTTTCTATACGAATTACTTACGTGCAAACAGAAATGCATTGCTTTTTCTTTCTCCTGACAAATGTCAGATACAGCACTTACGATGTTTTCCATTCCTACTCTTCAATTCAACGAATCCCACGTTGGATTTCCCTCCCGAAATATTTATTACGTCAGTGGGCAAATGCCCCTTATTTAATAACTTCGGTGTTGAAGGGACGATGTATCGATCATACACCACCTTACTTGTTTACTCATTTTACTTACACATCATAGGCTCTGTACTTCGTCCCACTTTATATTCCAGTGAGCGAATGCTGTACCTACGATGATGACATGCTGTTAAATTCTAACATACCGATTTACCTCTGTGAACGACAGAAACTCAGACAAGGACAGATTTATTGATTGCTGCATTAATTCAACGATCTTTAGTGCTAACAAGTGTTCGGTGATTGCACAATAAGCGATAACTAGGTGCAATCGAGAGCATCGTTTTGCCCAACCTAACGTTTTAGTTGCCCGTGCAGTGAATGGCTAGTGTTGGATATCATTCCACAGCCACGACAAAATATCAAAGTCTTTTGGAAGTTTCGGCAATATTGCCCCTCTTGAGCTCAAAGCCAATGCTCTTTTACTGCAGGTTGAGCAAATAGTTTCATTTATGAACGAAGTCATCAGTTCCCTTACATAAGTACACGGTGTCTGCGTAATGCAAAAGCACAGGCCTACAGTTCCCACGTGTACACAGCTACACTGAAGAGCCAAAGAAACTGGTACACCTACCTCATATGGTGTAGGGCCCCCGTGAGCATACAGAAGTGGAGCAACACGACGTGCCATGGACTCAAGTAATGTCTGCCGTACTGCTGGAGGGAAGTGACACCATAAATCCGGCGGGGCTGTGGCGGTGGAGATCTCGTCTGGACAGCACGTTGCAGGGCATACTAGATATGCTCAATAGTGTTTATGTCTGTGTTAAGTGTTTAAACTTATAAGAGTGTTCCTGGAGCCACTCTGTAGCAATTCTGTACGTGTGGACTGTTGCATTGTCCTGCTGGAATTCCTCAAGTCCGTCGGAATACACAATGGACAAGAACGGATGCAGGTGATCAGAAAAGATACTTACGAAGGTGGCACCTATGTGAGTCGTATCTAGACGTATCAGGGGTCCCATGTCACTCCAACTGCCCATGCCCCACAGCATTACAGAGCCTCCACGAGCTTCACCAGTCCGCAGCTGACATGTAGGAACCATGGATTCATGAGGTTGTCTCCATACCCGTACACGTCCATCCGCTCGATATAATTTGAAATGAGACTCGTCTGGCCAGGCAACGTGTTTCCAGTCATCAACAGTCCAGTCGGTGTTGACGGCCCCAGGCGAGGCGTAAAGCTTTGTGTAATGCAGTCGTTAACGGGACATGAGTGGACCTTCGGCTCCGAAAGTCATGATCGGTGATGTTTAGTTGAATGGTTCGCACGCTGACACCTGCTGATAGCCCAACATTCAAATCTGCAGGAAGCTTAGCGTCATGCAGTCATCAACGGTACATCAGTGGACCTTCGGCTCCGAAAGTCATGATCGATGATGTTTAGTTGAATGGTTCGCACGCTGACACCTGCTGATAGCACAATATTGAAATCTGCAGGAATTTGCGGAAGGGTTACTCTCTGTCACTTTGAACGGTTCTTTTCAGTCGTCGTTGGTCACGTTCTTGCAGGACCTTTTTCCGGCCGCGGCGATGTCGGAGATCTGATTATAGTCGTGCGCCGACTATAAAAGCACCTTCAAATTCACTTAAATCTTGATAACCTGACATTGGAGCAGCAGTAAGTGATTTACACAACTACGCCAGACATTTGTCGTCTTCAACAGGTGTTGCCAACTGCGGCGCCGTATTCTGCCTGTTTACATATCACTGTATTTGAATATGCATGCCTATACCGGTTTCATTAGTGCTTCCATGTACATGCCTCGGTTTTTGTCGTGTATTGGATCATTGTACTTTCCTTCAAAAAATGGCTCTGAACGCTATGGGACTTAACTTCTGAGGTCATCAGTCCCCTAGATCCCAGAACTACTTAAACCTAACTAACCTAATGACATCACACACATCCATGCCCGAGGCAGGATTCGAACCTGCGACCGCAGCGCTGCTCGGTTCCAGACTGTAGAGCCTAGAACCGCTCTGCCATAAATTAGGCATAAAATTATTTACAGCGTGTACTGAATATTTCGTGTTTTGCAGTAAAAGCAGCCGGACACCTTCTCAGCACATTGTCGAACACTCGTGGAATTTCGTGTGTCGAAATCCTAGTCCTTTTTCAAGTACATGTCGATTGTTTTTTTCTGTATTATCTTTTAATAGCATGCAAATATAAAATTGCTGGAAATCCAGTCTGAAACGCTGGAAATGCATATCCTCCTATTTCCATCTATTGTACTATAAATTTTTTTTTTCCTTATTTTGTTACTTGAAGATATAACATTTCTGTGTCTTTCTATATTGTATTTGTTTTCACTATATATATATATATATATATATATATATATATATATATATATATATAAGCATTTACGTCGATGTACTGTATAACTGGTTTGTTTCGTTTGTAAATATTATTTGTATTTTTACGCTGGGTCTGGCCTAGGGAAAACTATGCTATCGAACGATTACATCGATAGGTCGTGTGGAGAACCAAAGTGTTTAGGATCTTTGGTAGTGTTAACTCTGCCGCAAGGAAAGGGTTTCTGACGAAGAGAAATTTGTTAACATCGAGTATTGATTTAAGTGTCAGGAAGTCGTTTCTGAAAGTATTTGTGTGGAGTGTAGCCATGTATACAAGTGAAACATGGACCTTAAATAGTTGGGACAAGAAGAGAATAGAAGCTTTCGAAATGTGGTGCTACATAAAAATTCTGAACATTAGGTGGGTAGATCACATAACTAATGAGGAGTTATTGAACAGAATTGGGGAGAAGAGGAGCTTGTGGCACAACTTGACTAGAAGAAGGGATCGGTTGGTAGAACATGTTCTGAGGCATCAAGGGATCACCAATTTAGTATTGGAGGGCAGCGTGTAGATCGCGGACGGGAAGCATTAGCTGGCGCACATCAAGAACCCGTTTCGCCTGGTGACCGTGTCGAGAAGAAGACGCGCCAACATCCAGCTTCTGCAACAGCGACGGCCGACAATGAGTCAGTGTCGTCACCTCCCCGATCGACGACTGCAAAGCTTCAATCAACCAACAAGGAAGACTGGAAGCACGTAAAGTTTTAGATCTGTATGGCAGACCTCAGCTTTTCAAACTGGTCAATTTTCATAACTAAAATACAGCAACTTAGCAGGAACTTTTGTTGTTCATTGTCCCAATTGCATTACCAAGCAGGGTCCCTTCCTTTTCCGAAACGAACCCGAGTGTCGTTGAAATTCAAACGCCAGCATTAATGTAATATCATTCCATTTCACCGCTTTAATTTTAAAGTTCAGTTAAAGTATTCACAGCTGGCTACAATATTTAGATTACACAAGCACAAGTTAAGAGTGCGAGTTTTGTTACCAAATTTTAGCTTACCTGTGACTGCAGTTCAGCTTGGTACTAAATTCTACTATTGTTAGTTGTTCAGAATCATTTAATTCAAATTCAAAGTTAAATGTCTTATTTGTAAATTTCGTAGATTCAAGTAGCTTTTGAAATCATTGTTGAGGTAGCCCAAGACTAACCTTATTTAATTGGATTTCGTAGTGCTGCAGAAAGAAAGTTCACTATTAATTTCAGTCACTAAATTAACTTTCAATTTTTCGGTTTTATTACTTCTTTTGCAAAATTAAGTCAGATTGTACCGAAATTTATTACTTCTGCAAACATTCAGTTTTCACCCAACACGTGTCAACCTTCAGTTGCCACGCTTTTAGTGCTAAATATATGTGCACTAATCTTTCATTTTCAGTTGTTATAGTAGTTGTCGATGGGACTGGCGACCGTAATTTTCCCTAATCTCAAATATCTAATTAATGCCAATTAATTGTTAACGTAACGACCGCACATTTACTTTCTTTATTAACTCTACCACTTTTCAAAATTAATTTCCAACAACTTTATTTGCATTTTTCCTTTCATTTAGATGTAACCCTTTACTCCATCTTCACTGACAGATTACTGCTGACGACTGCTTTTCCCAAATTTCCATTTGGTACACGCGGTTTAATTTTTCAGTGTCATTAAAGTCGATAAGTGAGGGGGAGGTTACAAGTCAACTAGTATATCATCGGGGAAATCTCGTAAAACTGTCACTGAAGCATTTATAATGTGAACATTCGCATTGCCCATCATGCGACATGACGGACGGGGATGGCACGTAAAGCGACATCATGAGTTTTTTGTGTACCGACAACTGAGAAGCACGTAGCACGTAGCACTGCTGTGTTAATAACCTTACAGACAATTTTAATTGTAACCTCTGACTTTTCGCAGATTATGCAGCTATCTGTAATGAAGTACCGTTTGAAAGGAGCAGCACAAATATTTACTTTGATCTTGACAATACTGCGAAATGATGTAAAGACTGGTAAATACACATGACAAAAAAAAAAAAAAAAAAAAATTGGATCACCCCGGTTCCCAGAACTTCTGAAGATAGACGTTGACTGTGGGTATTGTATCACAGACACAGTCCCTTTGACTGTTCAGAGATGTCACTAAACCAGTCCAAAGATTAAACAACCATGAGTGAGCAGTGCATATTAGACGGAGTGGGTCCGACAGCCGATCAGTTCCAGTCGTTCCACAGGAAGGAGGTACACAGCTTGTGTTGTCTGTATTTCAACCATGCCTAGACGGTCAATACCACGGTTCGATAGCGACTGCATTGTTACTTTGTGACAGGAAGGGCTCTCAACGAAAGTAAATGCCCAGGTCTCTCGGAGTGAACCTAAGCGATGTTGTTCGGACATCGAGGAGATACAGGGAGACAGGAATTGTCGATGAAATGCCTCGCTCAGGCCACCACCTACGGATATGGCTCGGAGGAACATGACAGCAACGCCACCACGTTGAATAATGCTTTTCGTGCAGCCACAGGACGTCGTGTTACAACTCAAAGAGTGCGCAACAGGTTGCATGATGCGGAATTTCACTCCCGACGTTCATGGCGAGGTCCATTTTTGCAACCACGGCACCATGGAGAGCGGCAGAGATGGGTCAAACAACATGGACCGTTCAGGATTGGCATCACCTTCTCTTCAGCGATGAGTGTCGTATATACCGTCAACCAGACAATCGTCTGAAACATTTTTGGAAGCAGTCCGGTCAGGCTGAACGGCTGAGATACACTGTCCAGCGAGTGCAGCAAGGTGGAGGTTCCCTGCTGTTTTGGGGTGGCATTATGTGGGGCCGACGTACGTCGTTGGTGGTCATGTAAGGCGCCGTAACGGCTGTACGATATGTAAATGCAATCCTCCGCACATTTTCGTGCACATCTTGTGAATGATTTCCTACAGGATAACGACATCGCTCGACTAGAGTACGCAGCAGGTTCTCCAGACATGAAACTTATCGAACATAACTGGTATACGAGCGTATATTGAAAAGGGCTGTTTATGGACTACGTGACCCACCAACCACTCTGAGGGATCTACGCTGAATCCCCATTAAGGAGTGGGACAATCTTGACCAACAGTGCCTTGATGAACTTGTGGATAGTATGCCACGACGAATACAGGCATGCATTAATGCAGGAGGACGTGCTACTTGGTGTTAGAGTTACCGTTGTGTGGAACAATCTGGACCACCACCTCTGAAGGTCTCGCTGCATGATGGTTCAACAAGCGATGTGTGGTTTTTATGAGCGGAAATGATGTTTATTTTGATCTCTATTTCAATTTTCTGTACAGGTTCCGGAACTGTCGGAACGGAGGCGATGCAAAATATTTTTTGAGAATGTAAAAGTGTGTGCTTCACTACACGGAAAAATGTAGTTTCCTATTACTATAATGTGAATACAAATATCTGGGTTGCACTCTGTAGGGACATGAAATGGAATGCTCTAGGCGAAGCCGCGTACAACCCTAGTGGAAGGCTTCGGTTTATTGGGAGAATACAGGGGAGATCCAGTTAGTCTACAAAGGAGGTTACTTAGATATCAGTCGCGCGACCCATTTTAGAACATTTTGTGAATAAAACCGACTGGATCGCTTATTAATATTTGTTTATTACGATGTTTTTGTTGCTGTCTTCATAAGATATTTGCAATTAAGATGAAATGACCACAAAGAGAGACAGGTGTTTGATATACAACAACAATCTAACAACAGATAATAAACTGGAGACTTAAAAAATATTTTTAAATGTACTTTCACCAAAAAGATTAGAACTCATAAAACAAATATCTGTGTGAGTAGTAAAAACTATACCTGTTGGGGCCACCGACTAACAGCCTGGTTCAAATATATTTAGAAGGGTGTAAGTTTTGGCTGACAGATGGCACTAGTATTGGGGAAGTTGCCTTGGAATTTTATATTATTAATCGTATATTTTTTATGCCTCTTCATACATATAAAAAGACAGACCGTCTTTGAAACGTAGACATAAACATTCAAAATCAAATAGTGACATTTTATTTAAATGAGTCTAATTCCATACCGTTAAATTACCTGTTCATATGTCGCCGGTTAACTCACATGGAGGTCTTCCAACTAACAACAAGCTTTTTTCTAATATGTGGTGCATAGTAATATCTATGTGAAAGCAGCATTAACTTAAGTATTTACTACATTTTTAAATAAATATGCCATAGCGATCATAAAAGTAGTCGTTACTGTTATAATTACTCATGTGTGATCGACAAAAATCTGTGCCCAGTGAACTAGAGCATAGTCAACCAATACTCGTACATTAAAATCTGCAAACTTATAAAACACACTATCATGAATAAAGCGATTTAATAGTTAATTAAAATATTTTAGAAGGTAGCTCCATCTTATAGAAGCAGCAGCAACTTGCTCTTTGAGGTAGCTCGTCTGGCGCACATACCGGCAGCTCTGCCTTCCCAGGAAATGAAAGGCTGTGACGGTACGTCACATAAATGGATATTTGGAGGAAGGGAAAGGACGTTTTTGCTGTGGGACTTGTGAATTATAAATTATTTGAAGACTGTGTACGTGTGCGCGATGTATAAGAAAGATTTTAAAAAATTAGATAATAACACCAAAAATCACAAACAGCGATGTGATATAAAAATAAAAGTACATTCTTTTTATTTGTGTAATGAAAAAGAACATGACCAGAGACAATGCTTTGATTGAACCAGCTCTCTTGTTTTTGTTTCGTCTAGAGGTAGGCCGCCATTGTAGCGCTGGATAATATTTAATGTAAGTTTGGTTGTAATTTAGTAAAATATACTTATAATTGTTATTAGGAAGTGTGTATTATTGACTTAGTTGTCACCTCTCATGATCGCAACCATTAATTATAATTAACAAAATTTTTACAGAACTTCGTAGCGTAGGGAGCTCATTTCCCCTAGCACGATTTAGTTGGCCATTACGCTGACTGCATTAGTTAATTAAAATTTCAAGTCATAGTGTTAAATGTAAATGTGACAGGTTTCTCTACCTTGATCTTACAATAGTTTCAGAGTTATCGGGGTAAAAATAGATTTTCGTTTATTAATATTTAGAATACTGAATGAGTTCAGGATGTTTCGACTTTGGCCGCCTAACGGCAGATGAGATTCTCTCCAGTTTTGCCTTGCAAATAATGAACAAAATATATAGAAAATATTTTCATTCAATAAGCTCCGCAAAATCTCAGTTAATCTTTAGGTAGTTTGGTACATAAATAACCAGAAGCTTCTGGGACCCATATAAATAATTACAGTTAGCGTAAGAATACGCATATTTCCTTTTCTAAATAGGAGCGCTCACGCAAACTATTTATTAGAAGGCTTATTGTGCTTAAAAAATATTATATCGTACGTACTTCTGGGCTGCCGATGTCCGTACGAGTGTTATCGTGGTATAAGTTAATTAAAAGTCTCATGCTAGCCCACAATATTTAAAGCCACCCCAACCAAAATCCTAAAATATAATTATAGAAACAAAAATATATAATTGTCCAGTGATAAGTGGCCACACCCACACGAACAGATATAATTATTCCGTGATAAGGCGAGGTGTGGCCTAGTCACCGGCGGGAGACCACGACACAGTCAGCACGTGTCACGCTGTTAAAAACACAGGACGAAACTTCTCTTTTCATCAAAAACTGTTTGCGGAGAAATACTTCTACGTCTTCCTGTATTTTTAAACCATGTCCCTTTTGAGCTCTGTGCAATATTTCCACGCATTCACTTAACTGATCTTACTTATGCTTCTGAGATTTCAAGTGTGTCGTCAATGTGTCGTCAATGCGGATATGTCCCTTCATCGGAGTGTTCTCTAAATCTTGTCATGAATTTCCTTCTGTCGGTGTAGTATCAGTCCCATCGAGATTTGAAGTTCTTTCTCGGTTTCGTCCTCATCCAAATTTAATTTCAACATTATGTACATCATAGACCTGAAGAAGCGTACTTACGTCTTCGGGAATGACATGACCTTGCATTCATGGTCACATTGCTGTTTGGTGAGTGTACTTATAAAATATCATTTAAACTTCAGTTTATATTCTTTTGTTAGATTGATATTGTGTAACAAACGCCTGTTTCTCTTTACCTTCATCTTAATTGCAGATATATTTGAAGATGGCAGTAGCCCAGACGTCGTAATACAGAAATTTTAATAAGCTGTAAAACAATAAACTGGTAGCCAAGTTCGCAGGAATTCTTTTTATTCCATGATTACCGGTTCGGTGAAACTAAAGCCGCCATCATCGGATCTAGGGAGGACAGGAAACACTATATAAGTGGTCTTGGATTCCACTTATATAACATGTATACATATAAATTTAGTTACATACCTTAGGACATATACAGCTTACAACATCAAGTCAAACAATGGTGATATTAATTGTTTTGTAAGGTCTGCGTGTTATAGGCAATTATTAATATCTCTATTGTTTGCCTTGGTGTTGTAACCTGTATGTGTCCAAAGTTATGTAACTAAATCAATATGTATACATGTTATATAAGTGTAATCCAGGACCACTTTTATAGTGTTTCCTGTCCTCCCTAGATCCGATGATGGCGGCTTTAGTTTCGCCGAAACCGGTGACCATGGAATAAAAAGAATTTCTGCGATCTTGGATAGCTGTTTATTGTTTTACATCCATCCAGATCACTCCCACATGAGCACAATGTGCTCCCTACAAAATTTTAATAAGTGATGCACTCTGTTTTATTCACAAAATATTCACAATGATCGCGTACGCTCAAGTTTGTTGGACCCGTAGCAAATACGAATAACGGGGGATATTTAACATATAGAGAGTAGGGCTGCAAGAACGGTCACAGATTTACTTAACCCTTGCGAGTGTCACAGAGATTCTAAAGAAACTGAAGTGGCATATTCTTGAAGACAGACGTAAACTATGCAGCTAAAGCTTAGTTACAAAGTTTCAAGAACTGGCTTTAAATGATGACTCTGGGTATTTAATTCAACCCACTACATATGGTTCCCTCAGGGATCGTAAGGACAAAATTATATTAGTTACAGCGAGCACAGAGGCAGTTAAACAGTTATTATACGTCAGTGGACCGAAAAAATGCCCTAATAACTGGTTTAGTGGGTTGTACCCTCCGCCATGCACTTCACATTCTCTTGCAGAGTATAGATGTAGATATAGATGCTGCAATGCGCATGGCTTATTGTGGCTGAAGACAGTTACCTGAGCCGTCGTTTCATATGCCAGGTTGGGTCATTCTACGATGAGCTGCCGGCGATATGCTATCATGGTCTATAGAAAAACTTCGAGGTAACTTCACCATTGGCGCCTGCACCTTACGAAAGGGCTGGTCATAATATCCACTGAGAATTACGTTTTGTATGATCCATTAATAACACGAAAAATAAAATACGGGCACTTATTGATGAAACGAGCTCACCGACCACGTAGTAGGCGTTACAACGGAAATTGGTAAAGTTATGGAGCACGGACTATATACATCCCTAACCTAATCAATGCAGCTTCAGTTACTGTGACTTAGTTACAATAACAGCGACGTACTTTACGTGGAGGGATAGCTGTTGTTAACAAGTTCACTTGACCTAGATGCCTCGGCAGCTGGCCAAGGGATTTAGTGGTCACAGCACGGATTAAAAGTAATCAACATGCGAATGCAGATAGAGTGCCGTAAAATAGACATGTTCATATAGTCAGACGATAGCTTTCTTCCTTTGTAGAGATATTATAAATTTACACTGTTTTTATGGTAAAATTTGTATTGAGATCTATTAATGGAGTGGACTTCCGAAGTAATGCAACGTACATAAACTTTAACCTGAGCTAGGAGAATCACATGAGAGCACGCTTCACTATGGCATTCGGTATTATTCAATACAACAATTGCGTACATCAGCTTTGTTTGATGTACACTCCTGGAAATTAAAATAAGAACACCGTGAATTCATTGTCCCAGGAAGGGGAGACTTTATTGACACATTCCTGGGGTCAGATACATCACATGATCACACTGACACAACCACAGGCACATAGACACAGGCAACAGAGCATGCACAATGTCGGCACTAGTACAGTGTATATCCACCTTTCGCAGCAATTCAGGCTGCTATTCTCCCATGGAGACGATCGTAGAGATGCTGGATGTAGTCCTGTGGAACGGCTTGCCATGCCATTTGCACCTGGCGCCTCAGTTGGACCAGCGTTCGTGCTGGACGTGCAGACCGCGTGAGACGACGCTTCATCCAGTCCCAAACATGCTCAATGGGGGACAGATCCGGAGATCTTGCTGGCCAGGGTAGTTGACTTACACCTTCTAGAGCACGTTGGGTGGCACGGGATACATGCGGACGTGCATTGTCCTGTTGGAACAGCAAGTTCCCTTGCCGGTCTAGGAATGGTAGAACGATGGGTTCGATGACGGTTTGGATGTACCGTGCACTATTCAGTGTCCCCTCGACGATCACCAGTGGTGTACGGCCAGTGTAGGAGATCGCTCCCCACACCATGATGCCGGGTGTTGGCCCTGTGTGCCTCGGTCGTATGCAGTCCTGATTGTGGCGATCACCTGCACGGCGCCAAACACGCATACGACCATCATTGGCACCAAGGCAGAAGCGACTCTCATCGCTGAAGACGACACGTCTCCATTTGTCCCTCCATTCACGCCTGTCGCGACACCACTGGAGGCGGGCTGCACGATGTTGGGGCGCGAGCGGAAGACGGCCTAACGGTGTGCGGGACCGTAGCCCAGCTTCATGGAGACGGTTGCGAATGGTCCTCGCCGATACCCCAGGAGCAACAGTGTCCCTAATTTGCTGGGAAGTGGCGGTGCGGTCCCCTACGGCACTGCGTAGGATCCTACAGTCTTGGCGTGCATCCGTGCGTCGCTGCGGTCCGGTCCCAGGTCGACGGGCACGTGCACCTTCCGCCGACCACTGGCGACAACATCGATGTACTGTGGAGACCTCACGCCCCACGTGTTGAGCAATTCGGCGGTACGTCCACCCGGCCTCCCGCATGCCCACTCTACGCCCTCGCTCAAAGTCCGTCAACTGCACATACGGTTCACGTCCACGCTGTCGCGGCATGCTGCCAGTGTTAAAGACTGCGATGGAGCTCCGTATGCCACGGCAAACTGGCTGACACTGACGGCGGCGGTGCACAAATGCTGCGCAGCTAGCGCCATTCGACGGCCAACACCGCGGTTCCTGGTGTGTCCGCTGTGCCGTGCGTGTGATCATTGCTTGTACAGCCCTCTCGCAGTGTCCGGAGCAAGTATAGTGGGTCTGACACACCGGTGTCAATGTGTTCTTTTTTCCATTTCCAGGAGTGTATTTTTGAAAAATTTACATTTTGTGTGTTTAAAGGAGAATCACTAGACATAGGACCGACTGAAAAGTCTCAAAATGATCAGAGTGGAAAGATGTAACCACTACTTAATTGGCTTAATAGAAAGTCTGCCTCTTTTCTGAGTCGTCAGTCTTCTGACTGGCTTTTGATTCGGCTCGCCACGTGTTTCTGTCCTGCGCCCAACTCTTGGTCTCAGAATAGTAAATGCAACCTACGTCCTCAATTATTTGCTGCATGTATTCCAATTTCTGTCTTCCTCTACAGTTTTTACCCTCTATAGCTTCGTCATGTCTTAACGGATGTTCTACCGCCTTATCGCCCTATACCATCTTCTTGTCAGTGTTTTCCGTATATTTCTTTCCTCGTCTGTTCTCCGAGGGGCTTACTCATTCCTTACCTTATCATTCCACCTAATTTACAACATTCTTCGTTTGCACCACCTGTCAAATGCCTCGATATTCTTCAGTTCCGATTTTCCCACAGTCCATCTTTCACTACCACACAATGCTGTGCTCCGCACATATATTGTGAGAAATTTATTCCACATATTAAAGCCTATATTTGATACTAGTAGATTCTCTTGGTCAGGTGTCCTTTTTGTAAGTGCTAGTCTGCTTCAAATGTCCTCCTTGATTCGTCCTCATTGGTTATTTTACTGCCTAGGTAACAGAATTCCTTAACTTCATCTACTTCGTGATCGATTTTGATGTTAAGTACCTCGCGGTTCTCGTTTCTGATAATTCTCGCTTCTTTCACCTTTCTTCGATTTACTCTCAATCCATATTCTGTACTAATTTTTTTCTTTCCATTCAGTAAATCCTGTAATACTTCTTCACTTTCACAGAGGATAACAATGTAATCAGCGAATCTGATCATTGATATACTCTCACCTCGAATTTTAATTACATTGTTGAACCTTTCTTTTATTTCCGTCATTGGTTTTTCGATGTTTGGATTGAACAGAGGGGGCAAAAGACTACAACTACGTTTTACTCAAATTTTAATCCGAATACATCGTTCTTGGTCCCAGTCTTACTGTCTCCTCTAGGTTCTTATACTTTTTGTATGTTACCTGCCTTTCCCTATAGCTTACCCCTATTTTTCTCAGAATTTCGAAAATCTTGCACCATTTTACATTATCGAACACTTTTTCCTGTTCGACATGTCTTATGGACGTGTCTTTTCTTTAGTCTTGCTTCCATTGTCAGCCTCATCGTCGGGCCTACCTGTCTGGTGCCTTCACCTTTCCTATGTTCATACTGATCGTCATGTAACACATCTTAAATTTTCTTTTCCATTCTTCCGTATTTTTTTAAACTGTAGGAACTTGGATGCCTCAGATAGTAAGCTGAAATTTTCGGCTCTTGCAATTTTGGAAACTGAGTGGACGACATTTTTGCGAAAGTCTGATCGTATATCGCCAGTCTAATACATTCTACACACCGACGTGGATAGTCGTTTTGTTGCCGGTTCCCCATTAATTTTAGAAATTCTGACGGAATATTATCTATCCCTTATGCCTTATTTAGTCTTAAGTCTTCCTAAGCTCTTTTAAATTCTGATTCTAATACTATATCCCCTATATCTTCCCTGTCGGCTTTTGTTTCTTCTTGCATAACGACATCAGACAAGTCTTCCCCTCTCATAGTAGCTTTCACTGTACTCTTTCCACCTATCCACTCTCTCCTCTGCTATTAACATAGGAATTCCCACTGCACTCTTACTATCCTTGCTTTTATTTCACTAAAAGTTCGTGTGACAATTCTATATGCTGAGTCTGTTCTCCAACTAACATTTCTTCACATTTCTCATGCAGTCATTCCCTTCACTTCCTACTTACTTCTTTCCTAAGTGACTTGTATTTCTGTATTCCTCAAGTTCCCTGAATATTCTTGTACTGCCTTCTTTTATCGATCAACTCAAGTATTTCTTCTGTTACCCAAGGTTTCTTCGCAGTGTTCTTCTTTGTTCTTAAGTTCTTCTTTCCAACTGCTGTGATAGCTCTTCTTAGAGATGTACTTTCCTCTTCAACTGATCTGCCTACTGCGCTATTCCTTTTTTCAGTATCTGTAGGCTTTATTCATGCCTTCTTATTTCTGTATCCCACTTCGTTGCACACTGACTCTTTCAAATTGCTCTCTCAAACTTGAGCCTACTCTTCATAATTAGTAAACTCTATCTGCGTCTATATCTGCTCCTTGGTACGCCTCACGATCCAGTATATGTTTTAGGAATCTCTGTCTGACCATGATGTAATCTAACTGAAATCTTCCGGTATCTCCCGGCCTTGTCCACGCATTTCTCCTCCTCTTGTGATTCTTGAACAGAGTATTCGCTATTACTAGCTGAAAAGTATTGCAGAAAGTCTTTCTCCTCTCTCATTCCTAATACCAAGCCCATAATCTCCGACACCCTTTCTTCTACGCTTTCCCTTACAATCGCATTCCAATCTACCATCACTATTAGCTTTTCATCCCCCCTTACGTATTCGATTACCGCTTCAGTATCCTCATATAGTTTCCCTACTTTTTCATCTTTTGCTTGTGACGCTGGCAAGTAAACCTGAACCATCGTTGTCGGTGCTGGTTTACTATCGGTTCGATGGCAACAACCCTATATCCTAACTGATCACATTATTAACTGTTCTGATCAGATATCCTTGGCTTCCTTCCATTTCACGTCACTGACCCCCTGTATATCTAGACTCAGCCTTAGCATTACCCTTTTCATACTTCCCATCTTGCGTACCTCGTTGTATAAGTTTACGTAAAAGACTTCCAGATATTTTACAGTCATTTGAAACAAGTCCTTAGAGTGTAGAAGACCAGCATACTGAAGTCAGTGCGCCCTGTGCCTCGGATCGTAATTGTTTTCACTCTTCGAAAATGCACTGCGTCTGTGGCAGCAGAGGTTCGTCTTTAGGACCTGATAAAACTGCGGTCTGATACACAGTAGCACTTGATAAAACTGAAGTGTGATACATACAGTAGAATATTTTTGAGCTCATCGCCATGCAGTTCAGCTTAGTAAATTTTCCGATTGTCGCAGCTGGACCAGGGGCACCACACGTTACAGATGGACTCGAGAAAGACGGGGTTTATATAGGCAACAGACACTAATGTTTTGTGGATTATGTATTCTCAAATTTTACATCCACTAAATAACTGTAGGTTTTTCCGTTAATCGTTCATTCTTAGAAAGAGAAGAGTGCGTAAATTGTTCACTTACGTTTGAGAAGTTAGGATCTGGTGAAAAAGACTGATCCAATAATTCGTGTTGAACTGCACTGCTGTTTTCACATAATTCAAATGCTCCTGATGTAACAGAGTATTTTCGGATCTCCAGTGTCGATTACGATGAACAGTCCGTGTGCCCCGAAAAATGCAGTCACGTTGCAAAAGGAATACAGTGTATTTCAGGATCAACTCCATTACTTAAATTCTGCGATGACCATTTGTAGTAGACGTCGAGCAACTGTGTCTGTTAATCGGTGCTCTACTATTATATTCTCGGTTTCAGTACGTGGTACCTGCTACCTTTCTAGTCTTTTGAAATTTTTTTACTAAGCTAAACGTCTAATAATCGAAACATTTTCGTATGAAGTCAAGCCCACAATACATTTATGATTCTGTTCTTGCATGGCTCAGCACAAAAACTTTTGTCGATCGGCCTTGTACGCCTTTAGTAATAATAATAGTGAGCGTATGGCATTGGTGGCCGGGAGACCCCTCGGCCGGCCGGAGTGGCCGAGCGGTTCTAGGCGCTACAGTCTGGAACCGCGTGACCGCTACGGTCGCAGGTTCGAATCCTGCCTCGGGCATGGGTGTGTGTGATGTCCTTAGGTTAGTTTGGTTTAAGTAGTTCTAAGTTCTAGGGGACTGATGACCTCAGAAGTTAAGTCCCATAGTGCTCAGAGCCATTTGAACCATTTTTGAGACCCCTCGCGGGGCGGTTCGGCTGTCGCTCCACAACTTCTTTCACGCCACTACGACGACTTGCGAGTGAATGAGGATGAAATACACACAACACCCAGTCATCTCGAGGCAGAGAAAATTACTGACCCCGCCGGGAATCGAACCTGGGACCCCGTACGCGTGAAGCAAGAACGCTACCGCAAGACCAGGAGCCGCAGACTACGCCTGTAGTCAACGGATACTGAACACGGCAAGAAAGGAAAAAAAACTTACATCGTCAATTGCACAGTCTATTGAGCAGTATGTCACCTGCCACAATGTCTGAGCGATGGTCCGGAATATCATGGCAACATAATGGGAAATCGGTATCCTCGCAACGCGAAAGCAGAGCTCGAGTCGTACGTCAAACAACTTCTCCACGCGCTGTTAATTACCCACTGTAAATCCCGTATCCATGAGTCGTCACAGTAACCCTCTACTATAACTACGTAATTCAGAACGACGCGATTATTGAAAGCTGTACACGGTTACAACTAAGCATGATTGCTTGCGTACTTTACATCTACAACGTCCATTTGATCAAGTCAGTACCTCATACGCCCAGTTAGGATGTCTGTTGCCCAACCAGTAAGTTAATTACCAAATTACGGTACTGTTTGTCTGGGTCACTGACCTCTTAGTTTGCATTGACTTCAGTTCTTTAGGAATCGAGTGCCTTTCACCTCGTCATAACCGCAGCAGAAGATCTGAGATATATAGCGTACTAGTTGCGCCCTCCTTCAAGCAAAAACATTCCCAAAATTCCTCTCTGTCGCTTCTGTCCACCCCTCGAAAAAGGTAAACTGCAGTCTGTAAGCAGTTTAATGTCCTGTTGCTTTTATGAAAAAGCAGAAGTCCTGTAACTCTCTTACTTTATAACCTAATGCTAAATAATTGAGACATCTGATCATTTTTCATTTTGCCAAAATACAATGTCGTGTGACTAGGGCCTCCCGTCTGGTAGACCTTTCGCCGGGTGCAAGTCTTTCGATCTGACGCCAATTCGGCGACTTGCGTGTCGATGGGAATGAAATGATGATAATTAGCACAACAAAACACCCAGTCCCCGAGCGGAGAAAATCTCGGACCCAGCCGGAAATCGAATCCGGGCCCTTAGGATTCACCGTCTGTGAAGCTGACCACTCAGCTCCCGGGGGCGGACTTTTTGCCAAAAATTTTCCCAAAATGAGAACCGAATGTTTCCATCCTTATAGTCGGCGCACGAGCGATGGGATTCTGCATCCCCGAGGTAGCGACGAAGAGGGGATTTTCCTCTACGACCATTTCACGAATGTACCGTGAATATCAAGAATTTGGTAAAATATCTAATCTCCGACATCGCTGCGGCCGGAAAAATATCCTGCAAGAACGGGACCAACGATGACTGAAGAGAATCGTTCACCCTAACAGAAGTGCAACCATTCCGCAAATTGCTGTAGATTTCAGTGCTGGGCCACCAACAAGTGTCAGCATGCGAACCATACAAAGAAACATCAACGACATGGCCTTTCGTAGCCGAAGGCCCACTCGAGTACCTTTTATGACAGCACGACACTAAACCTTACGCCACGCCGGCGCCCGTCAACAACGACGTTGGACTGTTAATGACTGGTCGGCCGAGTCTCCTTTCAAATTGTATCGAGTGGATGAACGTGGAGGGTATGGAGACAACATCATGAATCCATGGAGCCTGCATGTCGGCAGGGGAGTGTTAAAACTGGTGGAGGCACGAAGAGGGTGTGGGGTGTGTGCAGTTCGAGTGATATGGAACCCCTTTGTATTTCTAGATACAACTCTGACAGGTGACACGTACGTAAGAATCCCGTCTGATTCATTCCTGGCCATTGTGCATTCTGACGGACTTGGGCAATTTCAGCAGTACAATGCGACACCCCACATACCCAGAATTGCTACAGAGTAGCTCCAGGAACACTCTTCTAATGATCGGTTTACACCAACAAGTTATTGCAGCAATTTACTTGCGCGGAGGAACTTGCCGCGCGATTTGGGAGTGTAAACATATCACCAAGTCGACTTGCGACCGTAGCAATCTATTGCGGAAGTAACTTGCTGCAAATTTTCCGCTTCCAGTGTGAACACCAGGCAAGAAGTATGTGCAAGTAACTTGCAGCTTTTAGGATTTATTTCTATTTCCTCCAAGTAGGAAGCGCAAATTGTAGTAAGTATGTCGTCTGCATAACACTCATATTTTACATTTTACTTAATGTGGTGACTTAATTTTATGCAACCATCTTACGTATTATATGCAAACAAATTTCAGAAATGGAGGAGAAACGGGAATGGATGAAGCAGGATACAGAACATTTTATTGAAGCCTTGGAGAGCTACCCCGAAATATGGGACGTGTATAACCGAGACTTTAAGGATAGAGTGAAGAAGATGAGCGCATTAAATGAAATCTCGTCGATATTCGAGACATCGGTGAAAGAAGTACAGAGAAAGTAGCATAACTTGAAGACAGAACCCCTTTGCCATCTGCATCCACTCGTTTGTTGTTTTAGGAGTCTAGAAAAAGACGATGTATAATTATTACATGTTATATTTAATTAGCTTGTCACTTTTCATTTTATGAGCATTAAACATTTTCATAAGCATATCATTCTGTAAAATGCAGTTTATTTCAATAACAATTTAATTTCATTGTTGTGTTTTCACATACCTTCTACTAATTTTCCCTTTTCAAGACGTTAAAAATGGCCCTACATACACCGGGTACGATCAGAGAAATCGTGCTGACGGGAATGTGAAACAAGTACATTAGGGACTTGGATGAGTTTCCTACAAAGAAAAGATTTCAAAATTCAAACTTTTTTGGTTGTATGTTTTACATCAAAAAATGAAATGCCTATTTTATTCGTAGCTCACCGGTAGCTATAAATCGTAGAGTGAATAGCAAACGTTCCTTTGCTGAAATAGGAGTACGGAAGTTTGTGTCTCGTTTTGATATGACGGGCGCTATTAACATCAACAAATACTCCAGATCATTTGAGGACATTCTGCAAAAGTTTTCAAAAGTATCCATGCTCTCGATACTAAGTTTTGCAAAATGTTATCATAGGCACCATCTACTCTCTAACCCAAATACTTACCTTTTTCTTTTTCATGTTTTGCATTACAATTACAAGTTCTGTAGCATATCTCACCGGCCTACTTGTCATTTTACACTTCGGCTCACACTCGTAGTGGTACTGAAAGCATATGTAAACAGTATCAGCAAGTTGTTGACGCAAGTTTCTTGCGAAAGAACTTGCGGAAGAATCTTGCTTAATTCTTGTGCTGCTGCGTAAACACAGCTGCAAGCGGCTAGCAATAACTTGCAGTAATAACTTCTGCAAGCGACTTGCTAGTGTAAACCCAGCTTAAGTTTAAACACTTTCGCTGGCCACCAAATTCCCCACACATGAACGTTATTGAGCATATCTGGGATGCCTGGCACCGTGCTGTTAAGAATCAGTAACTCATAGTACCAGCACAGCAAGGCCATGTTGACTGATGTTACAAGGCCAGATCAGTCAAACATCCAGACTGCTGCTCCTGCAACCAGTGAAAATGTTGCTGGCCCTCTTCGGGAACAATGGATTAGTTTGGCCCTATCACAGACACCCCTCCGTTTGCGGTTGTACCAACTGTATAGCTGTCTGTGTCGTTGAGGCGAACAAGCCTCGGCAATGTCCATTGTTCATGGAGTGACTAAATGTAATATCCCACATTAAATTTAGGGCTTTTATGCGACACCTCTATCGCCACTTGTATATAGTGTAAAATAGTGAAGAGAGAGAGCTTGATTGTCCGTGTCTTACCAGGTTAAATACGTCAAAAAATAGAACAAAAGGAAATGACACAGCTCGTTCAAGTGACGTCTGAAATAAACGGACGAGTCACATTAAAGTGGCCATCTCTACAAAGCATGAGTAACCACTTTTGCAGCGCAGACGTGTGGGAAGAGAATGAGTGAGATTCTGGAAGGTACCGACAGGGATGTGTAACCATGTCGACTTCAGTGCCGTGGCCAACTGTACCAAGTTGCTCTGCTGAGGATCCATAGCAGGAACTGACTGATGGAGGAGGTTCCCCAGATTCTCGATTGTATTTATATTCGGGTATTTTGATGGCCAGGGGAGTACAGCAAACTCATCCTGTTGCTCTTCGAAACACGCCTGTACACTGCAAGCTGTGTGACAAGTGGATTGTCCTGCTGGTAAACGCCATCGCCCCGAGGAAAAGCAAACTGCAGGTGTGGGTGGACGTGGCACCAGGGATTGATGCATACTTCTGTTGATCCACTGTGTCTTCCAGAATGACGAGATCCCCTGGCCATAACGCTCTCTCCTCCAACCTGGACCCTTCCGACAGTTCCTGCAGGGCCGTCACCAGTGTGCACTTGAGTTCAAAATTCCAAACTTCGTCGCTGATGTATAACAGTTAGCGTGGGTGCTTTAACCAGGCGCCTGCTGGAGAGACTCATACGGACTAAAGTTTGCTTTACAGCCATTGAGGAGACACTGTTGGTAACCCCTTCGTTCATCTGGGCATTCATTTGCTCAGCAGCTGCACGTCTCTGCAGCCGAAGTTTATCCCTGTCATCTATAGTTCACCTATGGTCCATTGTGCATCACAGTTGCCTTAGAGCCAATTTTGGATAGTATAATTGTGCCATAGACGGTATAATTTAGCCATGGCAGCTCACGAAAAGTGCCATTCCGGAAATGCTTCCACCCTTGGCCCGTAACCTAATGATCTGGTCCTTTTGGACATCAGATAAATCACTTTGTGACCGCATTACGACAACAACTGCGCTCTTTTCCGCACCCTCCCGATACGCTTTATATACCATCCACTGATACAGCTGCCAGCTGCCGTTTCTGAGTTGTTATTGCACGATGACATCGAACGTAGGCGATAATAACGTTGATGTGATTGGATCGTTTAGTTTCTTCAGTCGCACTCGTTGTAACTTACTAGAACAATATCGTTGGCCAAACCATTGTTCACTTGCTTAGAAAGGAAACTGAGAGACGAAAGGTCGCAGAAGGTTAAAAAAATACAAATAGGTCGAAATAAAAGTTTTCTACGTATTGTACCGCGTCATATTGTGTAAAAATACTGCTAGAGGAAACCTATGTTTCGGCCACGGTTGACACAGAAGAAGGCCGCTGTAAACGTCGCCGAAACGTTGGTTTTCTCCAGCAGTAGTCTTCTACATCTACATCTCCATCTACATGGATACTCTGCAAATCACATTTAAGAGCCTAGCATAGTGTTCATCGAACCACCTGCACAATTCTCTATTATTCCAATTTCGTATAGCACGCGGGAAGAAAGTTTTTTTCTGCTAAGGTCATTAGCGCCCAACGGAAAGAATGATCACCTATATCTTTCCATGCTCTGAATTCTCTTATTTTATCTTGGTGATCGTTCCTCCCTATGTAGGTCGGTGTCAACAAAATATTTTCGCATTCGGAGAAGAAAGTTGGTGATTGGAATTTCGTGAGAAGATTACGTCGCAACGAAAAACGCCTTTCTTTTAATGATGCCCAGGCCAAATACTGTATCATTTCTGTGACACTCTCTCCCATATTTCGCGATACTACAAAATGTGCTGCCTTTCTTTGAACTTTTTCGGTGTACTCCGTCAGCCCTATCTCGTAAGGATCCCACACCACGCAGCAATATTCTAAAAGAGGACGGACAAGCATACTGTAGGCAGCCTCCTTAGTAGATCTGTTACATTTTCTAAGTGTCCTGCCAATAAAACGCAGTCTTTGGTTAGCCGCCCTCACAAAATTTTCTATGTTCCTTCCAATTTAAGTTGTTCGTAATTGTAATACCTAGGTATTTAGTTGAATTTACGGTTTTTAGATTAGACTGATTTATCGTGTGACCGAAGTTTAACTAGTTCCTTTTAGCACTCATGGGGATGACCTCAACCTTTTCGTTATTTAGGGTCAACTGCCACTTTTTGCACCATTCAGATATCTTTTCTAAATCTTTTTGCAGTTTGGTTTGGTCTTGTGATGACTTTATTAGTAGATAAACGACAGCGTCATCTGCAAACAACCGAAGACGGCTGCTCAGATTCTCTCCAAAATCGTTTATATAGATAAGGATCAGCAAAGGGACTATAAGAGTACCTTCGGGAACGCCAGAAATCACTTCTGTTTTACTCGATGACTTTCCGTCAATTAATACGAACTGTGACCTCTCTGACAGGAAATCACAAATCCAGTCACATAACTGAGACGATATTCCATAAGCAGCCATTTCACTACGAGCCGCTTGTGTGGTACACTGTCAAAAGCCTTTCGGAAATCCAGAAATACGGAATCGATCTGAAATCCCTTGTGAATGGCACTCAACACTTCAAGATTTCATATACAATGTGACGCCGTACCATACGATGAAAACGCTTATGTCTACTGACTTTGACCGCGGAAGCCTAAGCAATTATACAAATACGACGTCAGTACAAAGAATTAACTCTTGAGTATGCAATATTGCCCGTAAAACACTGGTACCTGACATGTTTCACTGGGCGATGGAATATACTTTGTATTTCGTGAACGAATTTTGGGATAAAGAACGCTGCAAGATCGCTATCATAATATCGCATCCCCAAATGACTCTTAGTTGCGTATTATGTCATGGGCTACAGTTAATTCTAGCGACAAGGATTCCATTTCCTGCTTCGCTAAACGCTGTAGAGGAACGCGAATCACCGCCGCCGTTGAGATGTTTCCACGGAGAACCGCGCGGTCGGCATTAATTACCGAGTCCAGCCGAACCAGAGGAGGGCAGCGGGTAGAGTTTGCGCAGCGCAGGGCGAGGGTTGGGGAGTGTGGGGTGCGCTCCTTTACCCGGCAACGCGGAGCAGGCAATCCAACTTGGCGCGATGGACCTTTGTTTAGCAGGCCGCTACAGAGGCAGCTGCGCTCCTGCGTCTATTAAAAGGATGCGCGGATCAGCGAGCGGAGTTTTAGAAGACTGCTCTGGAAGCCTCGGGAGAGGATAGCCACTGAGGAGGGCGGGTGGCGAGGAGTGCGGTGGGAGGGAAGGGAGGGAAGAGGGTGTATTTAAAGACGGAAAGGCGTGGGAGGGGAGTTGCGGCCACAGACGCTCCGCTTATTCAATAAGGGCAGGTGGCGGCGGTGGTTGGCGGGGGCGCTCTGATCCGATAGCGGCCCTATTCAGACTTCGGCGAGGCGGCTTTCTGTACACCCTCGCTCCCACCTTCCTTCGCAGGTGGCGTGCATTTTCACGGCGCAGCCAGCCCTCCAGGAAGGATGAACGAGAAGTCTGTTCCGCAGGAAAGTTAACACGCGGCCAGCAAGTCCGTTACAGCACGTACCGTACGGTGCTAGAAGGGGTGGGCCCCGATTTCGACCTCGTAAACCATTCCTCGGTTAAGGAGCGCGTCCGTATCGGTTGGAAATATCTTTCAATAGCTACTTCTACATCTACATCTACATACATACTCAGCAATCCACCATACGGTGCGTGGCGGAGGGTACCTCGTACCACAACTAGCATATTCTCTCCCTGTTCCACTCCCAAACAGAACGAGGGAAAAATGGCTGCCTATATGTCTCTGTACGAGCCCTTATCCCTCTTATCTTATCTTTGTGGTCTTTCCGGGAAATGTAAGTTGGCGGCAGTAAAATTGTACCGCAGTCAGCCTCAAATGCTACTTACCTACTAAAAGGGATAATTATTAACATAATTTGACGGACAATGTCAATGTAGGCACAAGAATACACAAAGCAGAAAAGTGAACATAAATAACACATAATTCAGCAATTATTTTCCAAAATTTGAAACTTCAGCCGTCCTTCCGGTATTTTCGGTCTTGCTCAGTAGTTTTGCACAGCCTTTTATTTTTAGCTTCCGTCTGGAAGGCATGGCGCATTGTGATTTCATATTGCGTAAACTTGTGCTAAATATTTAAGCTGCGCTCGATTATTGACTTGTTCCTGAAATCAGATTTACCATTTCACCCAGAAAAATAAAAATTAAAAAATATATTTAAATATTTAGGGTTGGAAAGCGAACAATGTTTCCAGAATGAAATTTTCACTCTGCAGCGGAATGTGCGCTGATATGAAACTTCCTGGCAGATTAAATGCTTCAAATAGCCTAAGCACTATGGGACTTAACATCGGAGGTCATCAGTCCCCTAGAACTTAGAACTACTAAAACCTAACTAACCTAAGGACATTACACACATCCATGCCCGAGGCAGGATTCGAACCTGCGACCGTAGCAGTCGCGCGGTTCCCGACTGAAGCGCCTAGAACCACTCGGCCACCGCGGCCGGCGACAGATTAAAACTGTGTGCCGGACCGAGACTCGAACTCGGGACTTTTCCCTTTCGCGGCCAAGCTACTGCAAGGTTTGAAAGGTAGGAGACGAGGTAGTGTCGGAATTAAAGCTGTGAGGACGCGGCGTGAGTAGTGCTTGGGTAGCTCAGTTGGTAGAGCACTTGTCAGCGAAACGCAAAGGTCCTGAGTTCGAGTCTCGGTTCGTCACACAGTTTTAATCTGCCAGGAAGTTTAATATGAGTCGTAGTTAACAATTAGTGGGGAAACAAAATATAGCTTTCTTGCATTTCAATCTTAAATGCTAAAATACTCTACCACGTAATAACGGATACATTCCTTAACAAAATTTCGTGTAAACTCGTTTCCTTTCTTCACGGGCATAGATAGGTGTATTGTTTTGAAAACTAACGACATCAACACATACTTGAAGTACGAAAACAAACAGAATACAGTGCTGTGCATGAAAGTGTGTTGTGAAAAATGCATAGTCCTGCAGAACATCTAAAAAGTAGACGAAAATTATCAGTGTCAAACACAGAAGAACAACGATGTTCTAGCAAACGGCACTTCCCGAAGTAAGCGAGAAAGCAGCCGAAAAATCACCACCACTGATGGTGCTTTACCTCAATAAAGCGAAACGCGTATGGTTAAAGAATCACACATTTTTGTAGTTGCAACGACAGATCAAAAATACCCTTACGAAAAAGTAATGAATCTAACAAAAATAACCTTTCAAAAGTTTGGAGACAGTATTTAGCTATGGCAACCAGTGAACAAAGAGAATTAGGTGATTCCGTTCCTCTTAACCTAACCTATAACATCACACTTGCTTTCCATACACTGGACTGACGAATCTTGAGATTCACTGTTAGTTTTCGTAATAGATCGGTTTATACATAATTTAAAACCCAAAGTTCAGGTACGTTATTATGCTTTTTATTGAGGTTAGTGACTGTGTTATGAATAATTGTCGTACTTAGGTATTACGGTTGAGTTTCACAAAACGAAGACGGAAACATTTCAGTTTTCAGTAGGTTTTGGTTCCTTTTCTAGTATTTAGTGCTGTTGTCCGTAGATAGAGAGAACTTCTGCTTTAGAATATCGAAAATTTCGCCCAAGGCGTGGATAGAGTCGTCATTAAGTAATCCAGAGAACTCTAGGGCAGAAATTCAGAGAGGGTGCTCCTATCACAAAAAGAAAAAAAAAATCTTTGTTTCATTTATGTTACGAAATGCGTATTCTTCATGATATTTGGCATTTATCTTGTTTTCTTACTTACCGTGGATTGTGGGTGCGTACTTGTTGCAAATATAGCTTCATAAAAGTTGCAAGTCTAGTTATATAGTATCCATGTCATTACATGTACTTCGATGCACTGGTAGGTACTATATCTGAAGCTATAAACTGAGTGATCAGTGTGATGCATAATGTGAACATTTATTACCTTAATATTAAGATTTCTGAAAAGCAGTATGTTTTATGCCACTCCAAAATATTACTTTACAAAACGCATAGCCTGCATCAGCAGTTTTCAATAATATAATTAGTAGTTATGTGATTTTGACGTGATGACAATAGCTGCCTTGACTCCTTGGTAATATCGTTGTGTCCCACACCTATATCTTCAACAACACCTTACAGCCCTTTAGTTAGTGGTGGTTCGTCTTAAGCATCAGTATTATATACAATATCTGTTTTCGGCACTAGTTCTGTATAAACAGACCACTCAAGTATCAGGCTAAGACAGCAGTAATTACAGTGCATATACATAACACTCCCTGAAGTATTAGTAAAGTACATACTTAGAGGAACGCTAAATTGCGAGTTTCTTGCACTTTAAAATCACGTTACTTATTAGTAGAAACAATATTCCATGCTCAGCAGTAGATACAGGCATGCAAACAAAAAATTTCAAAATGAAAACTTAAAATAGTCTTTATCACAACCAACACAATTTAAATTTTATAATTCTGAAAGAACAGTATATAAAGTACAATAAAGGAAAACAGTATCCCTGCTCCCACACACACATATGTGTATACATGTGTGCATGCACACAGTGGTTACATAGGGTGTCACAATGCTGACTTTTACTACGTGAGTATAAAAAGAAATACATGAGTGACACAAATATAATATTTATTTCATGTTCCACAATGATAATTTTCATATAAAAAGTCTCTCATAGTATCTGAAGGATTTTTATGTCAATTATCACAATGTTATTAGAGCTATCATGTGTCCCCTGGCACTTAAAACATGATTACGATCTCTCAAATAAGTGTCACAATTCTATTTACCCATCAAAATTATTCTATTACTGTACGAAACACGTGTCTAAAATGACATGCTAAGTGGATAGCTGAAATTTATTGTAAACCAAACTGCAGCTATACACAGAAACCAACTGAAGAGGAACTAACTAGGGAAGAACTATTTAACTGGCGTTAAGTGGTTTACAGTATTTCCACGTCTGAAATACATACCAAAATTACGCTTCATCAGCAATACAACGTTTATGACACGTCACGAAGTAAGTTCTGCAATACATCTAAAATGTCTCACAAAAGATGTAAAGTGAATAATTTACAGTTATGATATGTATAAATTCCATGTAAAAATACGTCAGTTTCATGAGCAACACAGGGTCAAGTACTCCATATTAATTCTCTCAAAAATAGGTCAAGGGTTTAACTTACAGTACTTTCACAACTGCATTTTACGTCAAACAATACGTCCGCAACACACACAGTGATATAACAAGTACACCCCTTTATGCACAATTCACAACCCGTCTAAGGGTTCGCAAGCCAGTTGCCTTTGGACACTGGAGCAGTGCTGAAACAAGATGGTGTAAGACCCCAACTCACTGCAACGACGAACTAAATCTTCTCATACTGCATTGTCTTGGTCTCCTACATGAACAAACGCTGAGATTTGTCACACAGCCATTACAGCTATTGTAAATACTCGCCATTCAGACGCCAGCAATATTTTTTCTTTGACTACTACCAACGACAAGGCATAATTCCCGCCAGTATGAAGTGGGCCATTCAGCTTCCTTTATGTCTAGGCACTTCATCCGCCTGCTGCTCCTCTATGAGCTGTTAGTAAACCCGATTATTCTGAAGCTTAAGCTGCAGCCGTCAAGGATCACTTCATCCAGTGCCTGTGAATTTCTAAGTTGTCTTTTGATTGGCAACTGCGTTTCAGAGAACCAAGTGATGACTGCCGGAGAAACCCAGCTGTCCAGCACACGATCATCTGCTGCCTCCTGAAGCCATGCCCACCTTCCATGCTTGGCCACAGCCAAACTTGCCACCTTGTGCTCTAATAAGAGTAAACACATGCCACAGAGTTGCTGCGATCAACCACTGTATGAGCGACATCCTAAATAAAGAATTGGCCATTAAAATTACTACACCACGAAGATGACGTGCTACGGACGCGAAATTTAACCGACAGGAAGAAGATGTTGTGATATGCAAGTGATTAGCTTTTCAGAGCATTCACACAAGGTTGGTGCCGGTGGCGACACCTACAACGTGCTGACATGAGGAAAGTTTCCAACCGATTTCTCATACACAAACAGCAGTTGACTGGCGTTGCCTGGAGAAATGTTATTGTGATGCCTCGTGTAAGGAGGAGAAATGCATACCATCACTTTTCCGACTTTGATAAAGGTCGGATTGTAGCCTAATGCGATTGCGGTTTATCGTATCGCGAGATTGCTGCTCACGTTGGTCGAGATCCAATGACTGTTAGCAGAATATGGAATCGATGGGTTCACGAGGGTAATACGGAACGCCGTGCTGGATAACAACAGCCTCGTATCACCAGCAGTCAGATGACAGGCATCTTATCCGCATGGCTGTAACGGATCGTGCAGCCACGTCTCGATCCCTGAGTCAACAGATGAGGACGTTTGCAAGACAACAACCATCTGCACGAACAGTTCGACGACGTTTGCAGCAGCATGGACTATCAGCTCGGAGAGCATGACTGCGGTTACCCTTGACGCTGTATCTCAGACAGGAGCGCCTTCGACGGTGTACTCAACGACGAACCTCGGTGCACGAATGGCAAAACGACATTATTTCGGATGAATCCAGGATCTGTTAACAGCATCATGATGGTCGCATCCGTGTTTGGCGACATCGCGGTGTACGCACACTGGAAGCGTGTATTCGTCATCGCCATACTGGCGTCTCACACGGCGTAATGGTATGGGGTGCCACTGGTTACACGTCTCTGTCACCTCTTGTTCGCATTGACGGCACTTTGAACAGTGGACGTTACATTTCAGATGTGTCACGACCCGTGGCTCTGCCCTTCATTCGATCCCTGCGAAACCCTACATTCCAGCAGGTAATGCACGACTGGATGTTGCAGGTCCTGTACGTGCCTTTCTGGACACTGAAAATGTTGGACTGCTGCCCTGGCCAGCACATTCTCCAGATCTCTCACCAATTGAAAACGTCTGGTCAGTGGTGGCCGAGCAACTGGCTGGTAACAGTACGCCAGTCACTACTGTTGATGAACTGTGATATCGTGTTGAAGCTGCATGTGCTGCTGTACCTGTACACGCAATCCAAGCTCTGTTTGACTCAATGCCCAGGCGTATCAAAGCCGTTATTACGGCCCCAGAGGTGGGTGTTGTGGGCACTGCTTTCTCATACTCTATGCATCCAAATTTCGAGAAAATCTAATCACATGTCTGTTCTAGTATAATATATTTGTCCAATGAATACCCGTTTATCATCCGCATTTCTTCTTGGTGTAGCAATTTTTATGACCAGTAGTGTATTTGGTAATTGAACTATTCTCTACCCGTGTCCGCTGTGTTGCTGTATTTATACAACCCATTGCTCTGCACGCGCCATCCTGGAATAGAGCCAACCATTCTGGCTGTTAATAGTAACTACACACTGACACTGTAACACTATTACACAATCTTGTTGTTACAACATGTCACTTAACTGCTACAACGTAACTGTGAACTCTCGAATTAAGTACCACAGTGGTAATTTCACATCTGATTTCTTTTATAGTTATATGAAACACAAGTGGCTAAAGTAACACGCTAAGCATTCAGTTGGCATTTCACCCTAGACATAAATGAAGCTATACATAACAATAAACTGACCAAACACCATTTCATGGGGTGCGAAAATCTTACAGTATTTCTATGTTAAAATGTGTGCCAAACTATGTAAGCACCATCATCAACACATTGTTCATGTCAAGTGTCACAATGGCATTTTTATGTCTAAAATGTCTGTCAAAAATGTGGAGGCGCTACCTTGCGCTATGTACACATCTAGACAGCAGCTAAAAATATACAGGATGGTCCATTGGTCGTTACCGGGCCAAATATCTCACAAAATAAGCGTTAAACGAAAAACTACAAAGAACGAAACCTGTCTAGCTTGAAGGGGGAAACCAGATGGTGCTATGGTTGGGCCGCTAGATGGCGCTTCCATAGGTGAAACGGATACCAACTGCGTTTTTTTAAATAGGAACACCCATTTTTTATTACATATTCGTGTGGTACATAAAGAAATATGAATGTTCTAGTTGTACCACTTTTTTCGCTTTGTGACCGATGGCTCTGTAATAGTCACAAACGTATAAGTACGTGGTTCACGTAACATTCCGCCACTGCGGACGGCATTTGCTTCGTGATACATTACCCGTGTTAAAATCGACCGTTTACCAATTGCGGAAAAGGTCGATATAGTGTTGATGTATGGCTATTGTGATCAAGATGCCCAATGGGCGTGTGCTATGTATGCTACTCTGTGTCCTGGACTACATCATACAAGTATCCGGACCGTTCGCTGGAAAGTTATGTTATTTAAGGAAACAGGAAGTGTTCAGGCACATGTGAAACGTCAACCACGACCTGCAACAAATGATGATGCCCAAGTAGGTGTTTTAGCTGCTATCGCGGCTAATCCGCACGTCAGTGGCACACAAATTGTGAGAGAATCGGGAATCTCAAAAACCTCGATGTTGAGAATTCTACATCAACATCGATTTCTTCCGTACCATATGTCTATGCAGCAGGAATTGCTTGCAGACGACTTTGAACGCCATGTACAGTTCTTCCACTGGGCACAAGAGAAATTACGGGACGATGACAGATTTTTGGCACGCGTTCTATTTAGCGTCGAAGCGTCATTCACCAACAGCACTAACGTAAACCGGCATAATACGCCCTATTCGGCAACGGAAAATCCACGATGGCTGCGACAAGTGGAACATCAGCGACATTGGCGGGTTGATGTATGGTGCGGCATTGATGGAGGAAGGATAATTGGCCCCCATTTCATCGATGGCAATCTAAATGGTGCAATGTATGCTGATTTCCTACGTTATGTTATACCGATGTCACTACAAGATGTTTCACTGCATGATACAATGGCGATGTACTTGCAACATGATGGATGTGCAGCACATAGCTCGCGTGCAGTTGAAGCGGTATTGAATAGCATATTTCATTACAGATGGATTGGTCGTCGAAGCACCATACCATGGCGTACACGTTCACTGGATCTGACGTCCCCGGATTTCTTTCTGTGCGGAAAGTTGAAGGATATTTGCTATCGTGTCAATGCATGTGCGAACATTACGGAAGGCGAACTACTCGCTGTTGAGAGGAATGTCGTTACACGTATTGCCAAATGCATTGAGGTTGACGGACTTCATTTTGAGCATTTATTGCATTAATGTGGTATTTACAGATAATCACGCTGTAACAGCATGCGTTCTGAGAAATTATAAGTTCACAAAGGTACATGTATCACATTGGAGCAACCGAAATAAAATGTTCAAACGTATCTGCGTTCTGTATTTTAATTTAAAGAACCTACTTGTTACCAACTGTTCGTCTAAAAAGGTGAGTAATTTGTTTGGGACTATTAAAGCGCCATATATCATAAAGAAGAGAAGAGAAATTTGTTAACATCGAGAATAGATTTAAGTGTCAGGAAGTCATTTCTGAAAGTATTTGTATGGAGTGTAGCCATGTATGGAAGTGAAACATGGACAATAAATAGTTTAGAAAGGAAGAGAATAGAAGCTTTCGAAATGTGGTGCTACAGAAGAATGCTGAAGATTAGATGGGTAGATCACGTAACTAATGAGGAGGTATTGAATAGGATTGGGGAGAGGAGAAGTTTGTGGCACAACTTGACTACAAGAAGGTATCGATTGGTAGGACATGTTCTGAGGCATCAAGGGATCACAAAATTAGCATTGGAGGGCAGCGTGGAGGGTAAAAACCGTAGAGGGAGACCAAGAGATGAATACACCAAGCAGATTCAGAAGGATGTAGGCTGCAGTAGGTACTGGGAGATGGAGAAGCTTGCACAGGATAGAGTAGCATGAAGAGTTGCATCAAACCAGTCTCAGGACTGAAGACCACAACAACAACAACAACAACAACAACAACAACAGAGAAAGCTTTTGACAATGTTGACTGGAATACTCTCTTTCAAATGCTGAAGGTGGCAGGGGTAAAATACAGAAAGATAAGGCTATTTAAAATTTGTACAGAAACCAGATGGCAGTTATAAGAGTCGAGGGATGTGAGAGGGAAGCAGTGGTTAGGAAGCGAGTGAGACAGAGTTTTAGCCTCTCCCCGTTGTTATTCATTCTGTATATTGAGCAAGCAATAAAGGAAACAAAAGAAAAATTCAGAGTAGGTATTAAAATCCATGGAGAAGAAATTAAAACTTTGCGGTTCGCCGATGACACTGTAATTCTGTCAGAGACAGCAAAGGACTTGGAAGAGCAGTTGAACGGAATGGACAGTGTCTTGAAAGGAGGATATAAGATGAACATTAACAAAAGCAAAATGAGGATAATGGAATGTAGTCTAATTAAGTCGGGTGATGCTGAGGGAATTAGATTAGGAAATGAGACACTTAAAGTACCATAGTAGATGAGTTTTGCTATTTGGGAAGCAAAATAACTGATGATGGTCGAACTAGAGAGGATATAAACTGCAGACTGGCGATGGCAAGAAAAGCGTTTCTGAAAAAGAGAAATTTGTTAACATCAAGTATAAATTTAAGTGTCAGGAAGTCATTTCTGAAAGTATTTTTATGGAGTGCAGCCATGTATGGAAGTGAAACATGGACAATAAATAGTTTGCCCAAGAAGAGAATAGAAGCTTTCGAAAAGTGGTGCTACAGAAGAATATTGAAGATTAGATCGGTAGATCACATAACTAATGAGGAGGTAATGAATAGAATTGGGGAGCAGAGGAGTTTGTGGCACAACTTGACTAGAAGAAGGGATCGGTTGGTAGGACATGTTCTGAGGCATCAAGGGATCACAAATTTAGTATTGGAGGGCAGAGTGGAGGGTAAAAATCATAGAGGGAGACCAAGAGATGAATACACTAAGCAGGTTCAGAAGGATGTAGGTTGCAGTAAGTACTGGGAGATGAAGAAGGTTGCACAGGATAGAGTAGCATGGAGAGCTGCATCCAAACAGTCTCAGGACTTAAGACCACAACAACAACAACAACATATCACAAAGCGAAAAAAGTGGTCCTAGTAAAACATTCATATTTCTTTACGTATTACACGAATATGTAATAAAAAATGGGGGTCCCTATTTTAAAAAACGCATTTGATATTCATTTGACCAATGGCAACGCCATCTACCGGGCCAACCATAGTGCCATCTGGTTTTCCCCTTCAAGCTATATAAGTTTCGTTCTTTGTCGTTTTTTCGTTTGACGCTTATTTCGTGAGATATTTGGTCCGGCCACGATCATTGGCCTACCCTGTATATCATAAATGTGTACACAATCTATACGTCCAAGCGTTACAAAGTAATTACTATATCTCACGTAAATCATGTAGCACGGTTGAAGAGTCCGTAATTAAGTGCCAAAGTGTTATGGCCTTGTCTAAAGAGTCTTTAAAATTTATCAAAATGTGTAAACAAATTGGCATTTTGATGTTAGGCCTTCTCAAGCCTGTGATACTGGTACTGGTTAAATCAGATTTTCTTCACCTGGCATTTTAGAAGTTTTTCTGTAATACTTCATCCTACCAAGCACCATTTTAGGGGAGAAGTTTGGTTTTAATAGTGTCTAACATCAGTAATAATTAGTACATGTTATTGACTGCCAAATAAAGCTCTTTTATTACTCAGTGTTGTTGACTTTGTAATAACGCATTTTTATTACTTTGGATCTTGGACATATTTGTGGTGTCATGTCATCATGCCATCAATGTCAATAACCAACATTTCACGCCATGATGACAACATTAAAAGAGCTCTCGTGGACAGGATACTGACCTGCTCATGCGATGTCATGCTTCAGTTAAGTACTTTGCTTGCTGGATCAAGTCTCCTTCCTGGCACTAACAGGTCTCAACTTT
Source organism: Schistocerca cancellata (assembly GCF_023864275.1). Taxonomy (NCBI): domain Eukaryota; kingdom Metazoa; phylum Arthropoda; class Insecta; order Orthoptera; family Acrididae; genus Schistocerca; species Schistocerca cancellata. The sequence continues at coordinate 987,943,009 of NC_064627.1, forward strand.
CTAACAATTTTCCGTTACTGAACAAGTCAGAACTTGCTCATAATGGTTTTAACACACTCAGCTGACAATGTACAGGCCGTTTCTTAGAATTATGGTTACCACTGGTGACTTATTTGGCGATTTGTTAGAGTTTCGTGTAGCAATGCTGATATAATGGGCTACTTGTCATAACTTTGTTCATCAACAGTGATCTGTGGGACACTTTGTTGCAATTGAATGGTTTGGTGGAAGACAGTGCTAATCCTCTGTTGAGAAAGGATTAAACTCGCTGTTGTTTTCGCATGCACCACATGCTGGTAATAACTGTATTTGCTGCTGTAAAGAGCTGTGTAATGTACTGTGTGTCGTAGGAGGAATGATCAATATTCAGGGATACAGGAAGGAACGATCATTCGAAGTAGAAAAAGTATTGTAAATTTAGGCTCTAAATCGCACATCCTAAGAGGTAAGATCAGTTCTTCATCATGGATCCAATGACATAATTCTTTGCTATGGCATGCTCCTTGCTTTCCATACTTTGAGAGGCTATGCTACGGACCAAATGAAGAAAAAAAGTCAAGTATAGAAGGGCGCTAAGGCCATACTTCAAGAGTGAGAAGATGGTTTTCAGTTTCGCTACTGTGAAACAGAAATCTTCTGCTGATCTGAAGATGAAGTTAATGTCAGATGAATTCAGAAAGAAACGATATGGAGGCTGTAAAATTAAAACCGCTCAAAAAATTGTTTTGCCACTGCCTGAGGAAGAAGTTGAGGACCTCATAAAAGTGTTGAGGTCTTAAACTCACTGTTAGCAGGAGCTGAGTGCACATCCATGTGATGTCAGAGCAAGCACACGTAAGCGTCAACTGTCCAAGGCACTCATTCATTCTCAAAGTAATGAAATAAACACTTCAAGAGAAGAAAAATAGTGTGTAGTGTGTTGTGTGGTGGGAAACCATGCTTGCTTCCACTGGAAAATTGTCATTTTCAATGACGTTCGAAGTGATTACACCATATCTCGTCTTCAGCGATCAATCGTGACAGGAACTCATTCCTTTCCTTGGAGTGGCACTGCATCTCTTCGAGAGACACTCACATTCGACTAACTTCCTCTGCTGGCTGAAGTTTTAAGGCACCCACTGGCTCACACTTTCCGAAATTTCAGTTTGTCCTCAGCGAGTGAACACCTCCAATGATCAGTGTGACCTCTGCAGCAACGACGCCTACCACAAATCATTAGTTCTGAGTAATGGGGACAGCCAGCTACTGTCCTCCTTACCACGTGACATCTGTTAATGACATCACCCTTCCTTTTACTCGCTTTACTATTTGTTGTTCTAAACTGTCGGAAAATGTAACGTCACTGGACAGACACGATACTAGAGGTGTATCCAAAATAGTAAGTAATAAAACAGTTCAATTAGCCAGTCAGTAACATAGATTACACTTTTCTTCTTCCCCACTACAATGCTGTCTGGGGAGGCGAAGCACCTGTGAAAACATCAGGTGACAAAAGTTTGATCTTTGTAGGCCATTCACGGGTAACAAGTTGAAGTAGGTCTGCCATCGAAATGACAGAATCTATCAATCTTCTGATAAATGTTACAAACGATATAGACATGGAAATAGAAATTAATTTGCGAGTCCACAGCCATGTGTCAGGCCTTAGTTGAGCCATGGTAATAAAATTCTGACAACTGACAGAAATACTGCCTTTGTGTTGGTGATGAGATGGGAAACTGGGAATTTGTGGTAAGGTCTTATGGGACCAAACTGCTGAGGTCATCGGTCCCTAAGCTTACACTCTACTCAATCTACCTTAAAATAACTTATGCTAAGGACACCCATGCCCGAGGGAGTACTCTAACCTCCGACGGGGGGAGCCGCACGGACCGTGACAAGACGCCTCAGAAAGCACTGCTACCTCGCGCGGTGCTGAAGCGTTTGTGAGATATTTTTATACGTAGAAGTATGCAGGTTACGCTCGTTATGAAATATGACGACATATTAGACGCAAAATAACACTGACATTTGACATAAACACTGTGCTGCTGATGAAGCTTATGTATTTTCGAAATATATTTTAGACGTGGAAATACTTTAAGTTATATCCTAAAGGTTGTGTCTGTTTGGGAGGGCATACATCACTCTCACCAGTAGTAATTAGCGAGCTCTAATATTTTAGTGATAAATAGAATAAAACACGTAAGGTTTAATAACCAAGTAATCATACAACGAATGTTTCCATAAACAAGAGCAACTGAAAGAGAAGAAAGGCCTGCAGATCTTAATATAATATGTAATACACGAATGAACAGCTTGTGACAGTAACTTTTGTGTGGACGTGTGTTAGCGTTTCGCTTATAACCTCCACTGGGAAATTTGGCAGTTTACCAAGTTGTGTGCACGTAAATTCAGAATACAGAAAATATTTAACTTGCTGAAAGTTCATTTAACTCAAGCGTGAGATTCCGCTGGCTGTGTAACGGTAAGCCGGCCGGGGTGGCCAAGCGGTTCTAGGCGCTACAGTCTGGAACCGCGCGACCGCTACGGTCGCTGGTTCGAATCCTGCCTCGGGCATGGATGTGTGTGATATACTTAGGTTAGTTAGGTTTAAGTAGTTCTGAGTTCTTGGGGACTGATGACCTCAGAAGTTCAGTCCCATAGTGCTCAGAGCCATTTGAACCATTTGTGTAACGGTAACAGTTCAGTGAAACAGTGCTACAACACGTCTCATTTTAGTGTGCAGTAACACAGAATCATACCAAATATTACCTTACCTAATTCATTCAAACTAACTAGCAAGAAAACAGGCTGTATGTAACAACAATTGTCAGTGACCACTCGGTATATGTATATCACTTGTTGCAGTTCAGTAAGAATGACACACTTGAACGTAGACACAAGACAGGAAGGTCTCTCGGTACTGTGGCACAGCTAAATAAATTATTTGTTGGAAAATATTTTTCTTTCAAATATTTTCATACATTTGTATTAATAGTCCCACTAATGTGTTATCCATTAAGAACAGTCTGCACAGTTTAAAACATTCTGGGGATAATCCAGCTCACCTCTCTTGTTAAACATCCTACATAGTGTCATCACAAAGATAATCCACAAACATCAAAGCGAAAGAAACCTTAAACTACATAAATAGTTAACACCGAAGAATTTGCGACTATGCAGAACGAAATGAAGTTATAAATGATGCAGCAACCAGCCTCCAGGTGGTAATAATCCGTATCTCCTCCAAACGTATTCCTCTGCATGTAAGTAGGCGGAAGGATAATGGCATATGGAGTACTACTGATAACCAAGTCCGTAAATTGAACTTCAACACAGAATATAAATTGTATTAACCTTACCAAATGTCTTCCAGATTCTGCAACAACATTGATTCCATCAAACAACAGTGACTTCATCAGAAGAGAAAGGTTCATTAGAAACCTCTCAAAATACACACTTATTAACACTTCTAACTACACACATCAAAAAAAGTTCTACATCACCTCGGTTACGAGAGTTTCGGAGCCTGTTTAGAAAACTGGAATATACACTCCTGGAAATGGAAAAAAGAACACATTGACACCGGTGTGTCAGACCCACCATACTTGCTCCGGACACTGCGAGAGGGCTGTACAAACAATGATCACACGCACGGCACAGCGGACACACCAGGAAACGCGGTGTTGGCCGTCGAATGGCGCTAGCTGCGCAGCATTTGTGCACCGCCGCCGTCAGTGTCAGCCAGTTTGCCGTGGCATACGGAGATCCATCGCAGTCTTTAACACTGGTAGCATGCCGCGACAGCGTGGACGTGAACCGTATGTGCAGTTGACGGACTTTGAGCGAGGGCGTATAGTGGGCATGCGGGAGGCCGGGTGGACGTACCGCCGAATTGCTCAACACGTGGGGCGTGAGGTCTCCACAGTACATCGATGTTGTCGCCAGTGGTCGGCGGAAGGTGCACGTGCCCGTCGACCTGGGACCGGACCGCAGCGACGCACGTATGCACGCCAAGACCGTAGGATCCTACGCAGTGCCGTAGGAGACCGCACCGCCACTTCCCAGCAAATTAGGGACACTGTTGCTCCTGGGGTATCGGCGAGGACCATTCGCAACCGTCTCCATGAAGCTGGGCTACGGCCCCGCACACCGTTAGGCCGTCTTCCGCTCACGCCCCAACATCGTGCAGCCCGCCTCCAGTGGTGTCGCGACAGGTGTGAATGGAGGGACGAATGGAGACATGTCGTCTTCAGCGATGAATAGTGCACGGTACATCCCAACCGTCATCGAACCCATCGTTCTACCATTCCTAGACCGGCAAGGGAACTTGCTGTTCCAACAGGACAATGCACGTCCGTATGTATCCCGTGCCACCCAACGTGCTCTAGAAGGTGTAAGTCAACTACCCTGGCCAGCAAGATCTCCGGATCTGTCCCCCATTGAGCATGTTTGGGACTGGATGAAGCGTCGTCTCACGCGGTCTGCACGTCCAGCAGGAACGCTGGTCCAACTGAGGCGCCAGGTGGAAATGGCATGGCAAGCCGTTCCACAGGACTACATGCAGCATCTCTACGATCGTCTCCATGGGAGAATAGCAGCCTGCATTGCTGCGAAAGGTGGATATACACTGTACTAGTGCCGACATTGTGCATGCTCTGTTGCCTGTGTCTATGTGCCTGTGGTTCTGTCAGTGTGATCATGTGATGTATCTTACCCCAGGAATGTGTCAAAAAAGTTTCCCCTTCCTGGGACAATGGATTCACGGTGTTCTTATTTCAATTTCCAGGAGTGTAGATTAACATAAACATCATTTTCGCCCTTTTTATTGCTCATGAGGACATCACATTGCACGTTGAACCACCGTACAGCGAGACCATGAGAGATGGTAATCCAGATAACTGTACACACCGGTACCTTTAATACCCAGTAGCCCGTCCTCTTGCATTGATGCTTGAATGTATTCGTCGTGGCATACTATCAACAAGTTCTTCAAGGCCCTGTTGGTCCAGGTTATCCCATTCCTTCATGGCGTTTCGGCGAAAATCCCTCAGAGTGGTTGGTGGTCACGTCGTCCACAAATAGCGCTCTTCAGTCCATCCTAGGAGTGTTCGATAGGGTTCATGTCTGAAGAACATGCTTGCCACTCTAGTCGAGCGATGTCGTCACCCTGAAGGAAATCATTGACAAGATGTGCACGATGCGAACATGAATTGTCGTCCATGAAGACGAATGCCTCGCCAATATGCTGCCGATATGGTTGCACTGTCGGCCGGAGGATGACATCACGTATCGTACAGCCGTTATGGCACCTTCCATGCCCACCAGCGGCATACGTCGGCCCCACATAACGCCACCCCAAAGCAGCAGGGAACCTCCACCTTGCTGCACTCGGTGGACAGTGTATCTAAGGCATTCAGCCCGACCGGGTTGCCTCCAAAGTCGTCTATGACGATTGTCTGCTTGAAGGCATATGCGACATTCATCGGTGAAAACATGATGCCAGTCCTCAGCGGTCAGTTCTGCATGTTGTTTGGCCCATCTGTACCACGCCACATGGTGTAGTGGTTGCAAAGATGGACCTCACCATGGACGTCTGGAGTGAAGTTGCGCATCATGCAGCCTATAGCGCACAGTTTGAGTTATATCACGACGTCCTGTGGCTGCACGAAAAGCATTATTCAACACGGTGGCGTTACTGTCAGGGTTCCTCGTAGGCATAATCCTCAAGTAGCGGTCATCAACTGCAGTAGTAGCCCATTGGCGGCCTGAGCGAGGCATGTCATCGACAGTTCCTGTCTCTCTGTATCTCCTCCATGTCCGAACAACATCGTTCTCGTTGACTCAGAGACGCCTGGACACTTCCATTGTTGAGAGTCCTTTCTGGCACAAAGTAACAATGCGGACGCGATCGAACCGGCGTATCGACCGTCTAGGCACGGTTGAACTACAGGCAACACGAGCCGTGCACCTCCTTTCTGGTGGAATGACTGGAACTGATAGGCCCCCTCCGTCTAATAGGCGTTGCTCATACATCGTTCTTTACAGCTTTGGGCGAGTTTAGTGACCTCTCTGAACAGTCAAAGGGACTGTGTCTGTGATACAATACCCACAGTCAACGTCTATCTTCAGGAGTTCTGCGAACTGGGGTGATTCAAAACATTTTTTGATGTGTGTATTATTCACTAACCTGTCTAAGAAAATAATCTAATGGGCTGACATCCTTCGGCCAACAAACCCATATCGCTTCCAAGCCACCGACAAATCCTACTGTCTGATATCCAGCTGACTCGACAAAAACTTACTTGCAATGCAGTGGCAGAAATTGTGAAAGTATCTGAATCGATATTTTGAAAGTGGTTAACATAAGATCTCGAAGGTACTAGTAAAATAAATATTACTGATCATGCCGAGTAGTAATACATATGGTGAGGAAATAAGAAGACAACTAACAGCAGTCTTTCAAATTCTACGTACTTCTGTCGCACATTTAAGACGTGGACATCATTTAAGTTACTCTTTCATCCAAAAGTGGCGCTTAGCGAATTAGTTTTTGAGTAGAACCTCATTCAGACGTAGGATGAAAAGACAACTGCCTGCTTACAAGTGAACCTCCACATCGCACCCCCCTCAGATTTAGTTATGTTGCCACAGTGGATAGGCCTTGAAATACTGAACACAGATCAATTAAGAAAACGGGAAGAAGTTGTGTGGAACTATGAATAAAATAAGCAAATTATACAAACTGAGTAGTCCATGTGCAAGATAGGCAATATCAAGGATAGTCTGAGCTCAGGAACGCCGTGGTCCAGTGGTTAGCGTGAGCAGCTGCGGGTCGAGAGGTCAAGTCTTCCCTCGAGTGAAAAATTTTCTTTCATTACTTTCGCAAAGTTATGATCTGTCCGTTCGTTCAATAACGTCTCTGTTCACTGTAGTAAGCTTAGTGTCTGTGTTTTGCGACCGCTCCGCTAAACCGTGCGATTAGTAGACTAAAGGACGTGCCTCTCCAATGGGAACCGAGATCATTTGATCGCAAGGTCATAGGTCAACCGATTACACCACAGGAAAACACGTCTGATATATTCTATACGACACTGGCGACGGCATGTGCGTCGACCCACCTAACTTGTACATTTGTCGAATGGGTAAAAAGATTCTTCTACCTTGCCCGATTTAGGTTTTCTCGTGGATGTGATAATCACTCCAAAAAAGTGATGAAAACATAAGACTTTGTCACATAAACTGCAACAAATGAATACAACAGTTTCACAGTCGCACAGTTTGAAACGTCCCCTTTGAAAAATTATACAAGACTGTGCTTAAACTGACACACAATATTTTTAGCGCAACGCAATCTGACTTTCAAAAATCCCTACAAAAGAATGTCCCTGACTAACATTAATCTATACCTTTCACAAATCACTTACCTCACAAAAATCTTCATTACTCAAACTACTGCAATACAGCGAGCGCCACTACTGCCAGCTAAATAAAAGATTCAAACTACGGAAGGCACTAACTACTGATAGGGATAGTTAGCAAATGAAAGATTTTAATAGAGAACAAACAATGTATTTACCTTAATAGTCATATGATATCCAGTATTACAAACTTCAAAACTCCGCCATCTCTCTCCCCACATCCACCACTGCTGGCGGCTCACCTCCAACTGCGCAACGCTATACGCTGTTCACATCCAGCTGCCGCTGCCCAACACTACAATGCAGACAACAATGCAAACTAGCCACAGACTGCACACAGCACAGCCACTGATTTTCATACAGAGCCCTACGTAACGTTACCAATAAGAAAACATAAACAGCCTACTTACAAGTTATCCCTGTGCTCTGTCAAAGCATATGTTTTTAACGTTTTCAAATTTTTACGTGTGTAGACCGTCAAATCCTGCATATGTCCAAGCAAATCTGAACATGTCCTGGAATTTTGGAGAGCGAAGCTGATCATGTGTGAGTGCCTGAACTTTGATAATTGACACACGATCACGTAAACAATACTGCTCTGTGTACCTGTGCAGCTTCGCAAAATAATTGTCTGAAAATAAAGAATTAAACTTTTCACTCGAGGGAAGACTTGAATCAAGGACCTCTCATTTCGCAGCTGCTGATGCTAACCACGAGACCGCGGCGCTCCCGAGCTCACATTTGCCTTAATGTTGCTTATCTTGCGCATGGACTACTCAGTTTGTATATTTTGCTTATTTTTCTCATAGTTCCATACGACTTCTTCCTGTATTCTCGAGTGATCTGTATTCAGTTTTTCAAGGCCAATCCACTGCGCCAACTTATAACGAAATCTGAGGGGGTGCGATGTGGAGGTTCCCTTGTTAGAATCAGTTTTAGTCGAATGTGGTTTTGCAGATTTATAGACATATTTAGATATGGAACACTTATTTGCTCCTAAGAGTTAGTTCCGTAGTAATAACATTGTGACAACGGACATGAGCATCTGTAAGCCTTGCTGTTGTATTTTTGACAAACATATTATGCATGGAAATACTGGAGGTTATACCTTTGAAATACACTCCTGGAAATGGAAAAAAGAACACATTGACACCGGTGTGTCAGACCCACCATATTTGCTCCGGACACTGCGAGAGGGCTGTACAAGCAATGATCACACGCACGGCACAGCGGACACACCAGGAACCGCGGTGTTGGCCGTCGAATGGCGCTAGCTGCGCAGCATTTGTGCACCGCCGCCGTCAGTGTCAGCCAGTTTGCCGTGGCATACGGAGCTCCATCGCAGTCTTTAACACTGGTAGCATGCCGCGACAGCGTGGACGTGAACCGTATGTGCAGTTGACGGACTTTGAGCGAGGGCGTATAGTGGGCATGCGGGAGGCCGGGTGGACGTACCGCCGAATTGCTCAACACGTGGGGCGTGAGGTCTCCACAATACATCGATGTTGTCGCCAGTGGTCGGCGGAAGGTGCACGTGCCCGTCGACCTGGGACCGGACCGCAGCGACGCACGGATGCACGCCAAGACCGTAGGATCCTACGCAGTGCCGTAGGGGACCGCACCGCCACTTCCCAGCAAATTAGGGACACTGTTGCTCCTGGGGTATTGGCGAGGACCATTCGCAACCGTCTCCATGAAGCTGGGCTACGGTGCCGCACACCGTTAGGCCGTCTTCCGCTCACGCCCCAACATCGTGCAGCCCGCCTCCAGTGGTGTCGCGACAGGCGTGAATGGAGGGACGAATGGAGACGTGTCGTCTTCAGCGATGAGAGTCGCTTCTGCCTTGGTGCCAATGATGGTCGTATGCGTGTTTGGCGCCGTGCAGGTGAGCGCCACAATCAGGACTGCATACGACCGAGGCACACAGGGCCAACACCCGGCATCATGGTGTGCGGAGCGATCTCCTACACTGGCCGTACACCACTGGTGATCGTCGAGGGGACACTGAATAGTGCACGGTACATCCAAACCGTCATCGAACCCATCGTTCTACCATTCCTAGACCGGCAAGGGAACTTGCTGTTCCAACAGGACAATGCACGTCCGCATGTATCCCGTGCCACCCAACGTGCTCTAGAAGGTGTAAGTCAACTACCCTGGCCAGCAAGATCTCCGGATCTGTCCCCCATTGAGCATGTTTGGGACTGGATGAAGCGTCGTCTCACGCGGTCTGCACGTCCAGCACGAACGCTGGTCCAACTGAGGCGCCAGGTGGAAATGGCATGGCAAGCCGTTCCACAGGACTACATGCAGCATCTCTACGATCGTCTCCATGGGAGAATAGCAGCCTGCATTGCTGCGAAAGGTGGATATACACTGTACTAGTGCCGACATTGTGCATGCTCTGTTGCCTGTGTCTATGTGCCTGTGGTTCTGTCAGTGTGATCATGTGATGTATCTGACCCCAGGAATGTGTCAAAAAAGTTTCCCCTTTCTGGGACAATGAATTCACGGTGTTCTTATTTCAATTTCCAGGAGTGTATTTTGGAAGACGTTATAGACGTGGAATGAGCGTTGTGATAGTTAACATAGACATTGTGTTGCTGACGAAGTTTCCATATTTTGGACGTACACACTGACAGAAAAAAAAACCGTAACACCAAAAAATAATTAATGTACAACAATGAAGTTTGGGGAATACATTTGTCTACGTAACATATATAGGTGATGAACATTTCAAGATTATAGGTTAATACAGAAGCGAGAAAAGTCATCGCAAATGCGAAACACTGGTACAATAATAGCCAGTGTAACCGACAGAATGTTAAATGCAAGCTTGTATATGTGCACGCATTGTCGTACAGGTGCCGGTTTTCAGTTGGTGGGATCGAGTTTATTACCTATTGTAGTTGTTCGACCTGTGTATGGATGGTTAATGCTGTTTGTGGATGACGCTGGAGTTCTCGTACGATGATGTCACATATGTTTCCGATTGGAGAAATATCTGGTAATCGAGCAGACCATGGTAACATGTCGATACACTGTAGAGCTTGTTGGGTTATAACAGCGGTGTGTGGAAGAGCGTTATCCTGATTGAAATCACGTCCTAGAATGCTGTTCATGAATGGCAGCCGAACTGATGGAATGAGAAGACTGATATACAAATTTTCAGCCTGTGTGTGTGGGATAACCACGAAAGTGTTCCTACTGTCAACGAAGCGGCATCCGGGACAATAACTGTAGGTGTAGGTCCAGTGTGTCTAGCACGCAAACAGGTTGGTTTCAGGCCCTCATTTGGCCTTCTCGTAACCAACACAGTGCCATCGGCGGCACCGATAAACACAACAGACCTTCATCCTGACCGTTTGAGACCACTGAAGTCTAAAGTAGCGATGGTTTGGGGTCACTGGAATGCACGCCACAGGGCTTCTGGCTCGGAGCTGTCCTTTACGGAACTTATCTGTAACACTTTGCTGTGTCACTGTTGTGCCAACTGTTTCTTAAATTGCAGACACATACGCAGTAAGATGCGCAAGAGACATACGCCAAATATGATGGTCTTCCCGCTCGGCAGTGGCACGTGGCCTTTCGGAGCCCAGTCTTCTTGCGACCAAACATTCGCGTGATTACCACTGCCAGCAGCCATGCACAGTGATTACATTCCTGCCATGTGAGTATTGCAGAAGAAACAGCAAGCTTATCGTAGCCCCATTACATGATCTCGTTCGAAGTCAGTGGGGTGTTGATAATGGTATGTTTGTCGCCTTAAAAGCAATCTTGACTAACAACAGTTCACCACGCCCAATCTCAAAGATAAGTAACGCTCATGACCGTTACTGCGTGTATTCAAATTAAAGCTTATCTGCATCCTCATACTGGTGCTACTAGCACCAATGTTATGCATCTGCGGCAAAAGTGAAATAGACATCACCTTTCAGATGTCGAAACAAGCCTATCAACTGTCGTTTGTATCGCACAACTCCTCCTTGGTGTTGCGATACCTTTCCGTTAATATATTTGGGGCTTGGAATTACTGTAAACTACACCTTTTACGCATTTCTGACGTACATTTTAGAGTGGGAAACTCTGTATGCTACTCTTCCCTCCTTAAACATCTTCATTTCATTTTTAGGCATATCACCATGAGGCCTAGTGTGGGATGTCAACTGCCTGCCTAACATATTGTTTTAGCCACATGTGTTTTGTACAAATACAAAAGAATTTACACATGGAAATAGCTTTGTGGAATTTAATTTGAGAGTAGATTAAAGTAAGACATCGTAGCAATGCAGAGGCGTGCTGCTGGATTAGTTACTGCTCAGTTGATTCAAAATACAAATATTGCGGAGATGTATAAGGGTACAGGAATATGAGCAGGAATGGAAGAGGACTAAAATTGAGCCTTTTAAGATTTCTCCCCCTTCATGATTTCTCCCCAGTCACTTGAATTATATACCTATCAACCACTGTTCAATTTATTCATCAATTTTTTTTTTCATTTTGTTTCTTAAGTACGATTCAAACTAGCTATATAAAAGGTTGTCAGTTCCATAACATGTTTTGCTAATAGTGCAACATGATCTACACAGTCAAATGCCTTGGAAGAAATCACACATTATACCAGTTAGCTGTATTTTATTATTTAAGGCTCGTAATATAAGTTGGGTAAATGTATAAACAGCATTCCGAGTAGAGCAACCATTCTGAAAATCAAACTGCGTATGCTAATAAAAATTGTTTGTACTTAAATTTGAGCCTACTCTTGCGTGCATTACTTTTACGAACATTTTTGAAAAAAAAAATATATATGGCTAGTATTCGCGACTTACCACCGAACTATTCCACTGCCGCCAACGTAAATTTCACATACGAAGCGAAACGAAAAGGTAAGGCAAATTAAGGATCGTAGAGAGTTATACGGACTCCTGTATATAAGAAGGGTCTAAGAACGCAGTGGCAAAACTGCAGACCGATATCCGTAACATCGGTTTGCTGAAGAATTCTTGAACATATTCTGAGTTCGAATGTAATATATTTCCTAGAGACCGAAAGCTTATGTCCACAAATCAGTACGGATTTAAAAAGCATCGAAAGCGCGAAAGTCAGGTTTCCCTTTTCTCACATTATACTGTGTATACTATGGACGAAGGGCAAAAAGCGTATTCCATGTTTATAGATTTCAGAAAACCATTCAACACGATGCGCTACTGCAGACTGTTAACGAAAACAGGATCAAATGGAATAGGTTCCCAGATAGGTGAATGGCTCGAGGAATTCATAAATAATAGAATGCAGTATGTTGTCCTCGATGGAGTATTCATCAGGGTTCGTCAGGAGTGGCCCAGGAAATGCTAACGACTGGTGTTGCTTTCTGTCTACATAAATGATCTGCTGAAAGTGGTGGGCATCAATCTGTGGTTGTTTGCTGATGATTCTGTCGGAAGGTAGTCCTATGGTGCTCAGAGCCATTTGAACCATTTGTGGGAAGGTGTAGAACTTGAGTGACTGTAGGAGGAGCCAAGATGGGTTAGACAAAATTTGTAGTTGGAGTGATAAATGGTAGCTAGCTGTAAATGAGGAAAAATGTAAGTTAATGAGGATGAGTAGGAAAAACAAACCCCTAATGTTCGGATACAGAAGTGATAGTGTCCTGCTTGATACCGTCACGTCGTTAAAACATGTGGGCGCCACGTTGCAGAGCCCCTTTACAGATGAACTACACTTTCCTAAAATTCTCCCAATAAATTTTAGTCGACTATTCGCCATCCCTACCAAAATCCTCAGATGCGTAGTAGTGGGAGTGTGATGATTGTAGTAGGGATGCTGAATAGTCGACTTCGGTTTATTGGGGGAATTTAAGCAAAGAGTAGCTCGCCTGTAAAAGAGGTTAGCAACGTTGCATAATAATGAGCATGGCGAGGCAGCGCTCTGCCGTCAGCACTGTGTCGGTTGTGGGACGCTGAGTCAGGGTCCTGGGCAGTGTGGCGCGTGGCAGTTGGCCTCTGGAGAAGGAGGCCGTGACGACAGGTGCTGACGCACGGTACTGTTTGCGACGCACAAGAGCGTGCAGAGTCGAACCGTGGGTCTCAGCGTGGACCGCAGCGGCGGCGGCGGCTTGGAGTGTTCTGGCGCAAAACAGCGAGCAACAGATTATGCCCGTACAGGCTATGGCGGCTCGGTAGCTAGGTGGCCGGGTGTGATCTGTGGACCCCCAAGTGGGTGCTCCGGCATGAGTGGAATTCGGCTGGCAGGTGGTCCTCCAATTCTACATCTACATCTACATGGTTACTCTGCAATTCACACTCAAGTGCCTGGCAGAGGGTTCATCGAACCATTTTCACACTACTTCTCAGAGCCGGCCGCGGTGGCCGTGCGGTTCTAGGCGCTTCAGTCCGGAACCGCGGGACTGCTACGGTACCAGGTTCGAATCAAGCCTCGGGCAAGGATGTGTGTGATGTCCTTAGGGTAGTTAGGTTCAAGTAGTTCTAAGTTCTAGGGGACTGATGACCTAAGATGTAAAGTCCCATAGTGCTCAGAGCCATTTGAACCATTTGAACTACTTCTCTACCATTTCACTCTCGAATGGCGCGTGGCAAAAGGGAACACTTAAATCTTTCCGTTCGAGCTCTGATTTCTCTTATTTTATTATGATCATCATTTCTCCCGACGTGGGTGGGTGTCAACAAAATACAGTGTGTTTATAAAAGAATATCGACATTTTAACACTTTATAATATTTATTATACTATATATTATATATTTATTATATTATTATAATATTTATTACATTATATATTTATTATATCGGGATTTTAACGGTTTATAATATTTATTATATTAAACTTACGGTCATAAATGATATGTCAAATGAATGAGCAACTCAAACAGTTTTACCAAGAACCTTATAAATGTTCAATGTGAGCACCATTTGTCACACGGCGCACATCAAGTCTGCAGCCGTGTTCTTCCCAAACGTTGATAAGTGTGTCTTCAGTGGTTGCAGCAACAGCTACTTCAATCCGATTTCTTAATTTAGTGAGGTCTGCTGGTAGCGGAGACACGTACACACGACCCTTGATGAAGCCCCAAAGGAAAAAATCACATGGCGTTAGGTCGGGTTGTAAGGGATCTGTGATCCCACAAATATAGATGCTAATATCCGACATTCAGGTCGATAGTGCTCAGGAGTCTATTCTCGAGCGCTGCAGGAGTCAGTGAGACTACTGTTGAGTGTGTAGTAGTACTGGAGAGAGTCGAGCGAGCAGTGGTGCGGGAGAGACAGGCAAGAATGGTGGTCGAGTGAATTGTAAACAGTAAAATTGACCGGACTATGACGAGTGAGCACGTCCCCCTGATCGTTGTGGAGTTGACCCTCACTAATACGGATTCGCGAGTGATATTATACCAAGAGTGACAAGTGCCGAATTACGTGTTTCGCGTCAACCGCGTCGGTCAGCAACAACCATGGATAGCAGTGAGGATTGTTGTGAACGTTAACCATCAGCATTGCGTGTGACGATGTACTGAAAATCAGCAACCAATAAAAAGATATAACTGTAATTGGACGTCTAAGGCGAAGGTAGCAACTGCCTCAGGATTTGTCTGTTAGTAGAAAATGTACAGTTTGTACATCGCAACCTTTGTGGTCCTTAATAATAGACAAATTTTCAATCATTCCACTATTCAGTTGCAAACAGCCGCACTCGGTTGAAATACCCCCGAAACCACAGCAGAAAAACCGATAGCCTTTCATCCATGAAGCACACGGTCATATAATTATAATAACTAACTGTTTGGTGGCTTCGATAAATTACACAAAATCTAGTAAAGGAATTTAAACGAGGGTGTTTCAGGGTGAACGTGGAAGCCATGTAAAGCAAGCCCTGTCATTGGGCCCCTTGCGGCCGGTCCAGCGTTTTGGTACAGTGAAGTTCAACCAATCGCGTACTTCGCTAAGCCAGTGAGGTGGCGCACCATCTTGCTGGAAAATGAAGTTCTCTGGCTCATCTTCTTCCAACTGAGGGATGAGCCATTGCTCTAGCGTATCGAGGTAAGAAGTGCCAGTTACAGTTGGTTCATCAAAAAAGAAAGGCCCATAAACTTTCCGCAGGGATGGTGCTCTCATTGAACATTTATAAGGTTCTTGGTAAAACTGTTTGAGTTGCTCTTTCCTTTGACATATCATTTATAACTGTAAGTTTAATGTAATAAATATTATAAAGCGTTAAGACCCCGATATTCATTTCTAAACACCCTGTATTCTCTCATTCACAAGAGAAAGTTGGTGATTGAAATTTCGCAAATAGAACTCGCAGCAAAGAAAACTGCCTTTGTTTCAGTGACTGCCACCCCAGCTCGCGTATCTTATCAGTGACATTCTCACCCCTATTGCGCGATAACACGTAACAAGCTGGAAGGCACCGAGCCGTAATCACGCGCAGCTAGCTGACCCACAGTTAGTAAAACAGCACCTTGCATGGCAGTTACATGGTCCTTGCCCGGCGTAGAATACCACGTTGCGACATACTGCTTGAATATATGGGCTCTGTTTATACATACCTGACTCATCACCGTTTTGTTTTGTCTCTCCTAAGTCAAAACAGAATTAAGCCGTAAGACTCGTTTGTCTGGCAATCAGATCACTATCTCCCTGTTGGCTTTAGTCTCTACACTGTGCCAACAACATTACAGCTATGGCTGTACCGTGGTTCTGTAGTAAATTTACACTTCATGACGCCCAGACATCGACTTCCGCGGCGTCACTGTGGCGGTTACTGCCCCTGACACTTCTCGCATCAAATCGTGATGAGATCTCACGTTAACTCGGCCGCACCTAACCAAGTGAATCCTAAGTGTAACAGATATACCAAAGTTTCAGAGGCAGCAGTGTGGTCGAATGCATCCACAGTACACGGCTCTATAAAGGCACATGAGTTGAGGATCGATGGTGGTTGCGGTAGAAATACCTACTCAAAGAATAAGACAAATTACCAGTGACGCACAAGCTGCGACACGGTCGCGAATCGAACAGTGATGCAGAAAGTGAACAATACAGTTCTTCATTACCTTCTATGGACACAGAATCTTATGTCCTGAGACCAGTGGTTTCAATCAGCAAAACAAGGGAAAAACAAAGGTACCACTAGCCGATTTTCTACTGCTTAAAACAATAAAATGAGCCATAATGAAAGTATTGTTGACATATAAGTTAAAATTACGCGCTTTATCTACGACGAGGCATACCTGTTTCTAACACCAGTCCTATATAATGTAGCAATAGTGGGATCGTCAAAAGACATAACCAGCTCAACATCGCCACACCTAAATGAAATATCGTATGTACTAGAGTCATTTTGTAAACAGTGCTACTGTTCAAAACACACTGCCGTACAGTAGCCACACAATGTTTGTGACTCAAGTTAACTGAAGGTATACAATTACATTTGCAATTAAACAACGAACTTCGTTGTACTCTGTTTCAGTTTGTGTGCGAAGAGATTTCTCATCAGGTTAGGAATAAGGTCGATTAAATCGAAAATCGGCATAATAAAAAGTCGGGTAAACTAATCAAACCTCAAAATGTAAATATTGTAAAAAGTAAGGATGGCAAAGGGCAACATCGCTTCAATGACAAGGTAGTTAACTTAGCAACTGTTGTACTCAGTGATAACCAAGAGACAGAGGTCAATAAAGTCTACAACATAATATCCCGCGAAGTTTAGTAGGGAGAATATTAAGTAAATTATAGTTGAAACTTGGAAAAGTCGAGGTTATACGGGACGTTTTCAGTTACATTACATCAATGTCAGACAGACATTCCGAAATCAGGTACTAAAAAAAATGGTTCAAATGGCTGTGAGCACTTTGGGACTTAACATCTATGGTCATCAGTCCCCTAGAACTTAGAACTACTTAAACCTAACTAACCTAAGGACAGCACACAACACCCAGTCATCACGAGGTAGAGAGAACCCCTGACCCCGCCGGGAATCGAACCCGGGAACCCGGGCGTTGGAAGCGAGAACGCTACCGCACGACCACTAGCTGCGGACAATCAGGTACTAGATTGAAGGGCTTACCCAGGAGCAGATATAGACTTAAATCACACTGTAGTAGTGATGAAGACTACGCTGAAGCTTAAGACCTCAGTGCAAATAAGTGGCATACGGAACTACTAAGGAATGATGAGATACGCTTGAAGATATCTAAGGCTATAGACACGGCAATAAGGAATAGTACAGTAGGCAGTACAGCTGGAGACGAATGGACATCTCTAAAAAGGGTAATCAAATAAGTTGGAAAGAAAAACATAGATACGAAAAACGTAATTACGAAGAAATCATGGCTAACAGGAGAAGTACTTCAGGTGGTCGGTGAAGGAGGTACAAAAATGTTTAAGGAAATTCAGGAATACAGTAATGAAAGGCGCTGAGGAATGAAATAAATAGAAAGTGAAAGTATGATAAGGCGGAATGGCTCCATGAAAAATGTGGGGAAATCGAAAACGAAATGATTGTCGGTAGGTCTGACTCAGCATACAGGAAAATCAAAACAGCCTTTGGTGACAATAAAAGCAAGGGTGGCTACATAAAGAGTGCAATGGGAATTCACCTGTGAAATGGATAGGAGAGAGCGGAAAAGTCGAAAGAGGACATTGAGGGCCTCTTTGAGAGGGAAGCTTTGTTTGATGTTATATAAGAAGAAACAGGAGTCGATGGGGGATCCAGTTTGAGAATCAGAATTTCAGAGAGCTTTGGAGGACTTAAGGTCAAATAAGGCAGAAGGGATACATAACATTCCGTCAGAATTTCTAACATCATTGGGGAACTGGCAATAAAACGACTACTCTCTTTGGTGTGTAGAATGTATGAGTCTGGCGACATACCATCTGACTTGGAAACACTGATTATGTGAAGGGGCAGGACAATAGGACATGTGTCAAGACGTCAAGGAATGACGTTGCTAGAGGGACGTGTAGAGGGCATAAACTGTAGAAGAAGACAGAGATTGGAATACATCCAGCAAATAATTGAGGATGTAGATCGCAAATGCTACTCTGGGATGAAGAGGTTGGCACAGGAGAGGAATTCGTGGTGGACCTCATGAAACCAATCAGAAGACTGATGAGTCAAAAAGAAAAAAAATGTTTAGATTATAAAAACATGCGAAGTAGCTAAGATGACGTAGCTAAAAATTGCAGACATAGCAGTTAAAAAAAAATACGTTTATCAGTTCAAAAAAGATCTTGTTAAGTTGTGAATCATGAGAGTCGTAGTTTGTAAAAACTCAAAGCAAAGTTATAGAAAGAGAAGGCAATGGTCGCTGGAAAAGACAAGGGGAATACGACGGTTCTTATGTATGAAGATGACTACATTCGGTAGACCGAACAATTCTTTAAAGAAAACGATGTAATAGAAACTTGCAGAGACTCATCTGAGAAGTTTCAGACTGGTTTACGTAGTAAGATAAACAGCTTCCAATTGTGTTTTAAGGGGCTCCGGAACGCCCTATACTTGCAATGTTAAAATAGCGCTTATAAATTACATCTTTCCTCACAAAGTGTTTGAGGTAGGAAGTTGAACTTTTTACAGATTATTTATTGGAATATGGGCTACAACTTAACACAGGGATTTTACAAAATTTTAGTTCAGTTATTAAAGATGATTTTTTTCAATTGTAATGAAAATTCACAACATTTTTTTGCAATTTTTTATTTATATATTCAAAAATATACAGTTTTTTGGAAAAAGGCTGTGTTAAATTATGCAGAAGGTACTGTGTAACATTTACTGAAATTTTGAAACAAATATGTTTGGAAGATCCTTAGAAAACATGTAATTAGTATGAGAAAATAAAAGTTTTGGGAATCGAGCGACAAAGATTGGATTAACTTTTTAGTGCATTCCAGTTCCATAGGATGGATTATCTTCATCCTCTGCAAACTCCTCCTCCAGCTTCCTCTTGTTCCTCCTGTTTACTCTTGCTTGTATTTCTAGACTCTTTACAGCCCTGTCTGCAACCCAAAGGCGTTCCTTGTCTAAAGCAAGCATCGCTCGTACCATGTTAGAACCTATCTTCATTCCCATATTTCTAAATACCTTGCACCTTACAATGTTGCCATCATTGAAAGTCGCAACAGCATCATACACACCAAAGTCGAGTGTTTCTATTCCAACAAATACAGTCTTGGGGATTCTCGACCATATAACGCTATTTACACTTTCATTGGGGTTTTGAGTTTTTCCGTGAATACACTTTTTCAACACTTCAGGTGCTACTAAGTCTCTGAAAATAGGTTTTATCACCTCCATTATTGCATGAGGCAGACTATGCTTATGAGTGTACACTTCACCAGCTTGCAATCCTTTGTTATATTTACACCAACTGTCTTCTTCTTTGGGACACAAGCTATGTTGGGGATTTTCATCGGTTGAAGAAGTATGAAAAAAAAGATTCCAACATTTCTCCTTTTCTTAAAAGCCTTCAGAGGATTTCTAATAACTTTACTTTTACTCATTATTATACTTCAACAAAACAGAGACTCAAGAAACAGAATTAATTACGAATATTTTCGAGATAACGACAGAGTAAATAATAAAAAAGTAAATAAACATGAAACAATCGACAATCACACCAGCGATATATATTGAACCATCACAGGTTAGCCACAACACATACTTTATCTCACATCACTAAAATGTACCTGATGAACACGGACGTTAATAATAACACCATTTGACAGCAGTTTAACAGCGCCACAGTGGGTCACGCCCATGTAGAACACATTTCAAAAAAAAATTTAAAAATAGTTGTAGTCTTCGGAATTGAATAAATTATATATCTATTAAAAGGTAATAGTCTGCAGATTCAGAAAACGCAAAAAAGTAAAAATTGAACTTTTCATGATTTTGAGCCTTTCCGGAGCCCCTTAAAGAGTATAAAAAGAAATCGCTTAAAATGATGCAAGTTGAACTTCCCCAGCTTAGATCTGAAGTTAAGTTTCACAAAGATGGGAATCCAGTTCCTTCGGTGAACAATATGACATTAGAATGAGATTTTCACTCTGCAGCGGAATGTGCGCTGATATGAAACTTCCTGGCAGATTAAAACTGTATGCCGGGCCGAGACTCGAACTCGAGACCTTTGCCTTTCGCGTGCAAGTGTTC
The DNA here is from genome assembly GCF_023864275.1 of Schistocerca cancellata. Lineage (NCBI taxonomy): Eukaryota > Metazoa > Arthropoda > Insecta > Orthoptera > Acrididae > Schistocerca > Schistocerca cancellata. Next base: position 987,963,577 of record NC_064627.1, read on the forward strand.
TACCAACTGAGCTACGCAATGAAATATGACATCACCTTGCTATAAACTAAATAAATTTCTTAACGACAAATTTAAATCAGTTTACACGTTCGATACTTATTTCGGGGTTAAAAAAGGTTCTGAGCTTCCAGATCCAGTCAAGGATGTACACATATAAAAAAAATCGACATTAGACTCCCTGTATGTAAGAAACCTCTATAGTGATGTCCCGATAGAAGAAACTATTGAAATCACTAGACATAATCTGCTATGCCACAACTAGATCAATAGGGAAGAGTGAACAGAACTAATTGAATTTCTAGATTTTCTTTTACTTACAATTTCTTTAACCTTCAATGACAAAACGTATCATCAAAAAATGGGCTTGGGATGGGTAATAACTTACCTGGTTTAGAAAGGAATTCTATGTTTCCATAGCTAAACCAAAAAACTATTTATTATAAACGGTATGTTGACGACATTTAATTACTGATTAGGGTTGACACCAGCGAGGTTAACACATTTACCCAAGCAATAGGCAGCATGAACCCAAATAATAACTTTCACTATGGGAACTGGGAAAGAGTACACCATTAGCTGCCTTGACCTTACTACTTACTACTTATTTCTTCAACCCAATGACCCACCGGCTACTTCGTCTAACAGTGGCCGAAAGGGCGATACGTAAAGAAATTATCATTTTAAAGCAAATATCAGTATCTAATAGTATTTCTGTAAATGATGTCACACGCACTTACAACAGGCTAAACGTATGCAACAGGCTAGAGAAACGTATACTAGACAGCAGGTAAACGCACACTGATCCAGAAAATAGAACCAATGAAGATCGAATGAATACCATTCCAGTGAAATTTCACAGCCGAATGTCCCAGCAAATAGAGAAATGTTGCAGAAAATCTAATGTTACAGGTGGCTTTCAAGTGACAACACGTTAAAACTGCGAGTAAAACATAAACTGAAAATGGCGTGTGACAAATTTGATGGCTCTGGAGTATACAGGGTTGACTATAATAACTGCGATAAATATTATGTCAGCCAGACCGGCCATTCTTTCAAAGCAAGATTTACGGAGCTTTCACAGCCGCATAATAAAACTGCTTTGGTTTCGCATTTGTCAGAAACTGGTAATTCTATGGCCCATTCAGCCCGTATGTAGCATATATGCTATATCCAAATTTTATTTTTTACTGGCTAAGGGAATCATCCAGATTCTTTGTGCCTAATTGTAGCTTTTAACTTACACCATCTGTTTCCACTGTATCAATTTTTTTTCGTCTCTGCATATTCCCAATAGGTAGCAGCGTCTGAATAAAATGGTATTTACCGCAAAGACATATCTTCGAAACATAGAGGCAGTTGTGACTTCTGAAATTTTCCCGGCGTATTTCTTCTTCTAATAATTTCCGGGTATGCAGCCGGATCCCGTCGACATTCTGCCACGATATTTCGGCCCGGAGACGTCCGGCCATCATCAGGTGAGTACACAACTACTGAAGAGCCCAGGTGCAGTCGCGGTATTTATGCCGAATCTGATGATGGCCGGACGTCTCTGGGCCGAAATATCGTGGCAGAATGTCGACAGGATCCGGCTGCATACCCGGAAATTATTAGAAGAATAAATAGAGGCAGTTTTTGTTCGTTACCTTTAATTTTGGACTACAGTGTGTTTAGACCACGCTATAATATTGTAATGTGTTCGACACTATAGAAGGTGTGATTGTTTATTTCATCACAACACTATCGGGATATATTGTGTTTTCAATGCAATGACTTACGTTTACTGATTCATTGACGTTGTTTTCATAATTTTTACGTGTTTAATATTGAGTTCTTCGAGTGCTGCACATATTTCAGTTAATTTATGACATTAGTGGTATTTACTTCGAGGATGTTGTAATTTTTTTGTGAATCACACTAATTTTTTAAATTTAGTGTTTCATTCTTATTTTGCCCGAGAAAAATGCACTGAGCACCAATACAGATTTTTCCGTTGTAAAATCTAAGCTCAGGACTGAGGAGGATATTGAGCACTGACAATAATATGCTCATTCTCCGCCACTGTGTGCAAAAAGGCCGTGCCCTCTACTTGTTGGAAGATCTTAAAATTTATAAAACGAAAACGAAAAATTCAACAAAAGTACTCGATGAGAAGACCGATTTTTATACCCATTTCCAACTTTGCTTTGTTTTATAACGATCTTCTTTAATCACTGAGCACCTCCCTTGCATTAGCTTGCCTTTGCCTTCACGTAGTATATAGTGTTTTACATATATAAGGGTAATCGCAGCCATGGTCTCCGAGCTGATAGTCCATGCTGCTGCAAACGTCGTCGAACTGTTCGTGCAGATGGTTGTTGTCTTGCAAACGTCCCCATCTGTTGACTCAGGGATGGAGAGTAGCTGCACGATCCGTTATAGCCATGCGGATAAGATGCCTGTCATCTCGACTGCTAGTGTTACGAGGCCGTTGGGATCCTGCACGGCGTTCCGTATTACCCTCCTGAACCCACCGATTCCATATTCTGCTAACAGTCATTGGATCTCGACCAACGCGAGCAGTAATGTCACGATGCGATAAACCGCAATCTTGATAGGCTTCAATCCGACCTTTATCAAAGTTGGAAACGTGATGGTATGCATTTATCCTCCTTACACGAGGCATTACAAATACGTTTCACCAGGCAACGCCGGTCGACTGCTGTTTGTGTTTGAGAAATCGGTTGGAAACTTTCTCATGTCAGCATATTGTAGGTGTCGCCACCGGCGCCAGCCTTGTGTGAATGCTCTTGTAAGCTAATCATTTGCATATCACAGTGTCTTCTTCTTGTCGGTTAAATGTCGCGTCTATAGCACGTCATCTTCGTGGTGTAGGAATTTTAATGGCCAGTAGTGTATTTACGCATCACGTTAGTCACAGTAAGCAAAACATCCTGACATTACAATTTTTAACACTGCAGCGTAATATCAGAAGCTATTTTCAGTTTTCCCGAGAGTGACAGTTAATCTCCGGAACACTCTGCGGATGACGTATCGTTTAAGAAGCCACGGAGTTGGTGGTGACCTTTATCGCAGTACTTTGTAACCGTTAGTTCGACACATTAACTTCCGAAGTAATTACACAAAATTCTAATGAAATTCCCGACCATCGTGCAGGCTATTTCGAAGGTGTCTTGGGGGACAAGGTTACGAAGTTTTGTACGCAGCGGGAGGCAGGCTTTGGGCGGCGTCCCCGGCGGGGCAGCGTTTTTGCCGTGAGCACCTTTATTGGCCCATTACGGGGGCCGGCGGGCGCCACCCCTGGATACAGGTTTATCGCAGCCCAACTGCGCGGCGCAGCGTCGGCACGAGGACGCCCTGAAGGAGTCGCGGAGATCGTTTCCCCCACAACTGCAGCCGGCTCCCTCCGCCTTTACAGTCGCAGCTGCAGTGATATCCCTTCTGATGGGCTCTTAGTTATTTCTTGTTCTCTGGCGATACGACTCCGCCTAACTTTAGTGGCGCCATTTCTTCGTGCTGAAAGCAATATCTGTACTACTTTTAGGATAAATTATGAGAGACTAGTTGCAACGTAACGGTATCTGCAATGAGTACCACAGTTACTGAACTGATGGCAGTGTGATTCTGCACTCTTTGACCATTTTTAGTGCCCAGAAAGAGAGGAATTCTTTGATCATTGTGAGCCACCGGCTGTAATTGCCTACTAACAGACTCATCATTGCAGCAACAGTTTTACGAATGCCTTAAGGAGGGACATTTATGTAAAAGACATCCTATTTAAAAGATGCAACAGATAAGCAATTTTGAAGAAATGAGGATGAAATCATGTACTATGCTTAACATGACATTAACACATTTACTGTTAAGTTCCTTAGACTATAGATATTTAATGTTTTCTACGACATTTAAAAATTGTATTCAAAAAATAATATATGTACCCTTTTCTCAGAAACAGTTCAAGAGATTTAAACAAAATTATCTACGTTTTATCCCTTTGCATATAGTAAGCTACTTTCGTGAGGTTTTCTTGAAAATATCGAGTAGGAGAATTTTAATAATTTTTAATTATAATTCAGTCACTAAAACACAAAATTTATGCAAAATTCCGAGTGGTTTTCCACATATCTCAGCTTTGTCGCAGAATTTTAAAATTTACTCTTAAAGCTACATTTACCATTTATGTAAATAACTGCGCAAAATTTCATAATTCTAGCCTTCGTAGATTCTGAGAAAAAGGAACATAAACTTTCAAAAAATATAATTTTCTGGAAATGCTATGTTAAGATCAACATAACGCCTTTCCTTATGTCACCTTTTCAGAAAGTCCCAGACTCGTACTCACGGTCCTCTTTCCTTCGAGGCTTCTCTTCTGGTATCTTGTATTCTGCCTTCTTTCCTTTAACAGATCTCCACATGTCTTTTTCAATTGGAAAGTTTTTCTCAAGATGTATTTCCTATTTTAAAAGCCCTTTCTCACTAATCCCTTCATCCTTCCAACGATTCTATCATTAAATACGAAAACTGGCGTAAATATCGGTCAGCAGCACAAGGAAGAACAAGAATTCGTTCTCCATAAACAAAGCAGTTGTTTTGTTACTTTTTTCTAATATTCGAAACAGAGTCACGGATGATCTATAAATCCGGAGAGTGTATATCACCGTTTTCTAGATATATTCCGTGCGTGTCTGCTTGAAAGTAATCCACAGAATCGTTGTTCACAGAGCTAGTATTGACGTGTTGCTTCAAAAAGACAGGAATGTTGCGTCACACGCTTAATTATTTTTCAGGCACTTCGGAAGCGATTTCATCATTGAACCTTCGAGAATTGGTGTCCACGAGCTCCCCTCATAGATAAAATATAAATTAAAAATTGCCATTTTAGGTCAATTTCATGAATGTCCCTGCGTAACAGCGAAAGAGTAGCACTTACCGTTAATATGGGAACGAATGAATCCCAGCACACCCACTCTCGATTATATTTGCTGTGAATACCAATAAATAAATTCTGCAAATAGTTGGGCAGAAGATGCAAGTTGTTAGTTGCTAAATGTTGTAGCCGAAATTAGCAGATAAGAAAGGATTTTTTCACTGATGGAGGACGCAGTCCTCTTGAAATCGACAATTCGTATGTACGATAACCTTGTAATTATAAAACTGTTTTGGCACCTGAGATGAGAGAGCACACGGAAGGCAATGATCTCAGGCATCCACCTTCTGAGCACGCCTTGAAGAGGCATCTGATAACCGCGTTTGTGAAACAAATATGCCATACTACTTATGAGCGACGATCGGTTGACGTTAGCCTGAGTTAAACTTCTTACAGAAAAACGACAATGCAAGCCTTTAAATTACACTGCTGCGCAAAACTTAAGGCCGAGGTAGACGAAGTAGCGTAAGTTATTAATTACGCGGCGGAAATCTGTTTAACTTCACATGGCGTGAGGTAAGTGTCACTAGAGCGCCTAATGAATTGGCCCCTCAAAACGAGACGGTTGAAGGAACGAGAAAGGAGAGTGTTTATCAGAGACCAGTTACGGAGCAATTTTGTATTCTTACTTTCAACGTAGTCCAGAATTAACAGCTGAATGACTACACACTGGGAAGAATCATCGGCAAACTGGAAGAAGAACGAAGTGTGATGTGTGCAGCCCATCAGCTTGGCTTTGCTCACAAGACTGCTTTAGTGGATGGAGAGCGTTCCGAAGTACGGGCGTTGCTGCCACAGACAAAGAGAGTAAGTCAGCAGATTCATGAGGGGATCCACGGTAACCAGCTTCTTCTTCCGGGAAAACGGCTACTATCACCTATAGGTGTTAAAGGCTATACAGGGTGGACCAATGATAGTGACAGGGCCAAATATCTCACGAAATAAGCATCAAACGAAAAAACTACAAAGAACGAAACTCGTCTAGCTTGAAGGGATGAACCAGATGGCGCTATGGTTGTCCCGCTAGATGGCTCTGCCATAGGTCAAATGGATATCAACTGCGTTTTTTTTTTTAAATAGGAACCCCCATTTTTATTACATGTTCGTGTAGTACGTATAGAAATGTGAATGTTTTAGTTGGACCACTTTTTTCGCTTTCTGACAGATGGCGCTGTATTAGTCACAAACGTATAAGTACGTGGTATCACGTAACATTCCGCCACTGCGGAAGGTATTTGCTTCGTGATACATTACCCGTATTAAAATGGACCGTTTACCAATTTCTGAAACACATCTCCGGCGGTACTCCGCAAGGTTACCGCCCTTCGATTGTGCCATTCCAGCACTAATCGAAGTGCTAGGTTTTTCAGGTGCCAGCCAGCCAGCTAGCCAGCCAGCTAGCAGCAGCAGCAGCAGCAGCGGTCCCGGTCTCGGCCAGTAGCAGCGGTCCCGGCCAGCAGCAGGGGTCCCGGCCAGCTGCGGCGGCAGCAGCGGTCCAGCCGGTAGCAGCCAGCCAGCCAGCCTCCTGCAGCAGCAGCAGCGGTCCAGCCAGCCAGCCCAGCCCAGCCCAGCAGCGGCAGCAGCAGCAGCGGCCCCGTCCACGGCAGCGGCAGCAGCAGCAGCGGCAGCTGCGGCATTCCTGCCACCCGTCATCGCCGTCAGAGCCAGCGCCAGCCGCGTGGGACTCTGATCTTCGTCCGTCTTCGTCATCCTCCATCTCCGTCTCTGTCTCCGTCTTCGTCTGTCCCCAGTTTTTGTCCTTTCTTTTTCGTCCAGTGCGTTTTTGTTTCTCCCTGTTATGTCAGCCCCCACCCCCACTACCAACACCACTACCACAGCCATATTTTATACTTCCCGCTCCGCCGCCACCACCACCATAACATGGTGTGCCCAGTCACACCCCCCTCTTTCCATCCCGCCTCTTCTCACTCTCCCTTCGCCCTCGCTCTTTGTTGCCCCCTCTCCAGCTTCTTCCTCCCGCTCCTCTCCCTCTGATCCTTCCCCCCCCCCCCCAGGTTGCCATGGATGTCTCCCTGTCTGGCCCTGCTCCCTCCGCCTCCTCCTCCTCCTCCTCCTCCTCCCAACCCTCTTTATACAAATACCTCCTCTCCCATCCTGACACTTCCCTTCTTGAGGCCTGGAATCTCTCCCTCCTCCTTCACCAACACTTCCTTGGTGCCCCCATCTCTCTCCTCAATCCCAGACGGGATTCCGTTCTCATCTCCTCCCCTAGCCCAACCCTCCATACTGACATCCTCTCCCGCCTCCCCATCACCCATTTTGGCCCCAACGCCTCCCTCACTCCTGCTCCTTCTGCGTCTCCTCCCTGCCAACCCCAACCCCCGCAATGCCCGCCAACCCCCACCGCCATGATCACTTGGCTTAGTCCGACGATCACGGAGGAGGAGGTGTTGGTGAAGCTCGAGGCGCATACCATGCTGGAGGTGCAGGCAGTGCGCTGCATTTTCAACTCGGCTGGCCCCACCCGCCTTATGCGGGTTTTCTCCGAGGACGCCCCCTCCATTGACCGTCTCCTGAAGGAGGGTGCCCTCCTCTTCAACCAGCGCTACGAGGTCGACCCCTCCTGTTCCCCTCCTCAATCCCTGTGCTGCCAGAGGTGTCAGCACTATAACACACACCCAACAGCCGAGTGCCGCGAGGTCCCCACCTGCTCGCATTGTAGGCAAGCACACTTCCTCCGGCAGTGCCCTAACCTTCAATCCCCTCCCTCCTGCAATACCTGCAATCTCCCCCATCCCACCTACTCCCAAAAGTGTAAAGCCCGACCCCCTCTGACCACTTCTGAACTCACTGTCCCTGTCCGTCCTCTGGACGCCCCCACCCCTCCTGGCAATTCCCTTCGCCCACCCCCTACCGCTGAGGACATCATCGGATTCCTCACCATCGTCCTTCAGAATGTTCATCCTTTTCAGCGCCCCCACACTCTCCAACAGATATCCCTCGCCACCCGTTCCATTTTCCAACTCAAAATGTACGCCACCTACTCCAACAACCAGGCCCATTTCACCTTCTCCCGTCTTGACACCCTTGTCTAAATCCCTGACATGGCGCGACAGCACCATATCCTTTTCAACAATATCCGCTCCCTTCCTGCCAACAAGAACCTCTTCCTACACACCCTTGCCATCCACTGCATGGATGCCTTCCTCCTCAATGAAACCTTCCTCCAACCCCACCACACCGTCCACACTTCGCCCTATCTCCTCCACTGCTCTGATAATCCCCTCCCGATTGCGCGTGGCGGAGTTGCCATTGGTCACCACCGCCAGATCCCCGTTCGGCTCCAACCTCTCCTTCCCGACCCCACCGAACACCTGATCCTTAGTCTCTTCTTCTCCGGCCTTACCCTTACCTGCGCCACCACCTATGTCCGCCCTCACGCCCCTATTCCCTTCGACTTCATCTCCCACATTGACCATACCTTCTCCTCCTACGTGATCGCCGCCGACCTCAACATCCATAGTCGTTCCGCCGCCCGGTTACGGCGGTGGCATCGGTTCCTCTCCTCCCTTCAAGGCGACCTCATCAACATCCCCCAGCACACCTGTCCTGAATCCAACTCCACTCCCGATGTTATCCTTTCCTCCCCCATCCTCCTTGGCCGCATAACAGTGGATGTCCTGGAGCCTTTTGGTAGCGACCATCTCCCTGTCCTCCTCACCATTTCCGACGGTCGTAACCCCCGCCCGACCCTCGTCATGACCCTCCCCTTAAGCACGTCCATGACTATTCCCGTGCCAACTGGAATGCCTACTGGGATGCCCTCTCCACCCAGGTTGATAGCCACCCCATCACCTACCACCACCCTGACGATGTCACCCATGCCACGTCCTTTCTCCAGCAGACCTTGTCTGAGGTCTTGGAGGCCCACGTCCCTACTGTCGCCATCCACCCCCACCGTCCTACCTTACCCCCACAGGCCGTCCTCCTCCGTGAATCCCGCCGTCTCTACCGTGCCTTCCTCCACACGCATGACTCGGACACACTACGACGCCACCGGCAACTCCAGCGACACATTCGTAATTTTTCTCGTGGCTAAGAAACGCTGGGACTGCCGACAGACATGCACCCGTTTAACTGCTACCCTACCTATCAACTCGTCCAAGTTCTGGTCAGCCTTCCGTCGCCTTACCGGAACTAAACCCTCCACCTACTATCCTCTTCTCCATGATGATCACCCCCTCCCTGACTCCCTTAGTAAGGCCAATCACTTTGCATCCTACCTCTCTGATGTGTTCTCCATCCCCGATGATCCCCAGTTCGATTACTCCCTCTTCCCGGATGTCTGCGCTCGAACTGACACCTCTGTCCGTCCCCTCGTCCCTGGTTTCCAGTCCTTGGACAACATTGCACACACAGAACTCAATTCCCCTATCACTGCACAGGATCTCATTAACTACGTCCTTCTGATTGGCTCCTTTCTCTCCCACTGTCCTTCCTACGTCACCATCCATAACACGAACTCCTACACCTTTTTCCCCTCTGCCAGTGTGCCCCAAGGCTCCGTCCTCTCCCCCCTTCTGTACCTTTTGTATACGGCGGACATGCCGCCGCCGTCACCCCCCGGCCACATTATCCAGTTGGTCGATGACACCGCCTTCCTTGCCATTGCCCCCACCCTGAAGCACTCCCAACACCTTCTCCAATCCCATCTTGACCGGTTCACTGCTTGGTGCAACCAGTGGTTGCTCAAGGTCAATCCCTCCAAAACCCAGGCGATCATTGTAGGCAAAACCACCCCTTCCTTCCGCCTCCTTGATTTCTATCTCACCATATATGGCCGTCCTATCGCCCTCACTCCCACCCTTAAGTACCTTGGCGTCACCCTCGACCGTCGCCTCTCCTGGACTCCCCATCTCCGGACAATCCAAGCCAAGGCACGCTCCCGACTCCGTCTTTTCATGCTCCTTTCCGGCCGTATGTGGGGTCTGGACCCCTCCACCATCCTCCACACCTATAAATCCCTCATCCGCCCTATCCTTTGTTACGCCCATCCGGCCTGGTTCTCCGCCCCCCCCCCCTACCTTTTATAAATTCCTACAAATCCTTGAACGCCAAGCTCTCCGCCTCGCCTATCGCATCTGTCTCCCCTCCCCCAGGCGGATCCTGTATGATCTCATCTCCTTCCCCCACCTCCTCCTTTTCCTTGAAAGGATACGGATCCTGTACACCTACCGGAAACTCGATCCTCCTCATCCGCTTGTATCACCCATCCTCTCCCACCCCCATCCGCTGCCGCACCTGTATTCCCACATCCCACCCGGTCCATCTATCCACCCTCCTTGCCCTCTCCCAGGGTGGCTTCCGCCAGCTCCCCCTCCGTGATGATGTCCTCCTCCCCTCCATCTACCCCTCCTACCAACTTTGATCCTTCTTCCCTCTTCCTGTGTCTGTTCCTTTGGGCACCCTCCCTCCCTCCTCTCTCCCTCCTCCCTTTCTCTCCACTCCTCCCCTGGGCCTCCCCTCCCCTGTCCCTCTACTCCTCCTCCCATCTCCTCAGCCATTGGCATCTTTGTTCTCCCCTCTCCACCCCCCTCACCCTTCTTCCCCTCTTGGCAGGTCCCCGGACTCGCACACGCTACGTGGATTTTCGCGCGCCAGAGATCATCGCCATCAGTGTCTCGTGTGTGTGACGTCGTTTTGTGTTTTTAGTGTCCGCCGTCACGCTTCTACGATCACTTGTGCCGTCGGATTCATCAGTGTAATGTGCGCCATTTCAACGTGTTTTCAGTGTCGTTATCGTCGAGTGTGAACGGCTCCGTGTTTTTCTGTGTATCTGTGACCACTACTTTTTGGTCATCACTTTTTCTTTTCTAATTCTCCGTTCTGTGTACTGCTATTGTTACCACTATGGCTGAAGAGCGCCGTAGCATGCCGCTGACAGCCTGTCTGATTGTTCAGGTATTAAAATAACAATAAAGGAAAAAAATTTCTGAAATGGTCTACATCCTGTTGATGTATGGATATTGTGATCAAAATACCCGACGGGCGTGTGCTATGTATGTAGCTCGGTATCCTGGACGACATCACCAAGTGTCCAGACCGTTCGCCGGGTAGTTACGTTATTTAAGGAAACAGGAAGTGTTCAGCCACATGTGAAAAGTCAACCACGACCTTAAACAAATGATGGTGCCCAAGTAGGTGTTTTACCTGCTGTCGCGGCTAATCCGCACATCAGTAGCAGACAAATTGCGCGAAAATGGGGAATCTCAAAAACGTCGGTGTTGAGAATGCTACATCAACATCTATTGCACCCGTACCATATTTCTATGCACCAGGAATTGCATTGCGACGACTTTGAACGTCCTGTACAGTTCTGCCAGTGGGCACAAGGGAAATTACGGGACGATGACAGATTTTTTGCACGTTTCCTAATTAGCGACGAAGCGTCATTCACCAACACCGGTAACGTAAACCGGCATGATATGCACTATTGTTCAACGGCAAATCCACGATGGCTGTGACAAGTGGAACATCAGCGTTCTTGGCGGGTTAATGTATGGTGCGGCATTATGGGAGGAAGGATAATTGGCCCTCATTTTATCGATGGCAATATAAATGGTGCAATGTTTGCTGATTTCCTACGTAATGTTCTACCGATGTTACTTCAAGATGTTTCACTTCATGACAGAATGGCGATGTACTTCCAACAAGATGAATGTCCGGCACATAGCTCTCGCGCCGTTGATACAGTATTGAATAGCATATTTAATGACAGTTGTATTGGTCGTCGAAACACCACACCATGGCCCGCACGTTCACCGGATCTGACGTCCCGGATTTCTATCTGTGGGGAAAGTTGAATGATATTTGCTATCGCGATCCACCGACAACGCCTGACAACATGCGTCAGCGCATTGTCAACGCATGTGCGAACATTACGGAAGGCGAACTACTCGCTGTTGAGAGGCATGTCGTTACACGTACTGCCAAATGCATTGAGGTTGATGGACATCATTTTGAGCATTTATTGTATTAATGTGGTATTTGCAGGTAATCACGCTTTAGCAGCATGCGTTCTCAGAAATGATAAGTTCACAAAGGTACATGTATCACATTGGAACAACCGAAATAAAATGTTCAAACGTACCTGAGTTCTGTATTTTAATTTAAAAAACCTACCTGTTACCAACTGTTCGTCTAAAATTGTCAGCCATATGTTTGTGACTATTACAGCGCCGCCTATCACAAAGCGAAAAAAGGTGTCCAACTAAAACATTCATATTTCTTTATGTACTACATGAATATGTAATAAAAATGGGGGTTCCTATTTAAAAAAAACGCAGTTGATATCCGTTTGACCTATGGCAGCACCATCTATCGGGCCAATCATAGCGCCATCTGGTTTCCCCGTTCAAGCTAGACAAGTTTCGTTGTTTGTAGTTTTTTCGTTTGACGCTTATTTCGTGAGATATTTGGCCCGGTCACGATCAATGGACTACCTTGTATATCAGAACTGGAAGACACGCAGTCTCACGATCCACAATGATACGGCGGCTGCATAGTGGTTGTCTCTTTGTCCGCCAACCAGGATCTTGCTTTCTTTTGATGCCCGTATTTTGGCGGCACCTTTGGGGAAGCTGCCAACAGCTCAATGACTGGACAATCTATGTGTGAGGTCGCGTGCTCCTATCGGATGAGAGCAGATTAAGTCTGAGTAGTGATTCTAGGTGCACCTGCGTATGACGAGATGTGGGAACAAGTAATGCACTCAAGAACATTATCCAGCATCATTGTTTTAGTGGTCCGGGTGTCACAGTGTCGGGAGGCATAATGCTGCATGGGCGTACTACCTTCCAGAGCCTTCAAAATGATGAGTGTACGTTGTTGTGACCACGTACTCCTCCTTGTGCGGTTTTTCAGGTGTATCTTTGAATAAATCATTTCTGTTAGCTTATTGAGTATTTCTTTGAGTTACCTTCTCTTCTACACTGTAGCATTTCCTTCTGTGTATGGTCCAAGATTTGCCGAGCTATGTTACTTGCCAGTGACACATCATAGAAAAGTTACTTTCGTCCTTACGTATTGCACATCACTGTTATTTAGCTTCCATTGAACCTAAGAGGATTGAATCTCTACCATTTTAACAGGGCGGAACACCCAAACATGCGTTCAGACTTTGACTCGCCTGCTCTTTCTGGAAGTACTATCACAATAAAGAACAAAATCACGCAACCAACACATTATCACCGTGTACGAACGATACACATCGTAAGCCCGGCAAATGGAAAAATGTGTGCTGAAACCACTCGTACATACTGCAGTTGCAGCGTCAAGATTTATATACGCAAATTACCTTCTATGTGAAAATCTGCACTGGTAAAATTACACTAACTGATAAAGTAGTTACACGTTATAATCGTCACACTACACAGATGCGGATCTAACACCATCGCTACTCAGAATTATAGCTAGATTTAGTGTTCAGAGTAATACCCGGAAGATAACCAGAAATTCGTGTGTTTTCGCGTAACAGCCGCGAAGGTTCTACAACGTTCTGGAGTAATAGTTTTACGTGCACCGGATGCCTAACGTTCCGCCAAATAAAGTCCGTGTCTTGGTTGTTCACCAACGTTTACATTCGCCCACCTAGGAGCGAATAAAAACTAAGTAAGTTACAATGCTACGAGCTACGGTTCAATTTTAGGTAAAGCCTATAGGGACTTTCTTATTATCATGAAGTTACGTTGAAAAATTTGATGCAAGTGTTGATGTAATATCACAATTTATTACGGAAATAGCAGTGCCAGATACTGTGCTGTGTGTAGGAATCAAAGACGTTATTCCTTGCACAATATAACCGAATATTGTCATTGAATTATCTCTGATTTTTATTATCTTTGTTGTTGAACGTAATGTTAGTGACTCTGGTTTTGTTCTTGCACTGATAAAGACGAAGGGAACTTATAATTGTAAATATTACGTATTACAACTCGATAGTAAGTGTAAAAGTTGTATTCAAGGGAGAAATAAACGAGTGCTCATCTCTCATAAGTAATTACGTGAGACTTCCTGGTCATTCTAATTATTATAGAAAGTTGCAGCTACACTACGTCGATCTGGATTTGGAGACACGCTGCGGAGATTGGTGAACAAACCTGCAAATAAACACGGCGAATTTCAACGGACTCAGGAGCACGCAACAAGAAATTTGTAACAGCTCTTTACCAGCATATTACCACACGACAAAACTCACGCACAAGGCGAGTTTAATTTCTATGGACATTTCAATAGACCATTTGAAAGCCAAGAAAATCTGCTAATTCTGTCTATAAAATTATAAAATACAATGAAAATTACAACATAATGGTGGGCAGAATTCCAGAGAGGTGACCGACCTCTATTCGTTATACCGGCAACTGCCTGTCACGCTTTAATGTTTTCTCGTGTGATTTCAAGTCAATAGCACTGCACGACATGCAGAGAGCAGTAAAACGGCGCCTATCACTTCAAACAGGCTACGAAAACCACGAGGGAAGTGGTTAAAAATAAGGAGAAAGGAAAGCGAGAGTTAATTCTTGTTTAAATGGTAGGCATTGGTGAGCAGAGATAATGAAACCAGCCAATAGTGTTGATGCAATGTGTGGCACGGAAGGGGAACGAAGTTCTTAAATGGCAATGGAAAGTAACATGTTGGGAATTGTGCCCTAAGGCGTGTGCTGGAAGAGTCTATATCTCAAGATGACGGAGAGGCTGCGAAAGTCAGTGACCACCGCATACACAGCCGCCATTTGCACATCAGACACCTGCGACCGGGTGCCGGTATGATATTTGTGTACTGGACGGCTCTTTGACCACCTAGGGCAGACAAATGACCCACTTGGTAGCCACTACAGAATTGGAATACCTCACATATTCCAAGCTGTATAATGCGGCCCCTACTTTCAGTCCAGTTCAAGAGACACTAAAAAACCACGGAAATTCTTATTCGTTTGTGTACTTGACGGTTTACGTATTTGTTCAAAATAAATATTATCCCTGTTGCGGTTCAGTTGAAAATTTCCCTATAAAAAGTTTTGGTCTAGCACTTAATTTTTCTGGCTCCCACAAGAGAATAATATGAAGCGACAGTGATTATCGTAAGCGTAGGGAAATCAAAAGGTCAATGTTATTCGAAATGAATATCACTGTTATACTCCGTACGTAACCACTACTGTTACGTTAATTTCAAAGTGAGGCGGTAGTAGCTGCTTGGGGAGTGATATGGGGTTGAGTTACCAAAATTGTTTAAACAGTAGTTTATTGTAGAAAAACAAACGAAAACTATACTTTACGTAAAAAGAACAATTTAGTAGTGAGAGCACCGGTTACTAGTAAGGAAGGCAGTTAAACCCAAGACTCATCAGATCAATAAATACAACTCTTAAATGCATGCTTACGAGGTATTTAAAAAATAAATAAATAATTACCACAAAAATCGCCGCATTTTGGCGGACCTAAAATAAAGTTTTCTTCCTTTTCTTATTAAAGAACTAAGCAGGTGCAGTAAGACTTATTAATTGGCACACGGTGTTGCTCGTTAACAGACAATTACAAGCGAGTAACTCCAATCTATAAAACAAATAACTGCTCTCAGCAACTACACAAACGGCTTAAAGCCTGATGATAAACGCCTTTCAAACAACCTGCAGGAGAGCTTCTGTAAAGTTTGGAAGGTAGGAGACGAGGTACTGGCAGAACTAAAGCTGTGAGTACAGGGCGTGAGTCGTGCTTCGGTAGCTCAGTTGGTAGAGCACTTGCCCGCGAAAGGCAAAGGTCCCGAGTTCGAGTCTCAGTCGGGCACACAGTTTTAATCTGCCAGGAAGTTTCATATCAGCGCACACTCCACTGCAGAGTGAAAATCTCATTCTGGAAACATCCCCCAGGCTGTGGCTAAGCCATGTCTCCGCAATATCCTTTCTTTCAGGAGTGCTAGTTCTGCAAGTTTCGCAGGAGAGCTTCTGTAAAGTTTGGAAGGTAGGAGACGAGGTACTGGCAGAACTAAAGCTGTGAGTACCGGGCGTGAGTCGTGCTTCGGTAGCTCAGTTGGTAGAGCACTTGCCCGCGAAAGGCAAAGGTCCCGAGTTCGAGTCTCGGTCGGGCACACAGTTTTAATCTGCCAGGAAGTTTCATATCAGCGCACACTCCGCTGCAGAGTGAAAATCTCATTCTGGAAACATCCCATAAGTGCTGGCAGAGGTGAAACTTTGAGGCTGCATCGTGGTTCGTGCCTTGGTAACTCAGTCGCTAAAATTATTTTCTATAGAAAGTGAACTATCATGTTAAAATTCCGGTTTGTTTTGATGCTCAGCAGCAAGGTGAAATGTTCATCATGAAATTCGACTGCTCTCAAAGAGTATGAAATACAGCATGAGCAGTTCTACGGATTACTTTTGTTTGGTACGTAGTGTCACACTACGTATCAAAATGACGAAGAAGCTTGACCGATATATCGGCCGCTTATAGGCGCACTGATTTGGATTGCATGACATCATTATTTTAAAATAGACTTCCACATAAGCTATTCAGACAGGAATTAAACATCCATGCAAAATGCTATGGATCACCAGCGGGATTAAAGTGCCTTATGAGAGGAAAAGGGTATTGTATCTGTTGGAAACGACAAGTAACGAACCTGCAGTAGTTGTGCACTACAAATACTATTCAAAAATACTAAGCAAAGTTATTAAAAATCAAGGAGCATGCACTTTGTGTCATAAATCAGTAATTCCAACAACGGATTTAAGGCTCTGTAGGGTTTAGTAACACAAGAGACAGTAAAACAAGCCACTATTCATTTAAATGGAAAGGTGATGAGTCACTGGCAGCAGGCAAGTTTTATAACCATTTCTTGTATGCAGCAGAAAGTGTTGGTTCAAATGGCTCTGAGCACTATGCGACTCAACTGCTGAGGTCATCAGTCCCTAGAACTTAGAACTACTTAAACCTAACTAACCTAAGGACATCACACACATCCATGCCCGAGGCAGGATTCAAACCTGCGACCGTAGCGGTGGCGCGGTTCCAGACTGTAGCGCCTAGAACCGCTCGGCCATTCCGTCCGGTGCAGAACGTGTAGGCACAAAGAGTCCAAGAGAAAAGTAAAAAGAGTATGTTGAACAAACAACTTATGTAAAATTCAATCATATGGATATCTCATCCACTGTTCCCTCTGTTATTAAAAAATTTATTGTCTCACGCACTTTTCCTTCTGTAATTAACAAAATTATATTTTCTGTCAAACATAAAAGCTCACATGGATTTGATGGAGCCTGCAAGAGAATACTGAAGCTTGTTCCAACATGACGAGCACTGTCTTTTCTGAAGTATGTAATGCATCATTAACTCAGGGCAGTTTTTGAGAGAGATTGAAAGATGCCGTTCTTAAACCGCGCTGTAGGAAAGGTGATAGGCGAAATGTCTATAACTACCGACACGTTCCACTACTGACATCATTTTCGAAAATTTTTGAGAAGATCCTGTATTCTAGAAGGATATCTCGCCTAAGCAATAATCTGAGAATGGCATTTACACATTCACTCACCAAATTTTACCAGCACTAAATATGAATACAGCATGAGTCGGTATTTACTGTGATATATCGTATGTAAGGCATCTGCTTGTGTGAATCTCAATATAAAACTGAGGGTAATATTAAACCTGACTAAAACAACGGAGAAAGTAAAACTTGACAATTCAACAAATGGGGAGAAATCGCTTATGGTGTTTGAGAAGGCTCAATCTTAGGAAAACTATTATTTTTTATGTACGCAAACAATCTTCCGTCTAACATACAACAAACCAAACTAGTTCTTTTTGCGGATGAGAATAGTATTGTAATCAATCCAAACATACATTCCAAACATTCATATAGCAAAAGAAGACATGGCAAATAATCTACTTAAAAGTATTACTGAATATTGTTCTGCGACTGTTCTCACTATTAGCTTCAGAAAGACACTATACATTTAGTTCTGCGCATTTGGAGGTACTACACCAATGATATGTGTAACACAAGGCTAGGAAATGATAACTAGGGTGCAAAAGCAAAATTTTTAGCTGTCCATATTGAAGAGAATTTAAACTGAATAAAAATCACGTTTTCGAATTTCTAAGACAACTTATTTCGGTATCATTTGTCTTCGGAATCATTGCAAACCTAGGAGGGGGGGGGGGGGAATATCAGTAAGTTGGTATATTTGTCGTATTTTCACTCTGTAAGTCATATGGAGTTATGTACTACGGTAACTCAACTTAAAGAAAGAATGTTGTCAATGCTGCAAAACGTGCTCTTCCTCGATCATATGGTGAACATTTGTTTAAGGAGTTATGCATTTTAACTACTGCTACACAGTATGTGTATTCCCTCATGAAGTTTGTCGTAAATACTCCACTGCAGCTCAAAACGGACGACAATGTACATTACTACAGTACCAGAAGAAAAAAACGATAGTAAATGCTTCACTTTAAGATTGTCTTTAGCACAATGTTGCCACCAAACTGGTTGATCACGTACCCAACGATATAAAATGACTGACAGTCAGCGAAGGTAAATTTGAAAACGAAGTGAGAAAGTTTCTACTTGACAATCCTTCCATTCCGTAGAAGAATTTCAAACTTTTTAGTACGTAAAAGATACTAAAACACAGATTATCAGCATGTAGCCATACTTATGTGTGCTATTTAATGTGAATTTAAAATGACTCGTTCCCCATTATCACGATTAGCCGTGAAAATGATCGACGGAACGTAAACTAACTGACCAACAGTATAATCTAGTGTTAATGTAAATGATGGCCCACGAGCTAGTTGCAAGCTAAACGAGGAAATAACTGTTTTTGTTTTCAAAAGAAATGTCCACTTTGCTTGAGCTAAGACCACAACATGCACTGCAGATTCCCGCCTACCACACGTGCCTGTTATCATTTCCACGTGTTACTATTCATTTCCTTCCAAATTAATATAGTCATCTACTAGAGACTAAAGACATTTGAAAAAATTAAAAACTTAATGACAACTTCACGTCACTAGTAGATGAAGTCAATGAATTCTGATGCTACCAAATCACGCCTGGCAGATGGAGGAAAGAGGACGTTCGTAGCTCAAGGAAATGTATTAGCAATCACAGCCTTTAAGTCAAGCAGAAATTTCTGATAATTTTCGCCTGGAACATCGCACTGTGCGGAAGAGAATAAGACACTGTGCGAAACCGGGAGAAGAAAAAATTCGAGGTGTATGAGATGTGGCGCTACTCAATAAATAGAAGATCACGAAAGAAGTACACTCCTGGAAATTGAAATAAGAACACTGTGAATTCATTGTCCCAGGAAGGGGAAACTTTATTGACACATTCCTGGGGTCAGATACATCACATGATCACACTGACAGAACCACGGGCACTTAGACACAGGCAACAGAGCATGCACAATGTCGGCACTAGTACAGTGTATATCCACCTTTCGCAGCAATGCAGGCTGCTATTCTCCCATGGAGACGATCGTAGAGATGCTGGATGTAGTCCTGTGGAACGGCTTGCCATGCCATTGGCGCCTCAGTTGGACCAGCGTTCGTGCTGGACGTGCAGACCGCGTGAGACGACGCTTCATCCAGTCCCAAACATGCTCAATGGGGGACAGATCCGGAGATCTTGTTGACCAGGGTAGTTGACTTACACCTTCTAGAGCACGTTGGGTGGCACGGGATACATGCGGACGTGCATTGTCCTGTTGGAACAGCAAGGTCCCTTGCCGGTCTAGGAATGGTAGAACGAAGGGTTCGATGACGGTTTGGATGTACCGTGCACTATTCAGTGTCCCCTCGACGATCACCAGTGGTATACGGCCAGTGTAGGAGATCGCTCCCCACACCATGATGCCGGGTGTTGGCCCTGTGTGCCTCGGTCGTATGCAGTCCTGATTGTGTCGCTCACCTGCACGGCGCCAAACACGCATACGATCATCATTGGCACCAAGGCAGAAGCGACTCTCATCGCTGAAGACGACACGTCTCCATTCGTCCCTCCATTCACGCCTGTCGCGACACCACTGGAGGCGGGCTGCACGATGTTGGGGCGTGAGCGGAAGACGGCCTAACGGTGTGCGGGACCGTAGCCCAGCTTCATGGAGACGGTTGCGAATGGTCCTCGCCGATACCCCAGGAGCAACAGTGTCCCTAATTTGCTGGGAAGTGGCGGTGCGGTCCCCTACGGCACTGCGTAGGATCCTACGGTCTTGGCGTGCATCCGTGCGTCGCTGCGGTCCGGTCCCAGGTCGACGGGCACGTGCACCTTCCACCGACCACTGGCGACAACATCGATGTACTGTGGAGACCTCACGCCCCACGTGTTGAGCAATTCGGCGGTACGTCCACCCGGCCTCCCGCATGCCCACTATACGCCCTCGCTCAAAGTCCGTCAACTGCACATACGGTTCACGTCCACGCTGTCGCGGCATGCTACCAGTGTTAAAGACTGCGATGGAGCTCCGTATGCCACGGCAAACTGGCTGACACTGACGGCGGCGGTGCACAAATGCTGCGCAGCTAGCGCCATTCGACGGCCAACACCGCGGTTCCTGGTGTGTCCGCTGTGCCGTGCGTGTGATCATTGCTTGTACAGTCCTCTCGCAGTGTCCGGAGCAAGTATGGTGGGTCTGACACACCGGTGTCAATGTGTTCTTTTTTCCATTTCCAGGAGTGTATGTGGATATACACTGAGTAGAACACTGGACAGGATGTAAGATGTTTAGACGGCAGGGGGCAACTTTCATTACATTGGAGGGAAGACAGAGACTGGAATAGACAGCATACGTTGCGAGTAAGCGCTACTCTCAGATGAAGAGATGGTCCAAGGAAAGGGTCACTTCAAGTCATCTGACGACTGGTGACAACAACATCTTATCTTTCTCCAAAATCAAGCTGATGACTATTTTCGAAGTCTCGTAGTTTTGGGGTTCGCCAGTTACAGGGGTACCACCGTGAACAAGGTGCGGCCGTGGAAAAGGAGAGGGACGCCCTAAGAACCTAATTCTGGGTGGCGGCTTGCAGATGCTGATCAGGTATCCCTGGTAAGGGTACACTGTCGTCTTTTTCGGTACAACTCGCCAAGTGTGCGAGGAAGCAGCTATCTTCATTTCTACGATTAATACTAGTTTTACTGTAACGCATCCCGACGCAATTCCGTGTTTTGTTCCTTCTTGGTTCAAATGGTTCAAATGGCTCTGTGCACTATGGGACTTAACATCGGAGGTCATCAGTCCACTAGAACTTAGAACTACTTAAACCTAACTAACCTAAGGACATCACACACATCCATGCCCCAGGCAGGATTCGAACCTGCGACCGTAGCAGTAGCGTGGTTCCGGACTGAAGCGCCTAGAACCTCTCGGCCACCACGGCCGGCTGTTCCTTCTTCCTAATTACTACATTTACTCCGTCACTGTATCGAAAGTTAAATAATTACTAGTGAATAGGACTTGCGTTCGGGAGGAATACGGTCCAGACCCGAATCCGGCTGTCCTGATTTAGGTTTTCCGTGATTTCCCTAAATCGCTCCAGCAAATGCCGGGATGATTCCTTTGAAAGGGCACGGCCGTCTTCCTTCCCCCTCCTTTCCCAGTCCGATGAGACCGATGACCTTGCTGTTTGCTCTCTTCCCCAAAACAACCACACCCAACTGGTGAATAACTGTTTGTAGTTTCATGCGAACGGAAGAATATCGTTTCTGTTAATGTGTGTAACACAGAGATATATGCGGTTCACTATTGTAACCTGCCACAGATATTAAAACTATGAGGAATTTCCACTCTGCAGAGAGTGTGATCTGATATCAAACTTCCTTGCAGGAGATGTGCCGGACCATGACCTGAACCTGGGAGCCCTAACATTCGTGTGCAAAATGTTCTACCGACTGATTTATCCTAACACGACTCGCTACGTACGGTCCGAACTTTACTTCGGCCAGTGCCTCATCTTTTGCTTTCCAAACGTCAAAGAGGTTGTTCTCACGCATACCACGCGAGACTAGCGTCCTGGAAGAAAGGAAGAAAGAAGTTCTGCGAAGCTTGGAAGGCAGCAGATGAGGTACTCTTGGAGGCAAATCTCGCCGGGAGGTGGGCGGCGCATGGGGATACTGTGTCATGGATCGTGCGTGGGTGGATGTTCACTTGCACCTGCCCTCGAAAGGCAAAGGCCCAAGATTAGGGTAGTGGTACGGCACGCAGTTCCAATCTTCCAGGAAGCTTCTTCGACGCACACTCGCCTGCAGGGTGAAAATTCATATTGTAAATACAGCTAAACCGTGTCTCCGCAATATCCTTTCCACAGGAGTGCTAACCCCGCGAGATATGTGGGAGAACTTCTCTGAAGGGCTGTGAGGATGGAACATGAGTGGTGTCTGGGTACACACTCATTAGTCATTACTATAGCCAAATGATATGTCATTTTCAGAGAAGAGCCCTTTAATATCGACGACTTCAAATCTCGTGGACAGGAGCACCCTCCGAATTTGGTGGAGAGCCACCAGTACCGACGACGGATTCAATTTTCAGTAACATAACATGGAGTAATATAGAGTGAAAAATGAAGCCGACACCGATAAAGACGAATTTCGCAAGGGAAGGCTGGGCTGTAAGGAGAGGACGTAGACACACCCCACCACCACCACAACCATCTCCAAAAAGCAACGAACAGCTCACTCGTTAGAGCACTTGCCGCAAATGGTGAAGGTCAACCATTCGAGTCCCAGTGCAGCATAAAGTTTCAGTTTGCCAGGTAGTATCATTGAAACCGTAGTTAAACGGAACGGAACCAGCAACACGTCATAAAATACACCAGATTAGGGAATAAGGCAATTACCCAAATGAACCTATTGCTCGGAACCTAAATGAAGTTTAATTTCGTCATCTGAGACACTTGGTCTGAGAGCCTTACTTTTTTGAGCATGCGTTTTATATAACCAATATTACGAAGAAATAAACAAAACTACTATTACATACTTGTAAATATCCTATGTTGCGCTATTCTTTTCACCTTTATGTAGCTGCTACGTGTAAATCTACCATTGAGGAATATGTCTTACCCTGACGAGATCGTTTCCCTCACCTTCAAGGTAACCTTCAAGGTAACTATTAGAGTTTGCCATAACAGACATTATATTATTGTACCTATTCTTCTGCCGAGGGTTTTCCTTAATCTTGTTACTTGTTTATTCTATAAACATTTAATTATTGTCTTTAATATATTAATCTTGTAACACACATAAAATGGATCTAATTTACCGTACATCATTAACGTACAACGCTATGCTTATATACAGTAATTCAAGCACAGTCTGTTCATATTCATATTAATATTTGATACCATATCACATGTTTCGGTGAAAATTCTCACTTCCACTTCTCTCCGTGCTCTGTCTTGGTTTCTTCAGGCTTCATTTGTCACTTTGCGTTCAAGAAAGGTTAATTCTTCTTCTCTTGTGTCTACGTCAGCTCATTGTGCCTTTTATATTTCAATTATTCTCTTCTTTGTTTATTTTTTCACTCTAATTCTGTCCTAGGCTTACTATGCATTTCATTTAATAATTTATCTCTGTTCAGTATTACCAGACAAAGCATTTCTGCTAACTTTAACACATACACATACACAAACACACACAGTTTATTATGACGTACGTGTATTTCTTCAATTTATCGTTAATTACTCCTTTAGCATATCACTTTATATCGTTATCCGTCTTCAAACAAGCATATCTGTTTCTTTGATACATTTACTGTAGGCGAATTATTCAGATTTATTCTCAGTAATACTGCGGTTGCGTTCATGTCATCATTGTGGTCATTACTGTGACTATTAATCTGATTTTGATTCTGATTATTACTGTGTTTAATTTTTAATTTTCTCTTGCGCTTCTTGAGAAAGTCGGAAAGAAGAACACTCAAAACCGTTATCAGTGGAGTATTTTCTTGTACACAATTCCGACGATAAAACTCAATGTTTGACGTGTAAAAAATTGTTAAGTGAGAATAATTACAATAATCTTGGTGAATTTTTGTCTTCTATCCGTGTAGCACCACACACCCGTTCCACTCATAACGAAAAATAAACTTGTGATATTAAAGAAATACAAGAGTTGCCAAAATCATTGAATCTTAAAGCAAAGGTTTACTTCCATTATTGATGATGTCTACGATGAGTTTCATATTGTTTTAATTCTTTGGAGGCACGTACAATTGTGTTTAATAGTCCAGTGAAAGCTGGTCTCGGAAATTCCTTCGAGAAGAAGTTGGAACTTGGCCGTCAGGACTGTTCTGTTTAATCACATGTTGAGACTACGGGCGTACCAGACTACCCAGCGCCGTGTTACAAGGAAAATGCTGCAAGTACGCACAGTTGTGGAATGATATTTTTGCGGGTCTCCTGATTTTTTAAACCGAAAATATGAACGAGAGAGAAACTGATTGTTTTGGCATGATAAAGGAAAGGCTGCCGAAGGCAACGCTCCTGATACGTTTCCCGACCATAAAGCGTAACAACGGGGCAAAATACACTCACGTGGCAAATATTAAATAACGATAATGCACACATGCTTTTATGCTCTCATACATTTGTGTACACATGCATTCAGTTTACGTAACTAATTGTGCACCGGCAACGCTGCTACTACAGTAAAAGTTGTTGTGCACCCTGTAATATCTCTTTATATTCGATGAATTATTCTGATACAATTCTACCCTTTAATGACGTTTCCTAATTTTCTATCATCATACTCGCAGAATCCATGCGAAAAGTAGTTCATACAATAGCTATGCCATGAGCGCATAAGTATTCTTTGTAGTACTCTCTCTGGTGGTTGTTAGAAAAAAAAAAAAAAAGAAAGGGGGCTTCCGAGATTGTCTTCGTGCTGATTAGCCTGTGCTTGGTTTGGAAGAACTGTAATCTGATTATTGAGATTTATCACAGAAGATAACTGATACGAACTGTACGATTAAAAGGAAATATATATAGATGGCTCCTTCAAGTAAATGGTGTGTATTTGAAATTTGAGAATTAATTATATATATCGATATATTGCGTAGTTGTTAATCAGAAGGGACTTCCGAAAGACTGGATACGAACCTACATTTAATAATCCAAGAGCTCCATTACTTCTTCGGAAGGTTAAACTTCATCAAAGCCAAATATCCGCTTGATCTGAGGTTTCCCGACTGATTATACAACGCTCCAAAAATTACGAGGCATTTTATTTGTACAGATTAGCAGACTGCCGCAAAGCACGAGCCTGTAGAGAAGAAGAATCATCGCCTGATTTCATTCTAACAAGTAAAATTTCAGAATCATTTTGAGTGACTGAGCTATGACTGTGTTTCCTATCATGAATGATTGATTGCTCGAACGAATTGAGAGCTACTGAATTACGTAGATAGGAGGAAAAAATTACAACCCAATGAAATCTGGTATATTATTGCAATGACGAAAAGATTTTCCTGAAGGAGCTTTATACGA
Organism: Schistocerca cancellata; assembly: GCF_023864275.1. Classification (NCBI taxonomy): domain Eukaryota; kingdom Metazoa; phylum Arthropoda; class Insecta; order Orthoptera; family Acrididae; genus Schistocerca; species Schistocerca cancellata. Next base: position 987,989,000 of record NC_064627.1, read on the forward strand.
TTTATGTGGTAGACGTACTGCTGCTTCGTGGCGATAGTTTTACAATAAAATAAATCTACTTCATTATTAACCGACCACAATATTACTGCACCTGGAAATGAGGGTGCTTCTGTCGATTCGTGTACTTTACTGTGCGCATGAAACTTATCAGAATGTGTTCTGCTGTTCTGACGATCAGACAGTTTGCCCGTGAAGCTATTCGGAGTTTCTCAGTGTATACGATAGTTAAAAAAATTTATGCGGTTTTTGTTTACTGTAGAATACCGAGTGTTTCCTATAACGGCAACGAGAGGCCAAGTGCGATAACACTGCTGTGGGGTAGTACACTCTTTCTGGGCCATTCCATGAACATCTCTGTCCATTGACGTCAGAGAAGCAGGGCTGCGAGTACTGATTGACTGGATTATCTGTGTCCAAGGAGAAAGTGAAGCTCCGTGTACTACTGCCGAGTCTAGGCAAGCAGTCTGCCTGGGAACGAGGAAGTGAACACAATGTACGGTGCCGTAATGGATGCTACGGGTGTCGAATTCCGATGAAGATGGATGTTGAAGAGAAGAGATTATGTTAAAGCTGTGCTCAACTGTACTTGCACGTGGATAAAATCACACCAGGTATTGTCAAAGCTGAAGCTGTCTTCTATTCACAGAGCTTCATCTTCTCCTCCGGTTTAGACTATTGAGTCTGTGTTCCTATTTACTGCTGTATAGTGGTTCAGCGACGTGATGAACACACACGGTTTGTTTGCTCAGTGCGTCAGCGAAGTTGTTTGGAAGATATTATAGTATCATTGATTAGTATTTGGGCGATATCGTTTGGCAGACATTGTAGTTTTTACGTGTATGACCGACATTCGTTTCCACTGGCATTGTGCTTCATTACGACCTGGTCCTTTTACCTGTCTCTTCCATCATGTTGTGTCATTCATTATCTTTAGTTAACGATGCGTCATCACATTAGCTTGTGCCTCCATTAAACTGCCTATGTTGCTGCATTGTTCTGTAGAATAAATGAGAGGCTTGTCTGATTGTCAAGATTCATTTTCATTCTGTATAAAAGCTGTAGGTGCTGAAAGTCTTATTCACGCTCGAGAAGTTTAAACAACGTTTGGAACGTAAACTACTTCTCTTAGAAGTCTAAAATCAGGCGCTCAGTTGGTATTGGCAAAGCCAAGGCGTCTGGGACAGTTTGCTAGGTGGTCAGTACATATTTCAGTGTTCCAAATTAGCGCTAGGAGCATTCGTGGTACTGGAAACATCGTGCCAGATGGTATGATCGCATGTTTAATAAGGAGCCGAACATAAACTTTGATGAAATTTTGCTGGGTAGGATGTCACCAGAATATTTAAGGAGTCAAACGAATCCGGCCTTCGGTCTGCGCAACTATTATCAGGTTTCCGCCATACAGGACCAAAATCACCGTCCCGATTTTGGTCAGCATGCGCTACGGCTTGCGCAAGAATCATTAATTTTTCTAATTAATAGAAGCCTCGGGCTAATCGAAAATAGATCTCTGCAGTGGTTACCTAGACACATTCCTTCAAGGGCGTTTTCAACGATTTGCGCTTTACTATAATCCAAACATAAACTTCTAGTGCCATCTTTTATTCTCTTAATAAAGCGTGGTTGTTCGTATTGTTACACCGCCATATTACTCTTGACTATTACCTGAATTCGAGCGTGGTACCAAGGAATAATTTCAAAATATTAACTCCTGGAATTCTTGAAAAGGCAGTTTTCGCCACATGCCTCCAAAAAATTCCTGGTCTAAACGCCCGCCCATTCATGGTGCCCAAGTGCTGATATAAATGTTCGCACTTGATGCAAATAATTCCTAGTAGTAAAGGATACAGCAATCAGTCTTAGTGGTGTTTATTGCATGTCTAGATTTCGGTCACTGCCTGATAATCTTCTGTGCTAAAAAATATGACGTCTGAACAGATGTCTTATCATGATGTCATATCATGATGTCTTAACAGGCGTCCTATCATCCAGTTCTTTCTCGTTGTCAGTAATTTCCACATATTCCATTCCTCTAGGATTCTGTACAGAACCTTCTCATTACTTACCTTACCAGTCCACCTAATTTTCAGCATTCATCTGCAGAACAAAACATCTCAGTTGCTTCGATTCTCTTCTGTTCCAATTTCCCCACAGTCCATGTTTCACTATCATACAATGTGATGCACTGCTGTGATCCAACCGTCCATTCTTAGGAATTACTTCCTCAAATTAAGGCCTATGTTTGGTACTAGTAGACTTTCTTGGGCAGGAGTGTACTTTTGGTCTGTACAAGTCAGCTTTTAATTACCTCCTCGCTCCGTCCTTCATTGGCAATTTTGCTGCCTAGGTATTAGAATTCCTCAACATCTACTTCGTGACCATAAATCCTGATTTTAAGCTTCTTGCTGTTTTCATTTCTGATGCTTCTCATAACTTTCGTCTTTCTTCGATTTTCTCTCAACCGGCACTCTTTACTCATCAGACCGTTCATTCCATTCGACAGATCATCCAATTCCTCTTCACTTTCACTCAGGATATCAATGTCATCAGTAAATCGTGTCATTGATATCCTTTCACCTTAAATTATAATTCCACTCCTGAACCTTTCTTTTATTTCCATCCTTGTTTCTTCTATGTATAGACTGAACAGTAGGGGCGAAAGGCTGTATCTCTGTCTTACAACCTTTATAACCTGAGCACTTCATTTTTGGTCGTACACTTATTATTCCCTCTTGGCTCTTGTGCGTATTGTATTCTACCCGTCTCCCCTACAGTTTACCCCTATTTTTCTCAGAACCAATTTAAATTGTCGGACGCTTTTCCCAGGTTGACGTACCCTATGAACGTTTCTTGATTCTTCTTTAGTCTGGCTTCCATTATCAGCCACACTGTCAGAATTATCTCCCTGGTAAAGGCACCAAGCCAAACTAATCCTCATCTGACACTCTCTCGATTTTATTTTCCATTTTTCTGTATATTATACTTGTCAGGATTTTGGCTGCATGAACTGTTATGTTGGCTGTGCGGTAATTCGTGCACTTGTCAGCTCTTGCAGTCTTCGTAATTGCCTGGATGATATTTTTCCGAAAGTCAGATGGTGTGTCACTAAACTCCTATAATCTACACACCAGTATGAGCAGTTGTTTCGTTGCCACCTCCTCCTATGATTCTAGAAATTCTGATGGAATGTTTTCTACCCTTCTGCATTATTTTATTTAAAGTCCTCCAAAGTTCTTTTAAATGGTGATTCTTCAATGCATTCTTTCCCCCTGTCCGCTCTCCCCTCTGTATTTAACAGTGGAATTCCCATTGTACTCTTATTGTTACCACCCTTGCTTTTAATTTCTGTTACCCATGGTATCTTCGCCATTACGTTTTTTGTACCAATTTTTTCTATTCAAACTTTCGTGATTGCCCGTTTTAGAGAAGTCGATTCCTCTTCAACTGTACTGTTTACTGAGCTTTCCCTTTTTGCTGTGTCTAAAGCCCTAGAGAACTTCAAGCGTGTCTCGTCACTCTTTAGCACATAAGTATCCCATTTTTTTGCAAATTGATGCTCCTTGACTACTCTCAAAAACGTCTGCCTGCTCTTAATTGCTACTGCATTGTGATTGGAGTCTATATCTGTTCCTGGGTACGACTTACAATCCAGTCTCTGATTTCGGTATCTCTTTCTGACCATGATGCAATCCAAATGAAATCTTCCCGTATATCTCAGCGTTTTACAAGCACATGTCCTTATCTTGTGGTTCGTTTCGTGCACCGTTTCTTCCAACACTTCCCCTACGACTACATTCCAGTCCCCCATGAATATTAGATTTTCATCTCCCTTTACGAACTGTACTAATCTTTAAATATTCTCATATACTTTTCTGTCTCTTTATCTTCAGCTTGTGACGTTGGCGTGTATACCGGAATTATCGTCGTCGGTGTAGGTTTGCTCTCGATTGTGACAAGAGCAACCCTATCACTGAACTCATCGCAGCAACTCACTCTCTACTCTACCTTTCCATTCATAACGAATACTACTGCCTACTGCCGCTACACCATTTTCTGCAGCTTTTATATTACCCTATACTCATCTGACCAGAAATCCTTGTCTTCTTTCCATTTCACTTCACTGATACCCTACTTTATCTAGATTGAGCCTTTGCATTTCCTTTTCAGGTTTTCTAGCTTCCATACCGCGTCCAAGCTTCTGACGTTCCATTCCCCGACTCGTCGAACGTTATCCTTTCGTTGGTTATTCACTCTTTTACTCATGGTCACTTCCCCTTTGGCAGTGCCCTCCCGAGGAGCCGAATGGAGACTATTCCTTATTATTTTTTTTTTTTTTTGGCCAATGATCATCATGACATTTTCCAATAACAGGACACATAATCTATGGACACACGTTATCTGTCTTTAATGCAGTGATTTCCATTGCCTTCTGACTCCTCATGCCTTCGATCATTGCTGTTTCTTCCTCTATAATGCAGTTTCCTACCCTTAGGACAAGAGAGTGACCTGAACCTGTTTCCTCTCCTCCACCCTGTTTGACAAGGTCATTGGCAGATTGCGTTGACTTCTCGTTACGAAAGTCTTCAGCCACCAATGTTGGTAATTAACCAAATTTTTAGGTGGTGGAGGGTTTCCAACCCGGGAGCGAGGACATTTTTATTACTGCTCAAAGACTCTAACCAGATACCAGAGGTGCGACTCAAAACGAATTAAATAACAGTAAATGTAAGTTAAAATACTAAAACTGCTTCTATTAGCACATAGTCCCGGCTGGACTATTCATATCAGAATTCACCCTGAGGAGTCTGTTTATATGGATAACTTGGCTGTCACCAGTGTAAGTCATTCCAGTCTGCACAGCCCTCCTGACACATATGATACATCGTTAACATGTATTAACTTCATTTTACATTCTCAATTCATATGTTTTTACGTTTTATTTATTATTGTACACTTTTTTATCTTATTTGCATATTACAATATCACAAATAAAGTCGTTGTAAGTAAAAACAGAGACTAATATTTTACAGTTGTACATGGGGGTAGCTATGTGAACTAGCCAACAGTGTCAGTCACTGCTGCACAGCCGGCCGCGGTGGCCGAGCGGTTCTAGGCGCTTCAGTCCGGAACCGCTCGACTGCTACGGTCGCAGATTCGAATCCTGCCTCGGGCATGGATGTGTGTGATGTCCTTAGGTTAGTTAGGTTTAAGTAGTTCTAAGTTCTAGTGGACTGATGACCTCAGATGTTAAGTCCCATAGTGCTCAGAGCCATTTTGAAATGCTGCACAATTTACAACTGAACATAATTTTAAAAATGGAGAACATCTTGTTCAAATACCTAAGTTAACAAAATTTTCTTAAATCAGAGCAATCAAAGGAGTTGGAACAGAGAAGAGTAGTGCTAAAAGTCGGCTTGACATCATCAACCTGTCGAAAGGCCAGGAAATTTTCCGCTATAAAACGTCCTATATTATGAGTTTCGGATACAAATCCATTATAATTTACACAGTTTGGAGTTAAAACTAATGAACGATCGACTACATCAAACAATAAAATGGGAAATACACTACATTTGTCTCCAGAAACTTTGGACTCATGTGCATTCTAGGATGACTGTAATTATTAATAAATCATTATAGTCAGATCAGTCCTGCCATTCCAAGTCATAACTCCTACCTGTCCAACTATATATAGCTAACCACATCATCCCATTCCGTACGACTTCCTCACCCACATTGACCTTATCTTTTCAACCTATACTATTGCTGCTGATCTTATCATCCATAGCCGGTCCCATGCTGAAATCCAGAGGTGGTGTCGTTTTAATGATTCCCTCATGATGATATAGTAGCCCGCATCTCGTGGTCGTGCGGTAGCGTTCTCGCTTCCCACGCCCGGGTTCCCGGGTTCGATTCCCGGCGGGGTCAGGGATTTTCTCTGCCTCGTGATGGCTGGGTGTTGTGTGCTGTCCTTAGGTTAGTTAGGTTTAAGTAGTTCTAAGTTCTAGGGGACTGATGACCATAGATGTTAAGTCCCATAGTGCTCAGAGCCATTTGAACCATTTGATGATATAGTAGTGCCTTTCTCACTGCATACACGCTCTGAAAGCAATTCCACTCCTGATGTTATTCTCACCGCTGCTAATCTTCATGGTGGCATTACTGCAGCACCGAAAGCGACCATCTCCCTGTCCTTCTCACCATCTCCTACACAGCACAACACACCTAAACAACCACTCATCCTGCCTTTCCCAAACACATCCAACACTAATCCCAAACCAACTGGAATGCCTAAAGGGAATTCATTGTTACCCAACTCAGAAGCTATCCGTTATCCTTCCAGTACCCCATTTACATCTACCTTGCTGCCACTTTCCTACAACAAACCTTGTCAAACTTCATAACTCACTAAATGCTGACGAGACCCTCTACCCCTACCATCGCACACTCTCTCCACATGTTCTCCTACTCCTATGTGAATCCCGTCGCCTTTGCCGATCTTTCCTGCAGGCCCACAACCAAGGCGCATTTACACTACACCGACAGCTACGAGGATACATTCGATATCTGCTAATTTGAAAGAAACGCAGCGTTTGGGGCCAAACAAGCACAGACCTCGACGCCACACTGCCCATGAACTCTTCCACGCAATAAAAGGCATTTCACCCAGTACCTGCTACCCCTCCTGCTTGATTACCTTCTTGGCCCCAGCAACCTAAGCAAAGCCAAGCATTTTGCAACTTTCTAGCACATTAAAAATTCGTGCCGGACCGAGACTCGAACCCGGGACCTTTGTCTTTCGCGGGAAAGTGCTTTACCATTTTTTTTTTTACTCAGCCGGGAATCGAACCCGGGCTCTTGGGATTGACATTCTGTCATGCTGACCACTTTTTTTTTTTTACATTCGGTGTAACAATAACAAACATAAACTGCTTCTAACATTTTTGTTAAATATGTAAGACGATGACTGTATAAAATAAAATTTTTCTGGGAAACGTAAATAAGTGGACCTTTTTTTTTACATCATAGTGAAAAACATAAAATAAATATCCTGCTTCTGTCAGTACAAAACAGTAACGGTCTACGTTCCTCTTTTAGGCGCGTACCTCGCTAATCCCGTCATACCTCGCGTTGGTGTCGGGTACGTCTTCACGTGTGTTTGTGGATCCTCTCCACTGTCCTGGTCCTTTCTTGTTCTGATACTTATAGACAATAATTACATTCTCCTACCCGGGACACCCCAACTGGGTGGGGGATCAAGCAAGGCACTCCCTAAAAAATTTGCGTAATATGTTCGATATCTCGGATGTCTCATAAGCTGTGAGTGATGTTCCTGTAGTAAGGCCCAAAAGTAAAGCACATTCTTACTGCCGTCTCGGAAAATATAAAGCACAGCCAAACCTCGAATCCAAGTCACTGCGTTTGTCTTCGTTCGGGGATAATACGTCCTATCTGGGAGAAGTAGTGTGCGTGGTTCTATTGTTTGCGGCCCCACCCGAAGGAGGCAGGCGATCATTTTTTTGACCAAACACCATACGTCCGCCGAAGGACCGCATATCAGGCGATGCTCCTCAGTGTCTGTAACATTGCACTGCGGACACAGTGGCTCGTCCGCCATATGAATTGTATGCAACCTGGAACGAGTCAGGTATTTCTCATTTACCAACTGGTACCACAGTGCGCGCGTTCCCGTATCAAGGTGTGGGTGGTGCACTGTACGCCATACCACTGACCACGTAACTGTTGGTTGGCGGCGCTCTACGGCATTATTCGGCCGTCGTCGAGTCAAGATGTGATATATATCACGTGCCGTTGCCGTCCTGTTAGTCGGTAGTTCCATATGTACATAACTGTGTTCGACAAAGAAGGTTCGCATATGGGAAAGCGATGGTGAGATGTGAGCCACCGCTACCGGAGCCGAACAAGAAGGTGGAGCGAGTTCGTCTATCAAGCTGCTCGTCAGACTTGTCTGGTGTCGTGTCCACATCTTTATCATTGTGGTTACATAAATAGCCACTGCTAGGTCGCGTACGTGGACTAGTCCAAGACCTCCACGACTACGACGAAGGGTGAGGGTTTCGTATCCCACCTTAAAAAGCAGACCTGTGCTCACAAAATATCCTAGTGCCACCAGGATTCGGCGGGCCAACACCACCGGCATAGGAAGAACTTGTGCCAGGTGGGGGATGCGAGAGGCTAGATAAGTGTTGGCAAAGGTGACCCGTTGTATCATATCCAGTGCCCTTAACCTGTGACCGGACACTCGCACGAATTGTTTGCAGAAGATGTCTGTAGCTCAGTGCCACCGTGCGACGAATGTCTGTAGTGAAGATAATTCCTAGGCATTTCATCTTGTTGATCGGCTGTAATGGTGCTACACTTCCTGTCGGGAGTCCTCTCCCGATGTTCATCGCTCCCGACTTTGCCATGTTCAGGCGACTTCCCGTAGCCATACAATACAAATTAATCCAATGCAAGGCCGCTCTTGCCTCGTCGCCTGACCGTGCTAGAAACACTAGATCATCTGCGTATATTCGGCATATAAACTTGTTGTGCCTTATCGTCATTCCTTGGAGTCGATTCCGGAGCCCGCAAAGCAGCGGCTCGACAGCGATGGCATACAATATCGTTGACAGCGGGCACCCTTGTCTGACCGATCGTGAGATGGTGATGGGCCCCACCAAGCGTCCATTGATGAGCACTTTGGATGCGGCTACGTGGAGTAGTCTCATCACGACGGTGACAAAACTTTCCGTAAACTTCATTTTCGTCATCACGTCCGTGAGATAAGCATGACTCAGCCTGTCAAATGCGCGATCGAAGTCTATCGATACCAATACACCCCGGAGACGACATGTTGAAGCCAGTGCGATAACATCGCGGTAGTCGCTGAGTGCCGTTTGTATATTGGTAGCTCCTCCTAGCTGGGTTTGGTCGAGGGAAATCACTTGGCGTATTACGCGTTTAAAGCGTGCTGCAAGTATCCTGGCGTAGATCTTGTAGTCGCAATTAAGAAGGGTCAGTGGCCGGTAGGCCTGTATCCCTGTGCCACCAGATGGTTTGTGGATGGGGATGATCATTCCTTCCACGAAGGAGGGTGTAAGAGGCACATTGGGAGACATCAATTCGCAGTACATGGCAGTCCATCGTGGAATCATGAGATCTTTAAATGTACGATAGAACTCTAACGGAAACCCGTCGGGCCCCGGCGATTTGTGCGACGCTCCCTTATCAATCGCTTCCATTACGTCGTCAACTGTGATTTCACCTGTTAACTCCAGGTTGGCCGACTCGTCGAGACATGCAGAGAGCATTCGTCGGACCTCATGAAAGGCTGCTTGATCGTGTTCCGCTTCTTCATAGAGATGACCGTAGTGTTCCACGAAAGCGTTGGCTATGTCTTTTTGCGTTGTCATGCGGCGACCATCTGGCAGTACGACCGTCTGTATTAAGGTTCGGCGGCCACGTTGTATTTCTCTGATAACGTGATACATCGACGGGGATTCTCCACGGACTCGTTCAAAGGCCCTTGCCCGGATTGCGACACCCTCCAGTCGGCGGCGCGTTATGGAAATTATTTGGGCCTGTGCTCGTTTTATACCGGCACGACGCTCCTGTGAAGGTGCTTGTACAGAAAGTTCGCGGAGCATCGTGAAATAAAATTCCGTCGTGTATCGCCTCCACATCATCTGCTTTCTTCCGTATGCAATTAACACATCCGCGCAATGCAGGCATAACGCATTCCAGCCACCACTGCAACGTCGTCGGATATGTCGGGAGGCGTCGTTCACACACATGCCAAGTGTCTTCGACTAAGCGTCTGCACTCAGGTTCCCTAAGGAGTGCTGTATTCAGTTTCGAAACACTGCGACTCCTCCACACTTGTTGACGACTCAGGGATACCGTGCATATATATGCTATGTGATCTGAAAAGGCGGCAGGCCACAATTCCGCATCGAGGATCGCAGGCTCGAGACGACGTGTTACGTAAATTCGATCGAGACGACTTGCAGAGTTACTCGTGACGTAGGTGTATCCACGTCTGTCGCCATGTATCTTCTCCCATGTATCAATGAGATTCATGTCCTGTATGAGTGGCCGCAGCTCCGGGCATGAAGTATAACGTGGGTGTTGATCCTTTGGTGCGAGCACGCAGTTGAAGTCGCCTCCAAATAAGACATGTTCATACCGACCTAAGAATAGTGTTGCAATCTCCTCTGCGTAAAATCGGGATCGGTCGCGCCGTCTGTCTGACCCCGACGGTGCGTAAATGTTAACGACCCGTACTCCCAGCACTGTGAGCGCCAGTCCTCGCGCTGACGGCAGGTACACCACGTCCTCGGCTACTATGCCGCTACGTAGAAGTATCGCTGTTCCGCTGCCGCCGTCGGTAGTAGGTGTAATGTACGTATCGTACTCATAGAGGTCGGGGAAGCTCTCAACACATACTTCCTGCAGCAGAACGATGTCGACGTCTGACGCATGCAACATGTCTCGTAATAATTGCAATTTGACAGGCGTTCTGATCGTATTAATATTAATAGAGGCTGTTCGATATGCCTGCCGCTGTTCCTTAGTGCGTAAAGCGCACATGAACGCTTATGTTAATTTGTGTACCGCTGCTCGGCGACATGCTGTCTTTGCGTCAGTCTGCATCTTCTGCGTGGTAAACATCCGCATCCGGTGGACGCAGCACTCGCCATTGCGGGTGCGTCGTCGGTGTGGGGGTCAGTATCGGATTCGTCGGCCCAGTTCCTGTGCTGGAGGTCGAGCTCCCGTCGTGTCTCTCCGGCCGGGCTGACCGAAGGCGGTGGCGTTGCTGCGGTGGGTGGAGGGACTCCTTCCGTCGGCTTTACGTCCGGTGTGTCTGTATTCAACCCCTGTGTAGCATGATTCGCGTCGTACTGCTGTGTGGGAGGTAGAACCTCCCGTTGCGCATCCGGATGCACTGTATCGACGTTACACCCAAGTCCATCTGACGTGGACTGCAGTAAGCAGGTATCCGACGGCGCTAGCCGTTGTTTCTTGTGGCGCTTCGGCGATCGTTGTTTGCGCGTGTGCGCCTCCGTATCCGAGTGCGGAAGTGACTCCCGGTGCTCAGGGACGAAAGCAGCTGTCGGCACAACAGCAGGATCAATTTCCATTTCTCCTACCGATCCTTTCCGCTCGGTTAAGTGCGTCGTCGGCGCCGGAGAGGCAGAGGTGTGCGTCGTTTCGTCACTGGAGGCGGTCTCTGCTGCAGTCGGTTGCCGTGAACTGTCAGGATTCTGTAGCTGGTCATTCTTCCGGATGGGATCCGTTCGAAATGCGTCCGCATACGTTAGTGGCAGCGGCGTCAACGTGGACGGAGCTAAGGGTTCGCCGTTTGGAACTTGCACTATCCTCCGCTGCATACATTCGGAACGGACGTGGCCCTCTTTCTCGCAGCCTGAGCATGTTTTGGGTTGTCCATCGTAGATGACTATAGCTCTGCATCCGCCGATGAACAAGTACGAGGGTACATGTTGTGTCAGTTCTATTCTGATTTGACGCACCCCAGTGAGAACGGGGTAAGTCGTGAAGTTGGACCATTTTTCCTCAACGTAGCTAAGCACTCTTCCATATGGGCGTAAGGCGTCAACGACCAAGTCAGACGGAACCTCGAAGGGAAGTTCGAAAATACGTATGTTTCGTAAGCCCAGTCCTGCATGATCAATAGTTACTTCTCCAACATGTCCATCAGAGTGACGAAATTTGAGTCCATGTTTAGTATCTCGGATGATTCTGTCACATACTGCATCGTTAATCAGCTTGACGTAAACAACACTGCTCACTATGGAGAGGTGGATTCCGATAAGTTCGTTGTAGTCAAATTCGTCTCGTAGTAACCTTTCTATTTCGTAGGCTTTCGGTCTCGCATATTCATTCGAAAAACTAATCTTGAGAGTCGACTTTCGGTATGCATGTGCCATTCTATATCGAGTCGTCTAAACGCCTAGGGGGCGTGAGTCGTGCTTGGGTAGCTCAGATTGTAGAGCACTTGCCCGCGAATGGCAAAGGTCCCGAGTTCGAGTCTTGGTCCGGCACGCAGTTTTAATCTGCCAGGAAGTTTCATATCAGCGCACACTCCGCTTCAGAGTGGAAATCTCATTCTGGAAGCATTTTGCATTCTGTCTCTCTGATGCCTTACCCCAGAGAATACCCGCTTCGAGTACTCCTTATTCCCGACAGTCCATCAGAGTATCAGTGCCTCCCTCCGACCTCTCCCTGCTAGCTTCCAGTATCTCAACAACACTCCACGACATCTCAGGTACAGAACTCAATATCCCACTAACAACACAAAACATTCGACAGGCACTCCATAATAAACGGAAAACTACTCACAGTCATGGCTACATAATTTACAGACACCAGAAAGAATGAATTTCTCCATTGATTTTTGTTTCTTTTTTGGGTCATGAGTCTTCTGACTGATTTGATGCAGCCCTCACGAATTCATGTCCTGTGCCAACTTTTTTTATCTCAGTGTAGAAATTGCAATTACTGGAAGTATTCTAGACTCTGTCTTCCTCTACAGTTTTTACCTTCTACAACACCTTCTAGCACCATACAATTTATTCTCTGATGTCTTAAAGGATCACCTACCATCCTGTCCCTTCTCCTTTTCAGCATTTCCCACAAATTCCTTTTCTCTCTCATTCTGTCCACTACCTTATCATTCCTTACCTTTATCAGTCCACCTAATTTTCGAAATTCTTCTGTAACATCAAATCTCAAATGCTTCGATTCTCTTCTGTCCAGTTTTTCCCAGCGTCCATGTCTCACTACCTTACAATGCTGTGTTCCTAACGTATGTGCTCATAAATTTCTCCCTCAAATTGAGCCCTATGTTTGATGCTAGTAGACTTCTCTATGACAGGAATGCTCTTTTTGCCAATTCTAGTCTGCTTTAAACGTCCTCCGTGCTCCGTTCTTCATTGGTTATTTTGCTGCATAGGTAGTAGGATTACTTAACTTCATCTGTTTCGTTACCATTAATCCACATGTTAAGTTTCTCGTTATACGCGTTTCGGCAACTACTCTTTACTTTCGTCTTCCTTCGATTATTCTCAATCCATACACCCTCATTAGATCTTCATTCCATTCAGAACATCATGTAAATCTTCTTCACTTTCACTGAGAATAGCAATGACATCAGCGATTCGAACCATTGATGTCATTTCACCTTGAATTTTAATTCCACTCCCAAACATCTCTTTTATACCCATCACTACTCTGTCGACTTACAGATTGAACAGTTGGGGCGAAAGACTATTTCACTGTCTTATAGCTTTTTCAACACGAGCACTTTCTTCGTGGTCATCCATTCTCATTATTCCCTTTTGGCTCTCGTACATGTATATTACCTGTCTCCTCTATAACTTACCACTATTTTCCTCAGAATTTCGAACACCTTGTACCATTTGACATTCTAGAACGACTTCTTGCAGGTCTGCAAACCCAACAAACATGTCTTCAGTTTTCTTTGGTCTTGCTTTCATTATCAATCGCAACGTCAGAATTTTCTCTCGGGTGCCTATCCATTTGCTAAAGCCAAACTGAATATCATCTGACACAGCCTATATTTGCTTTTCCATTCTTCTGTATATTGCTCTTGTCAGCAACTTGGATGCATTAGATATTAAACTGATTGTGCAATGATTCATGTACTTGTCAGCAGTTTTCGGAATTGTATAGACGATATTTTTCCTGAAGTTGATGGTTTATAGGCAGACTCGCAACTTCTACACACCAACGTGAATAGTGCTTTTGTTGCCATTTCTCCCAACTATTTCTAATGGAATGTTATCAATCCCTTCTGCCCTACATAATTTTGAGTCTTCCAAAGGTGTTTTAAACTTTGATTCTAATACTGGATCCCCTATGTCGTCTGGGTTTGCTCTTGCCTCTTATTCTATCACATCATTCACGTCCCCCTACTTCGCTGTACTCTGCCTAGTGTCCGCTCTGTCCTTTACATTTGATAGTGGAATTATCATGCACTCTGAATGGAACCATCCTTGCATATTAATTTCACTGAAGATTATTCTGACTTTCGTACACGCTGAGTCAGTTTTCCTGAATATTTTTTGTTTTTAGATTTTTCGCAATTACATTCAGCAACTTCGCCTTAGCTTCCCTGCACTTCCTATTTGTTTCATTCATTAATTTCCCTGCGTAATTTTGTATTTTCTTCTTTCGTCGACCCACTGAAGAATTTTATTCATGTTTTTCGTTTCACATTCTGTGATTGTCATTTTCAGAGATGTTCATTCCTCATCACTTGTACTAACTACTGAACTACTCATTACTGCAGTAACGATAGCCTTAGAGAACTTCCAGCGTACCTCTTCATTCCTCAGTACTTCCGTATCCCACTTCTTTGGTTACTAATTCCTCCTGTCTGATGTCTTCAACATAAGGGAATTCTTCAGCACAACTACATTGTCATCTGAGTCTATATCTGTTTCTGAGCACGCCTTAAAATCCAGTATCTAATTTCGGTACCTCTGTCTGACCATGATGCTTCCCGTACATCTTGGCCTTTTGCAAGTATACTCCCTTCTCTTGTGGTTTTTGAACTGAGTATTAGCTATTACTAGCTCAAAATTTATTACAGAATTCAATTAGTCTTTCTCCTCTCTCAGTCTTCGCCCCAACCCAAATTCTCCTGTAACCTTTTTTCCTGCTCCTTCCGCTACAACTGCATTCCAGTCCCCATGACTGTTAGATTTTCATCTCCCTTTACGAACTGTACTACTCTTTCAATATCCTCATATACTTGTTCTGTCTCTTTATCTTCAACTTGCGATGTCGGCATGTATACTGGAATCATCGTCGTCGGTGTAGGTTTGCTGTCCGTTATGACAAGAGCAACCCTATCGCTGAACTCAGCACAGCAACTCTCTCTGCTCTACCGTTCCATTCACAAGTCATTTAGAAATCCTTTATTTCTCTGCATTACACTTCGCTGACTCCACTCTAGATACTGAGTGCACATTTGAATTTCACTTTTCAGTTGTTTCAGCTTCTATACCACGTTCAGACTTCTGACATTCCACGTCCTGACACTCAGAACGTGAGCCTTTCGTTGGCTACTTAATTTTTGTTTCATGGTCACCTGTCCCTTGACAGTCCGGTGCAGATGATCCAAAGGGGAAAGTATTCTGGATTATTTTGCCAAAAGAGAGAGCATCATGACATTTTCTAATGAAAGCCAACATGACCTGTGGTAAACATTATGTGTCTTTAATGCAGTGGTTTCCATTGCCTTCTGAATCCTCATGTCTTTTTATTTTATTTTTTTATTTCTTTATTTATTTATTTTTGGGATCTTGCACCAGTTGACGTTATCGAATGCTTTATCCAGGTCGACAGATCCTACGAATGTGTCTTGATGTTTCTTCAGTACTGCTTCTTTTATCAACTGCATCCCATCCTCAGAACTGTTTCTCTGGTGTGTGTACCCTTCCTAAAGACAAATTAGTTGTCATTTAACAGATCTTCAATTTTCTTTTGCGTTCTTTGTTATTCTTGCCAGCCACTTTGCTGCGTGAGCTGTTACACTGACTGTGCGATAAGTCTCACATTTGTCGGTTCTGGTCGAGTCTGCTGAGAACAGACCTATCACTGTACTGTTCACAATAGTTCAATCTCTGCCCTTATTTCCTAATCATTACGAATCCTCCTCCCTTTATGCCATTTCACTGCTGTTGATATAACCCTATATCCATAACACCATAAGTCCTTATTTTCTTTGCATTGCACTTCACTGACTCACACTATGTCTGGACCGAGGCTTTCAATTTCACTTTTGTGATTTTCGAACTTTCCTACAACGTTTAAACTTTTGACATTCCATGCCCCGACTCGTAGAACATTATCCTCTGGTTCGTTATTCCATATTTTTCTCGTGGTCGCTTCACCATTGGCAATCCCCTGCTGGAAGGGGCGACTAACCCAGAATATTTTGCCAGTGAAGGCATCATCAAGACACTTTCTGAATTACAGGCCCCATGATTTGTGGATACACATTATGTGTCTTTAATGTAGTGGTTTTCATTGCCTGCTGCATCCTCACCCCGTTAATTATTGCTAGTTCTCCTAACTCCTTGGGACATTTTCCCATCCCATAGGGAAGAGAGTGCCCTGAACGTCGGCCAACTCATCCGTCCTCTTTGTCAGAATGAAGGTGACCGCTTATGGTGGAAGTCTTCAGCCGCCAATGCTGATTTTTATTCAGAATTCAAGTGCAGGCGTGGTTCGAACCCGGGAGCGAGGTTATTTTGATTAGTAATCTAAGACGCTTCTCCTAGACCTTCTTAGAAATCCTAATCACCCTTTACAGTACAACTCTTCACACAGATTTGTATCCTGAGGTGTGGAAAACCTTCGCATCCTTCTGTTCCTCCATCCTAGTAAACCCGCACTCGACGCTTTCTCCTACCATCCCACAAGCAAGGGTTTTGAGTCCACCCTGTCCTTACGTATCCATAAACACTTACAATAACACCTACCCATCCCTGACAATATGCCTTTCGTCATAATTTCTTCTCTGATGGTCAGCTCCAGTACTTCACTTACCTCCTATCCCACCAAATCAAAGACAGAAAATCCGACATTTTAGTCACCATTGACCTCAAAAATGTATGACCATGTATGGCATAGCAGCGTCTTCTTCAAGCTCCAGAACTATGCACTTCCCATAGCCTCCTTTCTCTCTAACCACTTGTCGTATGTCACCATCAACAACAGCAACGAAGTCTCTTCCATCCGACTGCTGGTGTGCACCAAAATTGTGTCCTATCTCATCCCCGGCATGTCCTCTATGCTGCCAATATGTGAAAGATGTGAAAGCCCCTGCCTTCTGTCAACTCCAGTATGCTGATGACACCCTTCTTCCCAGCCCTCTACCCTACTCTCCAGAAATCAAAAGATCCCTCCAGCTCCATATCAATCAGTTTACTTCCTAGTGCAACCAGATGCCCTTTAAAATCACCCCTACCAAAACCGAGGAAAATTTATAGGCTGAACCACCCACAGATTCCATCCAAACGACTTTTACCTTCCATTTACCACCATCTTAAAGAGTTAGCTAACACACTAAAACACCACAGCTTAACACGTGATCGCCCACGAACGTGGAAGTCGCTTGTACTAACCATTCGATAGCAAGCCCAATGACTAAAACTTCTAACTGGCCAAACATGGGGATTTCACCCATCCAAAGTCCTCCCCACCTATAAATCCATGATATGCACATGTGGAATGGTCTTCTGCTCTTCCTTCTTTTTATCATGCCCTACAGGTCCCAAACGCCACGCACTCGACCTAGACTTTTGGATCCACGTAATTCACTTAACCTCTTCCACCAACAAACACTGTCAATGTATTAAATTCCCCTTCCTACTCTCATACACTCACTTCTAAACTCCTACAGGCTCAAGCCATGTTACAAGTGCAGCTCCAAGACGGATCCATATGCTGCAAACATATCAATCAGGTGGGCCCCTCTTGTCCTTCGAAACTTCCACAGTCTTTCTTTCAGATTTGAACAACCCCTACGTGGGACCATCAAGAACACCATCCAGCCAGAGCCTAAACAGAGGTTCCTCTCAGGTCAGCCATCCTCTCGCCAAGGCAACAACGCCTATAGATATCGACCACAGCCCTCCAAATCAGACAACCCAGCGAACTGCTGATGTGGAGGCGAGCGCCTCCTGGGACTTCAAGATGTGCCATGCAGCCTCATCCGTCAGAGCAGGAGGGATGCAGTGTGTGGACAATTTTTCTACCAGCAATCTGTCTCACACCAGTGCACATATGGTAATGCCACAGGATCCACAAGTACAGACAACAGACAAAAGACCTCACACACTCACCAGGTCGACAGGCAGCAGCATGAGTACTGCTAGACCTGCTTCCTTCGATGAAATGAGGTGGTAGCTGTAAGATTTAGGTATATACTGTCGCTGCCATGGCATTTAGGCCAGTGCCGAGCCTTGACAAGTTGGCTCTTTCCTTCAACTCTGGACAGGCGCTGGCCGCTGTTGTGGTCTATCAATAAAAGTGATTGCTATGGGAACCCAGGGAATCAACAAGGCCATGCTACCGTCAAACACCACTGCACTTGGAGCTGCCAGCGGGTCTCGGTAGGAAGAGGCCTCTACAATGGAGACTGCAACGGATTTCGTTATTGGCCATCGCCGTTACTTTGCATTTTAACTATTGGAGCTATTTGCCCAGTGACTTGTGTAGTATCACAATTTATCACAGGCAGTTCTTGTGTGTAATGCAGTCCCAAAAGAAACTTTTGGTTTATATTTACTTCTATAGCCTTTTTCTACATTGTTTACACAGACAGTGCTCTCATTGCAACTCTGGGGTGGAACAGTTCACTATTAGTTGTCAGCTCTCCACGGGAACAATAAAACAAACCAAATAATAACGGTTTGATGTGTTGAAAGGTTTCAGCATAAAAGCGAAGTGCAGACAGATAGACACTATCGCATAATTCTGCATACGTCGCTACTGAGCTCATCTACAGTGAGAAATTCATATAGTTGTGAGCAAAAGGATTGACTGTACATTAAGCAAATGACTAGGATACATTAAAACTCGATGACGCAGGTATGGACGACTTGTACGTGCAATGTGATACAGCTCGTACAAGTTTACCCTGACTCTCTTTAGCAATGTTTATGTGGAATGAAACTAACAACAAACTTAAAATGGGAGCACCTAATAGACGGCGTGGAGGAAATCAGCTGCCTTAGAAAAAGAAAGCGCATGAACGACGACGCAGGGAGAATATAACAAGAATACTAACACATAATAGGGGACATTCGTCGATTAAAGTCTACGCTCTCAAACACAGGCCATGCCTTGGGAGAGAAACTTCTAACTATTACGTCTCGATTAAAGATTTGTTTGGAAGGGAATCATTTACTTGTAAGCCTATGTGGACTGATGCTAAAAGTAAGTAGGCTAGTGCAGAAAGAAACAAAGAGCCTCTCCGCAAATTCAGTAAAAGAATGCGATGAAGACTCATACTAGAAGAATATATAGTGTAACTGGCTGTAACAGGAGAAAATACACCGATACAAAAAAAGGACGAATCCCAGCAGAAAGAAGTAATTAATGTGGAATAATGAAATTTCTGGAATACATTGGCTAGCTAACATCTTTTATGTGATTATTTTTTCAAGTTTACAGATTATCGAAAGAACTTGTTGAATGCAAGCATGAAATTGTACATGCATTATGTCTGACAGGGACCGAACGTCAATTCGTGGGATGGATTTCCATATCTGTTGCATTCGATCAGTCAATTCAAGAACGGTTAACGCTGGTTGTGTATGACGGTGGAGTTTCCGTCCGATAATGTCGCATATGTACTCGATTGGAGACATGTCTGGTGATCTAGCAGGTCAAGACATCATTTCGACATATTGTAGAGCCTGTTGGATTATACGAGGTGCATTCAAGTTCTAAGGCCTCCGATTTTTTTTCTCCGGACTGGAAAGAGATAGAAACATGCGCATTGTTTTAAAATGAGGCCGCGTTCATTGTCAATACGTTGCAGAGATGGCAGCACCGTACGGCAGATGGAATTTTACCGCCAGTGGCGAGAATGAGAACTATTTTAAATACTTAAAATGGCGACGTTTTCCTTACATGAACAGCGTGCAATCATTCGTTTTCTGAATTTGCGTGGTGTGAAACCAATTGAAATTCATTGACAGTTGAAGGAGACATGTGATGATGGAGTTATGGATGTGTCGAAAGTGCGTTCGTGGGTGCGACAGTTTAATGAAGGCAGAACATCGTGTGACAACAAACCGAAACAACCTCGGGCTCGCACAAGCCGGTCTGACGACATGATCGAGAAAGTGGAGAGAATTGTTTTGGGGGATCGCCGAATGACTGTTGAACAGATCGCCTCCAGAGTTGGCATATCTGTGGGTTCTGTGCACACAATCCTGCATGACGACCTGAAAATGCGAAAAGTGTCACCCAGGTGGGTGCCACGAATGCTGACGGACGACCACATGGCTGCCTGTGTGGCATGTTGCCAAGCAATGTTGACGTGCAACGACAGCATGAATGGGACTTCCTTTTCGTCACTTGTGACAATGGATGAGACGTGGATGCCATTTTTCAATCCAGAAACAAAGCGCCAGTCAGCTCAATGGAAGCACACAGATTCATCGCCACCAAAAATATGTCGGGTAACCGCCAGTGCTGAAAAAATGATGGTGTCCATGTTCTGGGACAGCGAGGGCGTAATCCTTACCCACTGCGTTCCAAAGGGCACTACGGTAACAGGTGCATCATACGAAAATGTTTTGAAGAACAAATTCCTTCCTGCACTGCAACAAAAACGTCCGGGAAGGGCTGCGCGTGTGCTGTTTCACCAAGACAACGCACCCGCACATCGAGCTAACGTTACGCAACAGTTTCTTCGTGATAAGAACTTTGAAGTGATTCCTCATGCGCCCTACTCACCTGACCTGGCTGGCTCCTAGTGACTTTTGGCTTTTTCCAACAATGAAAGACACTCTCCGTGGCCGTACATTCACCAGCCGTGCTGCTATTGCCTCAGCGATTTTCCAGTGGTCAATGCAGACTTCTAAAGAAGCCTTCGCCGCTGCCATGGAATCATGGCGTCAGCGTTGTGAAAAATGTGTACGTCTGCAGGGCGATTACGTGGAGAAGTAACGTCAGTATCATCGATTTCGGGTGAGTAGTTAATTAGAAAAAAAATCGGAGGCTTTAGAACTTGAATGCACCTCGTAACAGCGGTATGTGGGCGAGCGTTACGCTGTCGGAAAACATCTCCTAGAGTACTGTTCATGTATAGTAGTACAAAACGTCGAACCATCACACTGACGCACAAATTTGCAGTCAGAGTGCTCCTGCAGTAATAAAAAGTCGCACACGAGACAATAATTCCGTGTAATAGGCTGTTTAGGTCACCTACAGGCAACAGTCATACGATGTAGGTGTTTACCTGAGCTTCTCCTGGCAAGGCCACTATTGGCCCCGAGGCAGAACCGGCTTTATTTAGAACACAGCACAAACCTCCACCGCGCCCACCAATGAGCTTTTGCTTGACACCAATGAAGTCCCAAATGGCGGTGATTTGGCTTCAGGGGACTGGACGCTACTGGGCGCCCTACCTCGGAGTTGTCCTTGAAACAAAAGATTTGTAACAATTTTTTGTGTCACTGTTGTGGTAACTGGAGCTCTAATTGCTGCTGCAGACATAGTAGGATGCGCAGCAGTCATATGCCGAACACATTGGTCTCCCTTCTCGGCCGTGCCACGTGGACGTCCGATCCCGGTCTTCAGTCATCTATAGTGGCTACATTCCTGCCAAGTCTTTCTCGAATATCTCGGAAGGAACATCCAGCTTCTCGTAGCCCTGTTACACACACTCGTTCAAAGTCAATTGACTACTGTTAATGACATGTTCGTCATCTCAAAGACATCATTTCACTAAGTCCAACCCCAAAAGTAATTACCGCTCAGGAACGCTACAGCTGATGCTTAAGTAAACCCTCCTGGTGGTGCTATTAGCGCCATTCTTGTGCGACTGGCACGTAACTTGAACACACGTCATCTTCCAGACGTGGAAACAAGTCTACCATATTTCGTTTATTTCGCACAAGTCCTTGATGTGTTGGGATTTTTTCAGTCAGTGTAGCATGCATTACATAGAACTTATGCAGGGAGTTCAGGAACAGTCTGAGAAATTTGTAAGGGTGTTGCAGGGCGGTTGTGCTGAGAAATAATTGTTAATAAAATACGTAAGTGCAGTAAGACTCGGTATTGACGGTTTCTATTATACAATTCGACTAAAACTATTATTCTGATTACGCAGAATGGGCAGTTGATTAGTGGTTATAAACACTCAAAATTTCAAGATCTTGTTCAAAAACTGAATGCTTCTACATTACAGTGGTGTCCGCAATAAATGGCACTCGAATACGAAAATTAGTCTGCTTTGCCCCATTATATTCGTTTACAACATACAGCGTAATATTTTGGCGTGCCTCTTCCTTTTCACAAAGGGTGAAACGGCTCAGAAAGAGCAGTTCCTACAAAGTGTGGTGTAAGTTCGCAATCTCATGTTGACCCTTGTCAAGAAATCTGGGGATTATGACATTCACCTCTCAACATAAATTTCCTTTAATGTTTTTAACAATATAAGCCTATTCCAAGACTTAACAATTAATGCTAGGCAAAAATACAATCTATATCTGGATCGTATCTCCATGACTCTTAGGCAGAAAGGTGTGCAATAGTCTGCTGTACGCATTTTCAATAAACTGCCTTTGCAACTAATCCACACACTTTCAAGTCCAAGCTAAAGAAATTCTTCATGGTTCACTCTTTCTAAACTGTTGGTGAATTCCTGGAAAAAGTTAAGCAAAATTCTGTGTTAACAGTGTTGGTTAGGCTGGTTTGTACCTTGCAGCGTGTCGTTTGCATACGATTCGCGTAAATTTTAGTTTATCTGTCAACAGCTTATCTGATATTAACTTCATGTAGTGTCTCGTTCCATGATCATGGACATTTGCACCTCAGTTTGGACTTGACTGAAGTAGATGCGTAAAATAAAATTAAAAAATATCTCATACAACCATGTGGTTGTGAAATTGTCTGAAGAAACACAAAGGAGTACATGACATGAACGAACCTACCACAAAACATTTTTTTTTTTTTTTTGTTGGACGAGCTACAACGTGTCTTATGAATAATGGCATAAGAATAACATACAAGCTACTTAACGAAAAGCCACTTGAATGGCCACAAAATTCATCTGCTGTATGGTCAGTGCTGCGAAACCGCTGTGCAGTCCCGACCTAGCACATCGGAACTCTGCGTGTCGCGATAGTTTAAATCTCACCTACGTTACAAACAATTTGCACGTAACAAGAAATTATGATCTCTGTCAATAGATACAAAGAGCAACGTCAGGAGTATTGCGACCGCATAATCGTGTAATGTGAACAAATTTGGTTGCAGTGCAATTAACCTAATGAGTTAGATCTGAGTTACGCCTGTAAAGGACCAAAAGACTAGCTTTTCAAAACTCCACAAAATATTATTTCACTGACACAATCGTTGTGGCAAGTTTGCATGACAATTTCGCTATCGAGGCTGCTGTTGCTGACAGCGACGGCAGAACCACTGGCAAGGTTTGTACACGTTGTCTGAACGAGAAGCGAAACTGAGAGTGGGTCTTGTGACGTTCCTTCGCTGCTCAGCGGACGTGGTCCGTTGCTGCCACGGAGTGCGCGTTTCTTGAAGAAACATCGTTGTCGGCGCGGAAGCCGGCCGGGGGCGGTATTGCCTGGCAGCCTTCTCCCCTCTCTTCCCCCCTCCCACTGCCCCCTCGCCCTCTCTTGCGCCGCCAGAGCCCGTAGGGCGCATGCGCGTTGGAAAATCAATGCCCGCCCGCCTTCCAGCGCCCACCGCTGCGCCGCTCCGTCCCGCAAACATCTGCTGGCCCACGTGTGGCGGGCTGCCTAGCACCGAGGCGCTAGCGCCGCGGCTGCCGGTATTTTCCTGAAGGCGACTCATCTTCAGCTGCCAGCCTCAACTACTCATACGCGTCCCCTGGCAGTTTTGTAGTTACGGGTGACTACTGAGAGTTTAATCAGGGATGCCGAACGTCTTCTTTTCATATGTCTATGATATTCCATAGTGAATTTCCGTCTCCGAAGCATATACCTGGCCATCAGTGGGTCGATATTCGGACACTTCTGTGCGAGTGGCTTGAATTCCCTAGAATATTTGCTCTTTCTTTCAGCCGCTAACAACTCCACTATAGCGCAAAAACTTTCGCTCACAGAAATATTGAATATCCTACACTCATATCCGGTACACCTAAATATTTTATGACAGCTGTCTTCACGTATACTCATTGAGTGGCTGCATGCTTTGTGCGGCTCGTAAATACAAGTTTACGATCTCCAGAGGACATCACGCTAATATTTTCTAAAAACCCCTGTAGAGTTCATAGTGGCCTCTGCTCGCCTAGAATGAGAAATCACATTATTGATATCGAGGCTACTGTTGCTGACAGCGACGGCATAACCATTGTCAGAAGTTTGTACACGTTGTCTGTACGAGAAGTGAAACTTCTTCTGAAATTCCATGAACAAATCAAGCAACTCAATGATGGTATATTACATGCTAAATTATGGCGAAATTTATAATACGTAGGCTTTCGTGGCGAGAGTCAGTTAACATAAGGGTTTCCTGTGATACACACCGCATCATAAAATTTAAAAAATAAAAACTATATTGGGCAAATCAGCATACATTTTTTATATTATGACACGGCAGGATGCGCAGAAAACTTGTGTGTCATATGTCGAAACTGATTACTACGTTTCAGCTGTTGTTGGACATAGTACCAGACAGTTTCGGTGGTATGAAGACAGAGGGGTTTAGCTGGGCATTCGAGATGCCATAAGATGCCTGAGTGTTTATCAAACCATGATTGATTGCGTGTAGTCTTATGTCCATCGCTGTTGTCATCTTGGAAGAAGAGATAGTGCACATCATTTTTATCAATAAGATGGAGATGACCTGGAAACTCTTGGTAACTGAGAATGTTTTTTGCGGTGACACGAAAGAGTGAGCTCAAGTCATGCTACGAAGAACGCCCCCAAAACGTCACAGATTGCTACAAGTTAGACACTTCACTGGGCCTTCGAGGCACTCGAGCCCATACAGCTTTTGAAAACATGCATACCCGTGGCTCACTGAAACCTAGTACACATTTCCAGTCAGGTACTTTCCAGTTTCTGTTTTTTTCGGCCCAATGAAGACGTACAACTACATGTACCTCTGTGGACAACTGCCTTTTGCCAATTACTCGACTGGTAACGTCCATTGCATGCAGCATTGATTGTTTCATTGTTTGTGTCTGTATCTTCACAATGCACAGTTCCTGAAACATTTATGCATGTCTGAAGGAACATACAGTGTCACAGACGATTACAGCTGTGTTAAACATTAGGATATAGTGTCGCATTCTGCGACTATGCATTGAAATCAGTCGTTTGTGACACATAAAAATTTGTGCCGCAGCGATATTCAAACCCTGATTTCCTGCACATCGCGAGAGGTCGTCCTAACCGATTAGGCTATCCAAGCATGCCTCAACGACCGATCTAAGCTACCATACGTTAAGTAATAACAACCCTTCAGCTCGTACAATTCGTTATTCCCGCACAGGGAGACAAATATTATACCGTCATTTTAGCCCGTCGGCACATGGATATCTCATTAATGGTTACAATGTCTCTTTTTATATAGTGCATCTTCACAATACAATGTTCTTCAGCCATAAGTGACAGTGTCTTTTCCTTTTGTACTTTGAAGATATGCGCATTGTATAAACACTAACGTTGTGTCCATCAATTATGTATCCATTCCTCGATGGGCTAAAATGACAGTATAATATTTATCTCCTTGTACGACAATCACGAACTGCGCTAGAATAAGGATTATGACTAGGTACATACCGAAGTTTGGAACTGTTCTGAAACCGTGCTAGGATAGCCTAAGCGGCTAAAGAGACCACTCGCGATATGTGGAAAATTCGAGTTCGCTTTTCGCTTCGGCACAAATTTTCGTCGTAAACAGCTAACGTCAATGCATAGTCGCAAAAAGCTAAACTATTTTGTATTATTGCCTGCATTTTTCTTCACAATTTTCACTAGGGAAATGGTTGAGGTGAACATTCATTCATTGGGCGCAGCAACTCCTACCGGGCACGAAAGTGATTATCACGGACAAGGTGCTACTCTCATCTGACAGTTAGGATCTTTTTACGATCACTGTTCTTCCGTCGTGCTACCTGGCTATGAGTGATACAGCACTACTTGTGGAAACGTTGAACAGTCCGCATTGATACACCAACAAAATGGACAGCGCCATGGGTGGTCCGGTTACGGGGTAGCCCAAACACGAAAGTTCATTTATACCATTTTGTCATTTCTCTGTACCGAACCATATTACAGCACAGATTCCACACAATCGGATGGCCATGCAGTCCACTGCACTGCCTTTAGTTACGTCAATCAGGAAGAGGCACAATGTTGCCTGGTAACGGTTTAACATCTACAGTACACTAAAGTGATTATTGAGTTCTCTTACGGGGATTACTAATAATTTGTTTAGTGACATTAATTTTTGCAGCAGAAAGCAACTTGCTACAGGCACACACGTTACGCCATATAATGTGGAATGTGAATAAGAAATTGTGCTTACCTCTTAAATGGAAATTACTTATTTGGGAAATTACTTATTTGGGAAATGAATACTTATTCTCATTTTCGTCTTCCCTCTAGGTCGCTGTCTGACATTACATACCTCATAGCTGGTGGTGAGAAATTACTTTGCTTCCGTTATGTTTGTCAGCGGAGCTCAATAGGCAATTCACCACAAGGCAGAGGTTACCATGCTGTTTCGGAATAAAATAGTTAGTACGCTAGTTATGTAGCTAACATGCAATCCCAAATGTTTAGACTTTTCGGATTTAACACAAAAAGGTAATACAGTATCACCAAAACCGTGTTTCGGTAATCCCAGCTACAGGGCCGGTAATGGATATTGCGACAGTAAAAGGGCGTCATGAGAAATTATCGTCAAGCAGACATGTCGGTTACTTAAGTTTGAATAGACGAGTGTATGTCAGTTGATGCTTCTATTGATCCACACTGCTTCAAACGTGCAACTCGAATACATTCCATTACGTCACATTGTATGCCACGTATCCCCACAGGCCTGGCTTGAAATGTTTTGCCGTGGGATAGCATAAATATTGTGGCTCCCTCTCATGGTTTTCGGTAGAAATCATACTTCCAGGAGTTTGTAAAATGGAAGGATTCACTTTCCTGCATAATATTTTAGTATTGTGGCGTCTGGCTATCCTGATCTTGGTTGGTTTCCATACCTTACAACTTTTCCTTCTGGACATTCAACCATAAAATACAATATAGGAAGAACAAGCTCCCATAGCTACAACGCAAGAACACGTTAACTTATTTATTCATATTTGCTCCATCGTAGGTCTGACAATGAGTGTTCGTCGAAAGAGACATATGTTACCAATATATCGTTTCCTGCAGCAGTATACTCTAGACGGGGGTTTTCCTCCAAATTGAGATACTCATGGTACAACCCAGCCTTGATGTAGTGACCTATGAAAAGCACAGTGTCAGCACTGCCTGAAAGGTGGAATTAAACAACAAAAGAGGCTCCTAATGATTGTTGCACATTATATATATATATATATATATATTTGTCCCTCATTCACCACCTCATATTAAAGTCTACATGTTCCCAAACAAAATGTAATGGGAAAATGATGTAGCGTCAAGATAACCGAATCTAAATCAAAGATGATGGTTTGTGACAAAGGAGGCGAAGGCTAGGCTCGAGCACTGGGAGTGGACGAAATTATGGCAAAACCAAAAACACATGACCATGTGTTACACAATGTAGAAAACACGTGTGCAATGAAAAGAGGATCCATTGGCCTCTAAACGGATATATACAGACACTATGCGGTTTTCACGGGATCTTACACTTCCTGCTAAATATCAGCTCAGGTAACGTTTATAAAAGTGGCTGGGGATGACGCACACTTCTTTCGAAAGTGTACTACAAAGGCTCAAAATACTGAGTTCTGTGACTGTAATAGCCAGGGAGATTGGACGATTCATCTTCGTGCTCACAAAACCAGTCCTGGATGATGCGAGTTGTAAGAACAGGGGTTCTGTCTGCTTCAAACACAGCGTCACAGTTGGGGAACAAACATTGTACCATGGGATGGAGGTGATCAGCGAAAATGGTCACATAGCCCTGGGCAGTAATGAAACCTCGCAGCGTAACCGTACGCCCCGCGGCATATCACGATGTGGCTGCCAAATCGTCACCAAATCCCCACGATATTTCCCTCTTGAGACCTAAACTCTGCCAGAAGTTGGAAACATTGTAAAACAAGACTCATCTGCACAAATGTCTTCCTCCCATTGCTCCATACTCACGGTTTTATGTCATACGCAGCATGTTCTCCTGTTACGGGCATTTGCATAAGTGACTGATTTTCAAATTCTAGCTGGACCTGCAGTCCCTTACTTTGTTGCTGACGGGGTTCACGAGAGCGACATTCAATTCTGCAGTGAATTGTGCAGCTGTCTTACCTGATTCGTGTCGCGAATTGACCTATCGCGCCATGCTTTCGTGCTCGCGTCCACGAACGGCGTTTAAGGTGTTTCGGTTGAGCTTGCTGTATCGCGGACATC